>NC_037594.1:27144736-27480301 GCF_003073045.1 Pomacea canaliculata
TAATATTATTATTATTATTATTATTATTATTATTATTATTATTATTATTATTAATTATGACGTTTCTGTGAAACCTGAACTCGCAATCTTTGGTGGGGTGGTCTAGCTGTTTCAGATATAAAGTATCGTTCCACCCTGATTTAGCATCACACAAACGGTCAACGAAGATTAGCATTTTGCATTTCACAATGTCAGGACTGTCCTTACTGCTGAAACTCGCTGTGACAGCTCGACATCAAAACTTTCTAGGGTCATTTGTAAAATTGTTTTAGAAAAAGGAATCTGAAATCGACCCTGAGGATAGAGGATCTAAGTGCTATGTAATGGAAAATGGCGCAGATATGGAGGTAGAAATAAAATGGTCCAGTAATGAAGACAAGTGGTTCAGGACACGGCACATGGCGTGGCAGATGCACAGATCAATAACAGACACAGAACGTGAGGCAGATAAACGGGGAAGAATAAAAGTAACGAAGAACAGTCACCCTCTGGCCAGTTGGGTAAAGGAACATCACTAAATTTATAATGCTGCTTCAAGTTTTGCCATTACCCTTTTAAAAGGACATTTGTCTAAGAACGCTGAAGATTTTTTTTTTCTCTTTCTTTCTGTCTCAATCTTCACACACACACACACCTCTCCTCTCTGCCAGCTGCCTTATCAGCTCTCTTGTAGTTGCTTTACCACAGGCCTGGCAGCCTGGACCGTCTGAAGCTGAAGACTACTCACTCCCCGTGTATCAGCAAGCTGTCATACATTATCACCACCAGACGCCCGAGCGGAGGTGGCACCACCATCGAGCGCTGAGAACACAACATGCTTCGTTGAGTGGCTTCTGGACCCGGCTGAGCTCGAACTAATTGGTGCGTGTTCGTGTCCAGAAGAAGACTCACAATTAATAATTATGATGTTTATTGCAGCAAAACACGCGCGGTGCTTCGTGCACTGCTAATAAAAACGAGGGCTCTGTCTGCGGGAGAGATTTATGATGCGAATATTCTGTCACTCTCAACAAGAAATTCACTATCAGCAGCGGTATATATTCTACACTTTATCATTTTTATCTAACGGGTGGGGTATCTCCCACCAGCCACATAAATCGAGTTTACGCTTATTAAATATTATTCTCTCTTTTTCTTTCGTTCGCTCTCTTTACACCCTTTCCTTAACTAAGTCCTACTATGAGTGCCTGGTTCTTTAGTTGCTTTAAACCTTTTCAAACACCATCTGCTTTGTTCGGCTTTGTGAAGACCTCTTGTCGGCCTTGTTAAATTAACTTGAGTGAAATTTTCACATATTTAAATGCAACAACTTGTGATTTTTATTAGCTTTTGCATAAGCAGACAAGTAACATTGTATTGAACATTTATCTCAAACTATGTTTGTAAAACCGATCGTCCATTGTAAATGCTGAAAGTATTGGAACACATTACTGACTTTAGGGCGTCTGTTTGCTCTTCACAGCACAGAAGCTTTATGACAGTAAACAAAGGATTATATCTGTTTTTAATGTGTGGGAAGATTCCCTGCACAGTTATATGTCTCTTTAAATCAAGACCTGAATATCAAAAAACCTGAAACATTGTTTCCTAAAATAACTCATGTTATTCCATTGTTGCATGTAAGTAAAAAAAAATTTCAACATAAAATTTCCCATCTTGTCTTCTTTTCTCAGTCTTTCACCACCAACATCCTCCCACGTGCATACTGAGACAAAGAAAGGTTGAAATGTTGTTTACCTTGTTTGAAGATCTGTAGTTGGAGGGCAAATGGTTCCAAACTATGATATTCTGTCCTGTCTTGGTAGTTTGCCCTTATGGACTTCCGGTCTTCTGGTGTCTGTCCTTGCACCTAAAGACATGAACATAATTTATTAATCTTTTATAATTATTGAAACAGTGAAAGGTCTTTAAAAAATAGATTATGTATGTGGTAGTCCGCCTATTTTAATTTGTAAAATATTCACCTTTATCTTTTATCGTGATGGTTTTGTACGCAATGGATTCTAAGTTGTTTGTGCAAAGATTCGTGGTGTTATGCTGAGCCAGGAGGTCTCGACCAACTTGGTAAGAAATGCACATTTAACACAGTTTTAAGAAAAGTCGCATACAGGATGAAAATAAATTTATAAAAAAATGAACAAAAATTAAGCGCAATCTCCATTTCATTCATTATTTTAGCAAGGACATAACACACTAAAAACACCGATGCCAATATTTTAAGGCTAGAGGGCTTTAAAATTTGATTTCAATGCCCTGGTTCTACTCCAATCCTGTTTGGATTTATGACTTGTGTGAGTTATTAGGATCTGTGGTATTTCAAAACTGTAAACAAATATTTGTTTGCAGCGTGTCCCTCACACTGTCCCCCTCCCCTAGTAACAATTAGCGGCTCATATGATGAGTTGTATTGCTGGAGTGTGACTAGATACACACCATGTCTGAGCAAGGTGCAAGAGGGTAGATAGTGGGACCTTGTAAGAAAATAAATTTCTTCATATGTTTCGCTGCTTGCTCCTGTGTCAGCAGACTCGTTTCAGAACGCTCCTCGCTGTCTATTCTCGATCCGGTCAAAGGTCAACTTAAGGCAAGACAGATCATTAAAGGCTGCACAGGGTAAAACGATCGCACGACTAAAATACGCATTAGTTCTCTTGAAATTTTGTGAAATTTATACACAGATAGGAATAGGCTGATTGCATTTTGCATTAAATTTAATGTTCATCCCGTTTTGTGTTCATATTCTGTCTAAAGTTCTAAGTGTTTCAGCTAAAGGATGCCAGGAAAATTTGGTACCTTCCTACTTGCAGGTTCCTTTGGCAGCCCTGCTAAAGGGATCGAAGAAGTTTTACGAGCAGCGATCGCCTCACTAAAACCTTCCAGTGAATCAAATGTGATGGAGTTTAGCATCTTTCCTCTTTCAGCTTTATACCACTCAATGACTCCGGCCAACCTGCAGAGGTCAATTTTAACGCCAACAAGCTTTTCCAGACGAAGTAGAAGCAGTCGTAGGTGTCCCTCCCCAACCCGCCAGCCACACTCACTACTCTCGACGACCTCAGGCCTCTTCCTGCCCCTCCCCTCACCTCACCCACCCAGTCCTCCCCCGACCCTGTCTGCCTGGATGGGAGATAAAGACATCATGACAAGCTCGGTCCTTTTCGACCCAGGACGATGTTCGCGAGAGAAATGCACGCGCCTGGCATTTGCCTGATTGGCCAAGACCTTCACTTGTACAGACTCCTCCCAGCACTACCTTCACGCCAAACCGACTTTCCCCTTTGATGTCTGGCTGTCTTTTATTGACCTTGATTAGTCCCCACTGGGGTGAGTATGAGTCTTTTAAAATCGCACCCTCCTCAAGCTGTCCGGGTGTTGATGTTTCCCTCTCTCATTCACTCTCCTAACAAGTTTAGAAATGTTTTTTGTTGGGACTGGTACACGTTTCAAAAATACTTCCCAATGTGACTCATATAATAATTCTAAAATCTGCATGCAGGAGGGAATTATATGTGGACAGTATAGTCAAGATTTATTTTAGAGAAGGCCCATGTTCGGTTTACAATTGATGTTTCAGAAATTAATTGCCAGAGGAACCGTTTTGCTCAGCATGATGTAGTCCACCATTGTCCATTTAGGGCAGATAATTTAGACGTGCATTATTTTTGAGCCCCTTTATGTTGACATAAGAGATAAATAGGAGAAAGAAGTCGATGGTTATCAACATGACATGAAAAACTGTTCTGCAGTACAAATAAAAAGCAAATTGCGCAATTTGGTCTTTTATGTTCATGATTCTGAAAAAAGGAGATGGCAATAACTGGCTTGTGTGCTTTGCAAACCTTTGGCCACAGAGTGTTCAGTAGTGTTTGGTTGTCTGTATGTCAGTGTGTGTTTGTTCTACTTATTACTGTATTGCATATCCTGGTACAGATGTGTTGTATTTTAACTTTCATGTGTCCTGCTGTACACATGTATAGAAGTTATTTGAATGGATTATTATTTACAAAGTAACTTCAGATACGGTTCATGTACACTGAATTCAATCGATGGCAGCATTGTGTTCATCTGGTGTGTATGTTCATGTATGTTGATTTTTTTCTTCAGCTAATCTCACAATTTATAAGAAGCAATGGTAAGAAATTCTGCTTCTACAGCTACAAAAGCAAGCCATCTGTCACGGTCCACACTTTGTCCAACCCTTTGTCATGTCACGGGCTGCCCTGGTTTTTAGACCTACTGTTTTCATCGTGATACCCCACAGCGCCATCTACAGGAAATTGCCTATTTCTTGATAATATTCTTTGTCAACCCTGCAACCACCTCCAGCAGTAATGACGTTTTCGGAAGCAGTCAAAGCGGAAAAAATGGAATCTCTAGAGCTCCTACTCCCTCGGCCTGTCACTTCACAGCGCGTGCCAGAGAAAATGTCATTTCTTAATAATGATATTGCGTGTTACACTCTAATATATAATAACATTAATACTCCTTCTAGAACTCCGTCTTCAGATTGTGCTTATTTCCCAGATCATTTTATTCCTGAAATACTCGACTTTCTGCTTTGTTTTTGGCTTGAAACTACACTAATAGCAAGAACGTGTGGGCAAGATCCTCTCTGGACCATTATCTTATCAGGGTGTTATTGTAACTAAAACCTCATAGAAACAAAAATTACAACCTGTTCATAAACCGATTTTCTTTTAATGTCCAGATGAAGACATATATGGGCTTCACCTTTGTTCTCGGGGTAAACAGGATGTGGGATTTGTTTCTCGACATATCCCTTTTCTGCAGAAGTTCCTAACGGCTTATTATATGTTCACAGGATAAAAAAAGAAAATTAACTCAATAGAACTTTTTTTAAAACGTCTACATAAACAGAAAAACAATTTAAAATAGTTTACTAGAAATTTTTGTCTGAACGAGGAAAACAATTACCACACTAGTGAAGTACACAGACAGGGTATTGTCTGCTTTGATTCATAAAACACTTTAATTACTTATATATATATAGATAGGAACGAGACTAGAGCACAGTGTGCAGTTACCTTTTGCCCTTTTCTTCACAACATCGTAAATAGTAGGTCTACAAAGTAATTATTTTCTCACAAAAAGAATTCTTTGTGGCATAAACATATAGCCTCTAATGGAAGATTTTTATTGCCATCGTCGTGTCGCTCATTTATCTTTCTTTTTCCTCCCTTTGTCTTCTCACTCCACCATCGACATCGCTTCTTGTTTTATTTGCCTCCGATTTCAGGCTTGTTTGTATGTTGTCCACATAAACTTGCCTGATGTGCGTTTGTTAAATAAAAATACTACATCTGCACATGCTTTATACTGTGCATAATAAAGACATATAACATTAATCAAAATGTGTGATCTGATACTGTATTTCTTATCATCACATCTACCTACTACATTTTAAAGAATGGGAGGAGGAGGATAATGTTTCAGAGGGTATAATAGAGAGTGAAATTTCATATTTGAGCGGAAACTAGAAATCTACTTTCAGTACAGTAAATGCAATACAAATACAAATGTAAACATTGTCAATATGTAAAGTGAGTGAGTGGACTTCAGTCCCATGCTGCGATCAGTTTACTCAGAGGTCAGCGTGTACCGTGGAGGTATTGAAGAGAGAAAGAGTGAAGTAGCTGTTTACTCATTGCAGGTTGATGGTGATCAATCAGACCGCAGAAAACAATTTCAAACATTTCTAAGAAATGTAGGATTCTAAGAATCGTAAGCTATGTTAAAACACAAAATAGAGCCACCATAACTGTTCAATAACTCGAAGTCCACACACTCGTTGTCTATGCTTTTTCACTAGAATTCCCTCTCTCTTTCTCTGTTTTACAATGAGTTTGTTATTTGCTTCAACAAATGAACTTTTTTTTAAAGACTTTGGCTTTGTATCTTATTCATTCTTTTTAATTTAGAAAGTCGACAGTCGAAGATAAATCTCAGCAATTGTTTTTGAAGGCATTTTTGCAGTTCTAGCCTTCATATCTATGTATTTTTAATGTAAGACAGTATTATCATTGTCGTTTACTCCCTCTTATAACGGTCAATCGCCCTTGAATGAATAAACAATTAATCAATCTCTCTCTCTGTTTCTTCCGATGTATTCTCTCCTACCACTACGTGATGTGTCTGTAGTTTTCTGTCATTCTGTAAGACATTGAAGACTTCTATCATTGTTCCCTGAATCTTCTGAACATTATTTTTCTTTAGATCGCCTCCGATAACTCCACATCCTCCCAAGCGACAACCTGCTGCCTGTGATTAAACTCACAGCCTTGCGATGAATTCCACATAAAGCATCTCTCGCTGACTAATCAACAAGTCATCAGTCTAGAACGGAAAGGTCATAGCGAAATTCAAATAAGGTCCTCGTTGGCCATCGAGCCGTTTGCCCGAAAAGGTCATGTAATAGCGTTGATTCAGTATTAAACTTTCATCTCTAGCAAAATGCTTCCGTTCCAGAGCGAGGCTGCGGTCTGGAAGCGAGAGCAGCTGGTGCCTGCTGATGTCAATAATTATGATCGAAGCTTCCTTGCAGCAAGATTTTGCCAGCATCACCTCAGCGCACGAGGGAATCTGTGATGCAAATCTTGGGCTAATGAGAAGCGGCCTAACAGCGCATCATCACATTCTCGTGTGGCGGGCGGAAGGTCCGAGGCGCCAGGAGCAGGACGAGAGGCAGGACAGAAGGGTATCAGTGGTCCAGGATCCATTTGTCGTGATTGCTGCTCCATGTCACGTGAGCCATTGGTCATCCACGTCATGATTATCACTGTCTGAGGTCATGGTCGCCATATCACGTGGTCACAAATCACGTCTTGAGGTGTGCCTGGCGTCAGGAGCTTTGTCTCAGATCACGTGTTTCCCGTCACGTGACGACTGATGCTTTGGTTGTTGTGAGTGTTTCCCGTGTTTGCGGTGTTCGGGCGACGTACACATGGAGGCAGAGAGCGAGACATTGTAATATAAGTGATAACCATCCTCAAGTTTATACCAATGGCTCGTGATTGTCAGTCTGAGACTTGATTACAACGAAGCAGGGAAAGCACTCGGTCTGAGTAGAGGCCACACTGTTGTTACAACATTAATTTGTGTATTGATGCTTTTTCAACCTTTGAAACAGGAAGTTGCTAAGTGCTGACAAGAAAATAAAAACCAATCTAAGCAACAAATTCATGTACTTATAAGTCTTTTAATGAAGAAGATTCTGAATAGTTAATTATATATTTTAAAAGTCATTAATGAATATATTTAAAGGTTTTATTGTTATAAATGTTTCCTGTTAACAGAGGCAGTTTTCTGTATTGTCCCCAGACTGTTGTCTTTTTAATGAACTTTTCTTTATAGCCAATGAGATGATTGAATTATTGCAACGGATTTCAATAATCTAATACATAATCCAATATCCTACATCCCCGCTCCTCTCTTGCCCCCTCCTCCCTCTGTCTCTTCAGTATCAAAAATCAAACTCGTTCTCATGATGTCACCACTTCCCTCCATTCGACTTTGACAGTCGGTAAGGAATAACTACACACATATCAGTATACCTCCAATAAAATTTTGACCGAACCAGTGTTTATGTACAGCTACACATTTGACAGTCAGACTTGATACAACTCCTTCAGCAATTATCCTTATAAAATGAAAGCCTTGAGCAGTTGGTCTTTAAAATGGACTCCTTACTAAAAAGAGAACTTCCGAGCCGCCGATATACACATGCTTCAGTGTCCTGTAAAGATGCTATCAGCCGCTGGTGGTCGATACCCAGGAAGCCCCCGCAGCATAAGAACTGTCCTCTATTCTGAGACTGATGACTTCAGCTTCAAGAGGCGATGTCACTAGAGGAATCGCTTCTCTGCTGACATCATCATCGATCCGGCCATTTTGCCGGAAGTGGGATGTGTTTGCGACTAGACACAGAGCAGTGCTCACTTCAGGAGGAATTACGCCAGGGTTAACGCAGACGTAAACACGGTGTCCTCCGAGTTTGGGCAACCAGGAGAGGGAGGGGACAAGAGGTCTGGTTGGGACTGTGGTTTGGTGATTGTGGAGGTTGACTGACTTAGGGTGTCTGGTAGGGTAGTGACTCATTCGTGACCACTGCAGTGGGTGAACCTGTGTGTTTGTGTGTGACACCTGCAGGCCGACATACTCTGGTTTTCTTTGCCCTTCATTTTCCCACCTCTAGGTGGAAGCACGTTCCCGCCATCCAGCCAGCCATCCAGCCAAACAGCATCCTACATGTTGATGCCCACCGTTCTCTAACCCGACAACCTCTGATCTTATGACAAACTCTTTATCTTTTATCAGTCCCACATTATCAACAGGTTCTGTGACCAGCACTGGTCATCAGAAAAATCTCCAACAACCATGGACATGAATCACACATGTACTTTTCCAATGTTTTTTCTTGGTATACCCTTGCCATGATTTCTTGTCCCGAAAGGTCACTTCGTTCGTTGTTTACTCGAGTTAACCTTTAAACCGTTGGACACGATAACATCTATTCGAAATTGTTTTGTTGTTCTTGTTCCAGCTCCTCAACTCTTCCTTTCTTAGTCTTCACTATCAGTCATCGACTTTTTCTTCTATAGAGCCGTTACGATTTATTTTGTGGGCATGTGCTGGTTTTTTTTTTTTTTTTGTTATTTCCAAAATCTCCACCCGCCACACATACCTCGTGGTAACAGGCCATGAAACACGTCTTCGACAATTTTATTCCGCAGTACTGCGCACCGTATGGAAATTGAAAGGGTGTGAGTAATGTAACATGTAACAGATTGATTGCTTGATACTCATAATTATGCCTTGATATCCCTTGGGGTGAATTATTTGGCTGCTGGCAGCCCCATCAGGCAACAGATCAGTTCTGATATACGCTTTTCGCTTCTCTGGCTATAGCTTTTTTGCGTTTGTATTTGGTTTGCTTTGTTTCTTCTTTAATTCGCTCCTAAACCATTTTTATCTCTGTTGCATCTTGTTCCGTCAATTCGGGGAAAATCGTTTTCCAGCAATATCTCAGCTTATGAAATGCCACTATGACTGCGCAAAGAACAAATAAAAATAACAGGAAGCTGTCAACACCTATCATTTCACGAAAACATATCATTACAGGCACATCACTTCTGCTTAGTCCTCTTGTCTGCAAACTAAAGGATGGTTTCTTCATTGTTTTCCTTCTTTCATTGTGCTTTCGCTTTTGAAGTCATCAACACGTGTTCTGCTCATGCCTGGTCACGTGTCTTTTCACGTCTTGAGATCACGTGTCCTTTTGCTGGAGATGCTTCTTACCTGCCAGACATTGTAAGGCACTCTGTCTGAACTGTTTCTATGTAACTTGAACTCTTGTTTCTTAGCTGCTCCTGTCACCATGGTTCGGGGCCAAAGGTCATGTTGACCAGGAGGTTATCGGAGAAATCAGTGTTTGTCCTTTATTATCTTTGGCGACTCGTGGTTACGCATGTTGGTGTTAGGGATGTATCATCCAGCTTGGACTTCATTGTCTTGCAATGGACTGAATGTTTCATCGAGGTTTGAGATCCCAATGGCACAAAATCTGTGTCTGCAACTGCATCTTGAAGAAAGGAAAATATAGGCATTCGGCACGCCAATGATATCAAAGTTTGTTTTATGCCTTGTGAGGCCATCTGGTTTCTTTCTGTTAACTCCAGCAGACGACAATACACCAGCTTTTTCTTCATTACAGTTTGCAAAATGGCCTTCTCTCTCTCACACCCACACACATACACGCACGCACAAGCACCGGTATAATCAAATATGGCTGCTAAATCACGCGTGTATTTTTAAGACAAGACCAGCAGAATTTTGCCTTAAAGGGGAGATCAGTGGATCTGATTATAAAACAAAAGAGTGCTAAGTGGGGCGTCCAAGAAGCCAGACAGGAAAGCAGTACCTAGTGATTTCCCCTCGGACAGTGACGTCTCCCCCAACTTGTATCAGTTGTTTAAAGGTTAGAGGAGAACTGTTCAATACCGTGGCGGCCCTAGGGAGAAGTGAACTATGAGCAGTTCACTGTGTGTAGAGAGACCCAGTCGCAGCTCTTTCTTTCTTCAGGTCAATCCCGTTTCCCCCTGACAAATCAGACATCTTGGGGTTACATGGGTAAACAAAATATTCCGGTAGCAGGGCTGGACTAGCTTCCCACTGATGACCCACAATTCGAGAGCTTTAATCGCCAGGCTAAGGTACTTTACAAAATAATTTTGCAACGAGATTTTTAAGCAGTTATTTTCCAATTTGTATTTTTTTTCGAGTAATTTTTCTCCATTTTACGTGGGGGATTTTCGAGCAGTTATTTTATACTTCCTGTGATTGAACAGAATCACATAAAATCAGCAAGAAACTAAATATGGAATGCTGACCTTTACTCTTTCCCTCTTTCTCTATCCCCCTCCCTCCTGTACTCTAAGCCAATTACGGACGACGCCATGTTCATCCTCTCCCAGAGAAAATGTTTGTTTTGGATACACGATGACACATATGGAGCTATCAGCTTGCAGGGAAACTGTGCTTAATTAATTACAAGAGGTTTGCTGATCAATGAAAGCAACCGGATACTCTTCAGTGCAGACAGAATGTTTTCGAGGTGTTGACACATCAGATGAGAGCTGTGTGGCAATAATTGTTTTTGATCGGAATCTTCCCTTCGGTACAGACAGACTAGAGCATGTTTTTTTTTATAATAACATAAATAATGTCGGTGGTCCATGTTCTGAAGGCTCCACGATTAGGTTGAAATCCCCAGGAATGACCTGGATGATGATAATTTTTAAAAATGAGTCTTGCAATTAAAGATTTTAACTCTATAGTGCGAACCGAGCTATCCGGTTCCTCTTGATTAATTAATTATATATATATATCAGTTTTCAAGACAAATTTTCTTTACTTTCGAGAACAAAATTTCAGATTTTTCGATTCTGTCGTCGAAAAGAACTCTGAAGCAAAAACCAGGATTGATATTTGCTGATGAAAAGTTTTTGAAAAGTTCTTTCTCCATAGCAATGGCTATTTTGGTGATGGTGTTGTCGACACCATTTATTTAGAAAGAAGGCACAAACATGGGTGGGCTGAGGATGCTGAAGGAGAGACAGAGATAGGAGAGATATAGATGCTCTAAAGAGTCATTTCCTTGCAAACCTTGCAAACCAGGAATGTGGATGATGCCAATGCTACAGAATCGACAAGAAACATCAGAAACTTCCTATCCTGCTGACACAGAATGTCCTGAAATTATTAATTTTTTTAACAACCACATACAAACGATCAATGCAAGGGAGATAAGTAAAGACCGATGAAATCATCCAGAGGCTTGAAAATTTCCAGTCCCTCGATACTTGAAATATTGACTGGCGGATCGATTCTCTGAACAGGAAAATTTCAAAGATTCAAAGAAATGTCCATACGAGCCCAATATCAGAAAGGCAGATGTTACTAACGCCACCAGCTAAATTCCTGGCGTCTGAACTGTTGTGTGTGATGACAGCCGGGTAATCAAAACAGCAACCACCCTATCTTACACAAAACAAATTTGAGATTACTTGAGGGCCTTAGCTAACCTGCTGTGGTTGTAAAATTTCTGACCTGCAGCTTTTAAAAAGTAAGTTAATTACTGCGC
Organism: Pomacea canaliculata; assembly: GCF_003073045.1. Taxonomy (NCBI): domain Eukaryota; kingdom Metazoa; phylum Mollusca; class Gastropoda; order Architaenioglossa; family Ampullariidae; genus Pomacea; species Pomacea canaliculata. The sequence continues at coordinate 27,156,396 of NC_037594.1, forward strand.
TGTCAAAATATCTTCTCCTTGAAGTGTGGTTTCTAAATTCTTAGAATGAGATCATTTCTTTAAATAAAACCATATTCTGCCGTTTAAAATCACATGATTTCAAGATGCTTTCTTTCTTTTCCTCTCTCTCTCTCTTGCCATGATATTACAATAGTTACTCGCTCGGCCTGTAACATTAGTTCCCCTCTCTCTCTGGCGATTAGTTGGCTTAAATGTTAATTAGTTGTCCCAACACAGAGAGGATCAGGTTCCTGATTTCTGATCCATATCACGCACCATGTTTTTCACTTGATAACAACCACGGTGGCTGTGTTGTGATGAAGACTTAAAAGCTGGACACGCCCTTCGTCTGTGTTTGTGTATTGGACACATAGGTACTAACATTGGACATTTGTAATGATTTATCTATGAACCTTTGACCTAAGAGTTCACATTGTCGTCAAGATGTCAGCCACCCGAAACGGAACACAAACAGGAGACTGCTGCCGAGAAAACTACTGAAGCAAGACAGCAGAGGCAAAAACTTGCTTTTTGTTACATCTTCGTTCTTGTTGTGAAGGTTTGCAGGTGATGCTAATACGAGCGGGTTACAAAAATGAGCTTTGAAAAAAAAAGAAAAAAATGAAAAAGTGTAAGAATGTGTATGAGCACTCGCTGACGCAGGATGAGTTAATGGAAATAAACTGTTGCGCAACTGGCCTTGGTGCCATTGGACATATGTTGCACATCTGTTTCCAGAAATCCGCTGCAAGTGATGCCAAAAGTTACCTTCAAAACTTTACTGTCTCTCATGTTTGTGTTTCTTCCATCATCAGAGAGTCAAGAGGAGAATATCTTGCTATCGCTGTGGGCGGACTCCAACTCAGCAGCCTCCAGATGTCTTCATCAAACAGAGGGGAGCATTTCTCCTCCCTTAAACCTCCTCCCATGCTACGTACCAATCATGTCTGCCAACAGTCGGGACAGCAAATGAATCCGGTACGCATCTCACCTCTGGGCGATCGCACGCAAGTAACCATAGCAACGTGGAGAGTCGCTGGCGCGAGACAGTGACCACTTATGGAGGACACTGTGCGTGTCAAACCTCCACCACCATCATCATCATCACCACCACCACCAACTTGATGCGATGCCGGCGTTGCAGACAGGCAGTGAGGGGAAGTCGGCGGTACAGTTCCTGTGATCTCCCTGCCTTGTAATTACCTGTACCATCACAAAGCAGGGTTGATGTCGTAAAGGGAGGAGGGAGCTTCAAACTGCCTGCTCTATTTGTCACGCAGACATCAAAGAAATATAATTAAGGGGGTCTGTAAAGTTCACGGGTTTTGCTCTACGGTGCACTTTGGCTGAACAAGAGCCCGAGTACTGAGAAGCAAATGATTTTCTGTATGTGTGTTTGTGTGTGTGCTCCAACTTCGGATTATAAGAAAGATTGATGTTTTTTCATGCAATCCCAGGTATGTCGATTCGTAAAGTTCATTAATTAAATTATCATACCTGTTGTATCGAACTAACCCCAGTGCAACAGTCTGCGTCATCCGGGAAAATAAATAAACATAAATATCAGACAGGTAAGCACTCAGAGACTTTGCCAAACTTTAGGCTTGGCTGTCAAACATAAACATGTCTGCGGCTGGAGAATGGATGATAATATGTTAAAATAAGACTTTATTTGCTTTAAACATCCCCACCTTAGCTCACTAAATATATATATAATAATAAACTGATCTTAAATGTACTAAAGTTCGGTGTGTGCATGAATTGCTATGAATGTGTGTCCAATAAGATCCTTACTGAGCATGCGTGTGCGTGTATCTGTGTTTATCACATAAAGAAAATTGCAGACGACACACACACACTATTTCCTGTCAACATACTTCATAAGGATGCTGAAAGAAAGTTGGCTCCGAGGTCGAATAAGTTTTATGAGAATGGTAGAAGCTTGGCGATAGCAGCAGACATTTGTTTGTTTCGTACAAACATGTCATCATCTTCTGAACGACTTTGTCTACGTCTTCTCTTCTTCCGTGATTTTATCTACCCATGTATTCTGTTGAAAGATTGATGACTTATGTACGGTGCTTGCCAAGCACGATTCGACAAGACCGCTTGTATGGCTTATATACCTATCATCTGTGCCTTCCACACAAAAGTCATGTATGTCCTGCAGCAATCACACAAGAAACACGTGAAGACACTTTGGTGAAAGTGATTTTGAAGGGGAAATAAACCATTATCGGCGTTTTCCTGAAACCCGGACAACTGCGTCATCAGAATCGACAGACACCACCACCATGGCCAACAATGCCAGAGTCTCGAACAATTTCTCTCAATAATTCATTTCCGCAAACCCGTTGACCAAAGGCAGTGCTGACGTCCACAATGGCGGCAAGCATCTTCTGAGACTCGAGCAGCACAACAGTCGCGTCAGCCGCACGACAGACGCAGGGCGTAGCGACGGTGGAGCAAACAATAAACTACGGTGGACTCCATCGTTCAGAGGTAATTGTCAGAGGAGGCCTGACAGCAAAGCACGGTTTTGCGGAAATGCGTTAGCAAGCTCTGGCAGCAGACAGCGAGGACCTAGCAAGACAACCCTTGAGATCAGAGTCTGCTGCCCTCGGTCAAAGCCTGGCCGGGGAGGTAGGGTGGGGAGTCTGCGGGTGTCACAATAAGTGATGGACCGACGACTGTTGAGATCAATATGCGGTGAGTAGTTTTCATCGTCCAGCTGTCCAGCTAAGAAGTCATGTAGGGAAGTTAAACAGAAATTAGCAAATACAGAGAACTGGGCAACGAGAATGGAAACGAAGTTTCTGTTAAGAGGTTTTTAATCGTTGTGTACAGGAACGTGTCAAAGGGAGAAGAAAGAGAGAAGGATGTCTAATAAGGAAGAGTGTTTGTGCGAAAATATTGTGTATGTGTGTGTTGTGCAACCAACCCATGCATGCATCTAGAGGAAACAAAAAAAATCTATTTTAATTAATTAGAGAAAGAGTGAAGCAATTTCGCCTGTTTTACAAAATACTTCGTTTGTTTTCTTTAAGGACAAAATAAACCAGGGTAAAGAGGATCTTTTGAAGGCTCCCCCCGAACCCTTGATGCGGATGATATCATTAAGGTGGAGGTCCTGCTGACCAAACCGAATCTTGTAGCATGGGTCATGAAAACAGTGGGAAGAGACATTTGCTTTCTCTTAACATCGTCAACTGCTTCAAAACAAAAGTAAAAGACTGCATCCGGAAAAATGGATTTTTAAGGCACTTCAAAACAACAACAAATTGCTAGTTTCATGTTGCGGATGTTGAGAGAATACAAAGGTTAAATCCAGCTTTAAAAGTAACAGCGGTGGCGGTAATATTCAAAGTGCAAACCCATCTTGTTCACCTTTAAAGAGAAAGTGATTAGTGTATTTTTACTGAATTCCGAGTGTATTTCTAGCACAACTGAAAGTTATCCGAAGGTGCAACGAAATGTCAACAGCAATTATTTTGCTATCGTATTTTTTCTGAAGAGAAGTTACTGTACAAGAGATTTTGTTGTTTACCTTATCCGTACTCTAACGTGCACCAAGTACAACACACCATTAAAATTTAATGTAAAATACTAAATAATTACCAAAATTATCAAGAGAATAGCTTTGACTACAGAACGGAGATAAAGGAACATTACAATGAAAAACACAGATACAGAGCAATCTGAAAACAAACAAGTTCTGGAATAAATTGAACTGGTTACAGAAGCAAATACAAACAAAGACTGGTTGCCTTTTGACATTTTCATTCCTAACCCTTCTTCGAGAAAGTTCTTGAGTTCCTGAAATTGCTGACTTTTATTCTTGACTTCCCTGTCTTTGTTGTCTCCTACCCCGCTACTTTCCTTGCGGGTGCACAACAAACATTTAAGCTTCATAATCAGTTATTGCTGTCTTCCTTCTCTGTTGTTTGCGTGATGGCAAAATATTATGAAAGTTGTTTACCAGAACTTTTGCTTGGTTCCGGCCTGTCACTTCGTATGGAAGGAGTGTCTGCTTGAAATTATTAAAACAGAGTAAATTCAGTCCTTCACAAAAAATATATATATATATATGAATTATTGATATCCAGATTGCTGTGATAGTATGATGTTTGGCATGAGCGCCACTCACTCCCTAGACACAACTCAAATAATATCTTCTTGCTTAGTCCTTGCAACTACTTCATACTTATTCCAAACAAGGGAATAAATTATTATGTGTTATATGTCAGTCAAGAATAGAATACAGAATGCTCTATATTCTATTTTGGGAGGGGGGGGGGAGTTATTTCCCGAATATAGTCTTTGCGTCATGAGGGGTGTAAACTTTTTTGTCTTTATTAATACTTATTTCTATTTATGGATTTAATTTATCTGGAAGCCTTCGTGTGTTTTGCATCCCTGTAGCTTAATCTCGTTTAATTTAGGGCTGTTTAGTTTTAATTTCTCATGTTTTACTCTCCTTCCCTCAAAGAAACCTTCCATAATTCATGTGCATATGCGCGCGTAGATATATATATATAATCAACTTTGACCTTTAACGATCGAGTTTTTCCTAGCGATGTTTTTTCTGTCACGTGATAGACTACTTTGCACCTAGGATGTTGGCCAGAAGGCGGATGGTGACAACACTCAATGCACATTAGCAGTTCCGGCTGACGTGCCATTGATCATGTTGAACTGCAAAAGCATGCGGAACGGGGCCATGGGTAGGGACTACTAGATCACGCCTTTCAAGCACGATTCGAGCTTACACCCTTTTATGGTGTTTGCTAAACAAGAAGTCAGCCGAACCCAAAACCTTGGACGCTGACGTTGACTGATGGTATCCGAAGCAGCCCCGACAGAGCCGAAGCCCGGTGCTTCCTACTCGTACAGAAAAATGCTGAGCAACATTCAGATGTACAGACAGTTGCTGATCATGTTTAAAGACATGTCCTGTTAGTGTCCAATGTTTAGATGTACAGACAGTTGCAGATCATGTTTAAGGACATGTCCTGTTAGTGTCCAATGCTTCGTGGAAAGTCGGTTAGTAAGAAAGTAATTTTTGCGGTGAAGTGTTTGTGTTTCGTCCTTGCGCTTCGTCAAATCAACTTACTAACTTATTTAGTACCAGACTCAAGTGGTCTGAGCTAACTTATTTAGTTGCAGACGTCGGCTGTGGGTGAGTAAGTTATTCAGCAGCAGACATCAAATGCGTGTTCTTCAGTTTTTCAGTGTTGGGCGTCAGACCAAACCGAGTCATCACAAAATGCAAACCTGAGTTTCTTGTAAGATGCTTGTAGAAATGAAGATTCATGACTGTTAGCATCAAATTAGTTTATTCTCGTGCCTTCGCTTGCGTCTCACTTTCCTCCATTGCTGCTGCTCCACACACGTACGGACGGAGAGAGGAAAACATTCATGTGTAACACAAAGGCAGACAGCATGGCGGAAGGCAGGATGTAAACAGCAGAAAGGCACGCTAGCAAACTGGAGTTGCATTCAGGCCGAGCACACACACACACACGCTGAGACAGGCATATCTATCTCATTTCCATGCAACACAAACATGAGTGAGCAGTAATCAATCTTCCCATGCTTTCGGATATTCGCGTGTCTGCGTGACGTTTCGGCCCGCACCGAGCTCTGTTTGGGTTTGGATCCTAATCCCGAGCGTGTCCCGTCACTGTGAAGACTTTGTCAATGTCACACGATCCTGTCTGTGACAGGCGCAGCGTGACGCAATCTCGTGTCTGTCACGCCAAGCGTCAGGGACACAGTCCCCTGCCTGTGACGTCACGTGTCAGCGTGACATTCCCTTGCACGTGATGGCGCATGACACCGGAACAAGCGTGAGTGACGTCATGGACGTGTATTGATGGACTGATGATGTCTGTATGCCGAGACTCACTCTTGGCCTCTTGCGAAGTTGTCTCGGCGAGCCGTAACAAAGAATGTGAATAAACCGGAAGCTATGTCGTCTAATTCCTCGTTTTAGCAGAAAAAATCTTCTGCCAGCAGTCCAGGGATATTAGTTCGTGGTGACACAGTCCCTGTCTGTGACGTCACGTGCACGTGACGACACTTGACACCCTGACACTACCGTGTCGGTCACGATGTGGCTGATGTTCTTTCGTCCATCATGAGGCAGACCTTTTCCCAATGCACTCGATGCCAAGTCTGGCTTATTGCCCAAAGCATTCTGGGATAATGTGGCCGCCAACTCTTATTTTGTTTCGCAGGGAAAAAATTCCAGTAAAAGATGGATTCGTGTGGGCGCTTGATTGCTTTGCTTTTTTTAAAAAATTTTTAAAGTTAAAACTTTACCATAACATTAAATCAAAAAAACTTATTTACATGAAATTACTTTTTAGGAGTAAACCTAAGATCCTTACCGTTGGAAGCGGCTTTCAATGTGCATTGTGGGAAATAGTAAAAAGACCAGGGGAGACCTATTGTGTCATCTTGAGGCTTAAAGTCTGGAATTCCTAACGTTGTTTTCAGTTTTACATTAACTACTTTGTGCTTTGTCAACCAAGTAGAGAATGTGGGAGCTGGAGGTAAGCCGTGACTCTCCAACAATAGCACGGTAATCAATGTGATCCCTTAATGGTGTCAGCTTAATGCAATAATGGCGAGGCTGAGAATTTTCAAGAATTGCAGTGGAGCTTAGCCTGGTGAGCACGCTTCCGGAAGGCTTATGTCTTAAATTCTCTGAGGAATAAGATTATAATTCATTAATTTTAGTGGTTTTGAAGAACGCAAAGCGGTGTTTTCCTTCTGAGAAAAATACTAATTATCTATTCCATTAACAACTTGTATATCAGGAAACATTAATTATTTTTGTTTTATTTATTGTATTGGAACTTAGCACCTTTAGAATAATTTTGCTGTTCATCTGTGAACTTCTGGTTGCACCTGACGTGTTGTCACATCATCTTCTCATCTCATTTTTCGAACAACTGAGACCACACCCCGTCCATCAGCCATTAATTGAAGACTTTAAAACATCCGTCCTCAAAATGGTAAATTAATGCTCTTTATCTAATTGGTCACAGAGCTCCGACCACTGAAGCGGCAGTGAGTTTAATGCGCTTACGGGTTCCGCTGCCGTGACACTAGCATCCCATCAACCACCTCAGTACTTCCGGTGCTCTGCAGATTTCAAAAGACTGGAATCTGATTGGCTGCGTTATCTAACAATGACCTCCTATCGTCAAACCTGCTTTGTTGAAAGCATTTAGCCTGCACTAAAATTTCAGACAGAAGAAAGATCCAGTTTTTTCGCAAACAAAAGAGTTTTACCTGTGAAGGACCTTCTTGAAGTAAGGCAATGAATAGTGGCATCAGGTACTGGAGGTAGTCACGCAGCGATTTCTCTTGAAATTTCTGTCTTTACAGACATGGACTTCAACAGTGATTGTATTATCATTCTCTCTTTGGTAGTGGTTCGCTGCAAGACCAACAGCACTACTATGTTATAAAAAAAAATCATCTGTCATCGTCTTCATCTTCCCTCCCTTTCTCTTTCCCTCTCTCACCGTATTTATTATATGCATTATGTCTTCTTAGATTCTTGTTATCGTTCCTGGCCCGGAATTATCAATGTATGTCCAAATGGCAGTGTTTGTTTGAGAAAGTGGTGAATGTTTGTTCCCGTATCATGAAGCGTGTTTTCTGCTTTACTTTTGTCTTTCGATTCCGTCAAGCTCAGACTGTGTGATGACTCATCAGTCAGAGCCTTTTGACTCTGGGTCCGGATTTTTCTCGTATCGATCAGTGTTCCATAAAGTTCTCTGATTTTCAACTGAAAATTCCGTTTGGTTTAGATTTACATATACTCCTACACGATAAACAGGTAGGTTTCCACAGCTACGCCTTTCATTCCCGATGTTAACATCGCCTTTTAAGGTGGTCGATGTGTCCTGGCGTGTCCTTTGATGTTGATGTGTGGGAGCTCCCTCGACAAAACCTTTCTCCACCATCGCACCATCTAAATGTCTCTCATCACGCAGAAGCTTATCTACTTCCGCTCGTCTTTATCGACAAATATTTTACAATACCACGATCAAGACATCATCTCTTTGAAATATCAGATGAGAAAGTTGGCGCTTGGTAAACATTGAAGCGATGATTGTTAGTACAGGCTGGCTCATGCATGTACTAACAATTCCAGTCCATCTGTTGAGACCAAAATCACGGTTTCAATCGGTCTCTTCAAATATCATAGCAACAGGGTGCTCTGGTAGTCATCCTTTTAGCTGATGAATAAATGATCATCGTATTTTTGATGCCTCAAGTCACCAGCATTGTTCTTCATCAACATGCCTGTCGATAATCTCATTGTCTCACCTGCTGTCTAGCTCTTTAGAAAAGTATAAAGAAATACAAAGGACAATTGTAGACTATGAGATGACACCTGGCAATAGGAAACATGAAGACCAAAGACTCAAAACACACACACACACACAAACACACAGTGAAATCGACAGGTGTGCATTCACAAAGACACACTCCAATCAATATCACCAATTAAGTAGATTGACATTAAAGGCCATAAAATAATTATTTGATCGGGAAATAGTTCACACAAAGATACTTCAAACCACTCAATCCCGTAGAGGTTCTTTGTCAATCGTTCAAATAATTGACAGAAAAATAAATGTTAACTGAACGAACTTGATTAACTGTTACCGACGATGCTAAAGTCCCCTGAGTAATGCCATGACAAAGAGGCTGACCAACGAACAGCCGGATGTGTGAATAATAATAATAATAATAATAATAATAATAATAATAATAATAATAATAATAATGAACTATTATTATTCAGTTTTAGGGAGGCCATCTGGCCCATATCAACATTACATGTTGCTGGTTACATTCATATCAACAGTGGGTGGCTGTACAAGATCAACATTTCAGTTATGTTTGTGTGTTTGTGTGTTTGTCTGTGTGCTGGCGTGCATACGTGGAAGTATGTATGCATGCAAGCATTAGTTGCAGACTGGCAGCATACGTCCCTGCTGTCTGGCATCTCTGATGTGTGCTTCTTTTATACAAAAGGAAGAGGATGGAATGACAAGCAGAGAAGCAGAAAGGAAGGAAGGAGGGGTATATTTAGCGAGAGTCAAAAATCGTTCAGGTTTAGCACAAAAGGCTTCCATGCCTTCCGGACAAGAATGCAAATTGCGAGAAAATTGCCTGCATTTTCTCCACAGCTTCTTACTGTCCAAAAAAACATAGTTCTTCCTGGTTCCCTGCGTCAATAACTTGACCTATCTTTAGTAAATTTACTGGTCTTAGTCAGTGCTTGTGTAGTATGTAAATAATATATTTCTAAACAAAGGATGAATGTTTACAACAAAGGAGATTTCAGTTTATTTACATATTTCACTCACATTTTATTAAGTTTAGCAACATAAGAAACTACATTACCTAATAAAAAGAATCAACCATTTTTCAACATCGCTGGCTGTAAAGTGAACGGATGTGAGTAGGTCTTGCATAGAAGCATGCTTTCAGTCACATTTCAAGTCTCGTGGACGCCGAGAAGCATGCTTTCAGTCACGTCTGAAGTCTTATGCCCATCCTTCGTCCACATTCATTTATTGCTTTTCTGGGTTTCAGTTTTTTTCAAGTTAAACGTGTTGTGCAAACCGTCTCAAACGTTAAATTCGTTTTCCTCTGGTCCAGTAAACCTTAAATGATCGATAATTCACATCTCGGTTTGGCCTTCAGACCGGCAGTTCGATACCACCGGTCCTACACACCTTCTTGTCCTGTTTTCCACCAGACTTGCTGCCCAGCTCACAGCCAGCGCTTGAAGATGAGGCAAGGAGTGAACCAGAAAAAGATGTCTACCCGAAGTAAGTCTCTTAGAATAAATCTGTCACCCATCTAATGTGTTACTGATAATTATTGCCTTATCTGTTCTGTGGCTGGACAACCGTTGTACCTCTTGAAAAACGAACGAAAGAGATGGATGATTAAAAAAAAAACAGACAGACGGACACGAAACCCTCAGTTTCATGCCACAAGAAAATGTCCAACTAAGTCTGGTGAAGTAGTGTGTGGAGGGCGAACGCTTGAGACATTGAAACTTTGGTCAACATGCTTATTTATTATTTAAAATAATTGTCCAAAATATGGGACTTGGGGGCAAGTCGGAGGTTGACTCTCCAGAACGGTCTGAACAATACGTGGGTGACCTTGTTTATAAGAAGAGGCTTGCTACTAAATTACTCTTGCCCTCGTCTACCTGTCAATGTAGAAGCTTCCTCTATCGTAAGTTACTGTCTCCTTCCGTGTGTTGTGGGGGATGGTGTTCCTCTGAACCCAGTGTTTAGAGCATCCCTTGGGTCTCGGAGCAGACATCAGTGCGAAACAAGACCAATAACTCTCAGGTCTCCGACCAGCGCATTATCTTCCGTGTCTGTATGTCAAAGGCACGCAAACAGTTTTCTGTATCTTAAAGGCTTACTCGAGTGCAGACTTATTTTAAGTGATCGGAATGGGTGTAATTCATTATAAGATGAAAAGTCTCCTGTTCGTGGATTACAAGCGTTTAAATATCAAAGGTTTTGTTTGGAGTTTGAAAAGCGATTGTTTCATTCGTCCCATAAACTAAGGTGTGGAATACTTCCTCCGACCTCTTGCGTGCTGCGAACTCATTTTCATGCACTTACAGGTCTTAAGGTCAATCCGCATTTTACAACAAAAATCATTTGAAAAACTCCACAACAACTTTTGAAACAACTTAATCCCGCTCTTATATTCTGTTATTTTGCTTCACGCTTTGAACTTTTTGAAGTTATGGAAATGTTTGACTCAGTCAGGCCTTTAAAGATGAAAGTTTGCTAACCATGTATTATTCCGCGGATCTTATTGTTTCTAGCCAACAATGCTTTCAGCGGAAGGGGAAAAAAGGAGCAACACTCCATGCCATTTCCACAAAACTGTTTCTCTCTTAGTTAGAATAAACAAAGAATGGAAAACGAAAGGGATCATTCTAGTTCAATGCGTAAACACAAATATAAACATACTAGCCACGTTTAACCCTGTTAGGCCGCCTCCTGTCGTTGACATCATGAGGAACGAAATCTTTGGCAATAACAAAAGCTGCTCAACAACATTCTGTGCAACAGAAACCTTTTTCCATTGCAGCTTTGTGCAGTCATTAGCTGGCCAAGAGGAAGTGATGCCCAGCCTAACGCCAGCAGCTCACTAACCCTGAGATAAACCGCTCTCAACTTTTTGCATCTGCAAAGTTCATCAGAATTTAACAACACGTAGCAGGCGAGCCATCCAGGCGAATCTTTTTTTCAAAAGAAAGCGCTTTCAAACAGTTAGAGAAACTTTTTTTCAAAAGTAAGCCAGCTTCCAGGAAAACAAGATGGAGGCAAAGAGTTCCGCGGTGATGCAGAGTGTGCGTTTCGTTTTCACGGAGAAAGGTTGGAGATTAAAAAACTCGCTCGGACCAGAAACTGGAAAGCTTGGTCAGATAAAAGATTTCCGATTTTATCAAGTAAAAGCAAATGGTGTTGGATAAGATGCCTTCTACATGTCATGAGACAGTGACAGTTAAATTTTCATATATGTGTTTTGAAACAATACTCTTTCCAATAACCTCGAATCTTGCTCTGGCGTTTAGTTTGAAATTTTTTATTCACACCATAACCATATCAATCTTTTTCTCTACCAGGCCTCCTTCCCTCTGAAATTTCCTCTCATTTTTTTATTTTTTTTTTTCTCGTAACTATCGCTTTTCCCTGGCATTGCACACAGTGCAATTAATCTTTTAGGGCTACGTTGTCCTCGGTCGAACTTCACCAGTTTTTGAGAGGATGTCCAATGCTTTTTGAGTTGAGTGACAGCGTGCACTAGACCCACCTCTCTCAACCCCTTTTTAACCTAACTATGCAGTAAATCTCCTCCACACATATCGATATGTCTTGTTGCCTGTTTTTTTTTTTTCTCTCGAACACGAGTATCTCTATCACAACAATTGGAGGGAAGATGAAGCCAAAGGACACATCTTGGCTTAGTTGATATTTTCTCTCTCTCACTTACCTCTGAGTGTACGCGAGTTTGAGTACCTGTACATCTTCCTGACCACCAGTTTGGTTCCCCAAATGACAAACAGGAAGCAGACTCACCAGTCAGATCATCGGGCTGAGATAATCATGGACTGCCGAGACAGACTCGCTGCTTTGCTCATCATGGCCTGTTGAGGGCAATTTGCAAGTTATAATTTACATTCGGCGACCTCTGAGCGACTCTCACCTGCCAATCTACAGCTTGCGAGGATGATGCAGCAGCGTTTGACCCCCTCATCAATCACCCTACTGATAAATGAGGGCTCCATGGCCTACTTAATACATTGTTGCTATAGCAACCTGTAAAGAAAAAGCGTTTGGTAAGCCGTTTCTCTTTCTTTTTTTTTAGCTGAGTTCGGACTGACCAGGCACGTTTGAATATTCACGAAACACGATTGGATCCGTTTTCAATACCGATTTTTATGGCATCACAGAGTTTAAACATTTACAGAGATATTTTCAATTGAAATAGTTATCACAACAATTTGCGAAGACCGACGACATGAAAAATAATGTGTGCTATTTTGCTGTTCTTCTTTTGCTGTTATTTTCATAAACTACGGAAGATGGCCATCTTGATTTGGCTCCCGAACACACCCACGACCAAAACTTAAGGTAGAAACCTTTCATTTTATACACTAGTGCATTAACTGCACCGGCTGAAAGGCAAACATGCAAATTATCAAAGGAGCACTAGACATAGCTAACCAAGTCCAGTTTGCTTGCAATGCGCCATCGACCAACGAAAGCTTCAGGACACTGATTTGGTGATCTGCATTCTGGAACTCACAGAAATTTGCATGCGCAATCACAGGCACAGTTGAGCAAATAGAGTTAAAGGAAGAAGCGTTGACAATGTCTAATGTTACACGATAGCCTCAAAGGCTATTCAAGCGTCGATCATAAGTTAAAGACAGATGCTGTGCACCAGAGAAGCTTCTGCACGACTAACTGCGATTCATTTTAAAAGCCCTGACTAAGATCATTTTGTTCTGAACTTCCTGCAGGGGAGACAAACACCGTGACAGCGTGGGACATGCTCAAGCTGATATCTCACAGTATATCTCGGCGTTTCCTAGGAGTGTCTGCTGTTGCCGCCCTTGTTTATTCTGTATACAAATGGCTGTGTCCCAGACACAAGGGTGGCTATGGAAGTTTGGTGATGGATCGCTACGATCGATCTAATTTCGAAGAGAGGCGACTCCCCTTCACACAGAATTGATCGTCGACGGACTGGCTACACAGAAGCAGATAGAGTGACAAGCATCATCTTGCGCTCAAAGCCGGCCAGACACGAGCGCCACCATCGACTTGTTTTTACGAGTCGCATCCGACAACTGCTCACATGATATACAGCGTTCCTACCAAACAGGTCAACACTTTTGTCATTCTTAGTCCACGGATAGCTGATCATCCCCCCCTGCGATAAAAACGTCTACCCGGTGGGTTAAGAACAACGGGCATCCCAGCATTCTCTGATCCTCCTGTAACCTGTGGTTCAATTAGCTTTCAAACGAATTCAACATTACTTTAAGTATCTATAACAGAAAAAGGTTGCTAGTTGCCAATGTAAAATACTGGATGGTATCTCCCACTCACCCCCTCGCGCACTTTCACGAGAAAGGCTTGGCCCACGTGACGTCATCACGACTACTGTCTGCCCTTTGCTTGACGATCGTGTAGACTCGCCATCGCTCGTTAATCTTGTCTGCACTTGGAGTTTCTCGATGACTATCTGGACTCCTCAGACTTATTTGTAACATTATCTTTTCTTACATAGAGAAAAAAAAACGCATAGCGGAAAGCAGGGTTGGCGGACAGGAGGTCACAAAGGTCATGTTTTCCTCCCCCCAATGCTAGCTCTACAATGTACTCATGCCCCAGTCATCCACGTGATGCAGGAGGTCAAAAAGGTCATGTTTTCTTGCCCCCAACACTAGCTCTGCAATGTACTCATGCTTCAGTCATCCACGTGATGTCACTAAGTGTTCATTGTAACAACGTGTTTGAGAATGTTGTTATTATTCCCATAATCCTGTTACTTGTAAGTATCAAACTATTAGTGTGGTATTATTTATATAGTTTAATCGTGTTGAAATTGTGTTAATATTAATATGACCATTTTTTCTGTAATTATAGAGTTTCAGAGTTATGTATAGGTACAAGAAATTTTACAAAACTGATTTTTATAAGCCTCGTAGAGCGGACCCTTCTTAATTAATGAAGAAAGCACTATTTTACATATGGGTACTGAGAACAAGAAAAGATTCACAAAACTGTCAACAGAATGTGAAAGGATTGAAGCTATCAACGGAGTTTTAAGCACTCTATGCACGTGCATTAATCAAGTTTTAACGAGACTGCAAAGAAAAGGATGTAGAGGACATTAAGAGAGACGGATTGGTTAGGAAGAGAGGTAAAACAACTCTTAAAAAAGGTGAATCTTCACGGAGTACTTTGAGCACATTTATGTCGAGCTTAAGTTAAGGATGGATTTGACCCCTGATATACAAGGAGAAAGGGTTAAGACAGAGCCCCCAGCCAGTAACAAGCAAGGAGATTGATGTAGGTTTATACAAAAAGATGCCATTCATTCAGTTCATCAGGCTTTGGAATGATCTACAGGGTGATGGTTTAGGTCAGAGTTCTTATAACATGGTAGTCAAGGAAACGAAAATAAAAGATTAATAAATTAAGATCTTTAGAGGGTAAATCGTTAACGGTTTTTAGTTAACCAGAGGAAAACGATGATGTACGAATCCTGTAAATTTACACATTTTAAACTATTAACAGTCTTTGTCACGTATCACCCCCCAGCGTCCACGGAGCACGCTCAAGGCCACTCACACAGCAGGCCACACACGTTCAGTCGCTCAGCCGGAGGCAGGATGCGACTTACTTCTCGAACCCGTGCCCAAGCGAAGACCAAGACAAAGACGGAAAGAACGACACAAATACGAAGTTTAATCAAAAATATATATACAGTGATACCTCGGTTCTCGAACGCCTTGACTTTCGACCAAATCGGTATTCGACCAGGAAATTCGAGAAAATTTTGTCTTGGAATTCGAACAAATATTTGGAACTCGAACATCCGAACGTCCGAGATGAGCCGAGTTGAGCCGAATGCCGTTCATTCGGCCCAGCGCGCCTTGCTTGCGTCATCAGTGACAATAACCATCCCCCTTCCCTCCTCCCTCCACATTCATTCCCTCCTGCCATAAAGTTTGGTACAGGTACAGTAAATGAAACACAATTTACTGTACTGTACTGTACATTACATTTTTTTTTTGTTTTTGTTTTAATAAATACACTTTTATTTCTTATTTCTTGTTGAGACTCATGTTTTTCTACATATTATATACAAATTAGGCCAGTAAATAGGCATTTTCTGGGGCTTGGAACGAATTAATCCAGTTTCCATTATTTCCTTTGGGTTTCATTGCTTCGGTTCTCGAACAATTTGGTTCTCGACCGTCCTCCCGGAACGAATTATGTTCGAGAACCGAGGTATCACTGTATATATATATCAGGGCTTCTGCTTACGCAAAAAATTGCGTACAGTACGCATTAAATGTTCGGAGGACCCCTTCAATTTTCGTCAATGGGGTCCCCTTCAAATTTGGGCGAAGAACAGGGACCCCTTAAAAATCTGAAGAAGGGGTCCCTGGGACCCCAAAGAATTTAGCCTTAGCAGAAGCCCTGTATATATATCCAAACACCCAAATACCTAATACAACCAAGAAAAAAGAAAATACCGATGCGAGTACTCACAACAACAAAAAAAAAAACCCAACCAACAACCAGGTACTGCACCCCCGCAAAGAAAATAAAAACAAAGCGCAAACGCGCACAAATTGTAACACAGCAGTAAAAAAAAAAAAACAAACAAAAAACTCTCCGCTCTACTCAGCGCCTTGGTAAGAAATCTCTCCCCAGCAACAGCCAGCCCTCAAGCAGACCTCACGTGACGTCGCAAGCCTGTGACGTCAGGTGCTGATACAGAACACGGGTGAAGGCCTTGACCTTTTCCCGCGAACCGGACAAAACTAGTCTGAAAACAAGCGCTAACTGTCGTCTGCTGTCAGCTACCTCTCCAACACAGGAGCGTCCCCGCGCGCTGAGAGACATGCAGACCTAGACGACATCATGACACGTGACAGTGTTTATGCTTACCCTCTAGATTCAAACCCTTGGCCGTAAGCCTTACTGTAATAATAGGGAACGGAAATAACTCAGAAAGCATCTATCTTTTTTCAGTTCTTCAACTTGTGGTGTTTAGTAAACAAAGAATTGTCAGTCAGTGAAATAACAAAGTTTTACTGAGATAGCAGATATAACATTTCTTCTTTTCTTCTAAAAGGTTTGACAACATCCATGACAACATTTCTTCTTTGATAATAGCCACAAATACCTTTAACTTTGAGTTTAGCATCTATAATATAATTAAAACTTCTCCATTTACGTGTGCTTGCTTTGTAAGCAGCCTTTTAAGCACCAACCGCTTCCTGATGTGAAGACATGTCGTTGTTGTGGACATTGTTAAAATGTTTCTGTTGGCAAAAGCCTGCCACCTTCGAATTCTCGTTTTAACACTTTTTGTCCCCTTCAGGACACCTTCAGCTTTTGGAAGAAACTGCAGTTAAGTGCCCAGGCCTCTAGTTCATGTAAACGAGTAAAAAAAAAATGACAAGGAGGCGTTCGAAGGTCTTAAAACTAGACAAAGAAAGGAAGAACTTGTTAAAGCAAACACAGGTTAGATGAAAAAATGTTGACATGCCCGAGGCTTCAAGTAATATTGGTGAGCTTCTGAGAGCCGAACAACAATAACGAACGTTTTGTGAACAACAAACCAGCGATGAATGTATACAATGTGTGTGAGTGAACGAGAGAATCAGAGAAAAGAAAGAATACACCCAGTAACTTTTTTCTACATCCAATTTTACAATGGACGATCCTTAATTACTCACGACTTGTTATTCTTGATATTTTAGACTCCCTGGAGTTGTTTTGGGGAATTATTCAACTGATATCCTCCTTACAGAAAGACGACCAGTGTGGGAAGAATAAAAAATAACCTTTTTTCTGGTTGCTGGGGTCCCTTGCTCAGTCCCCACCTGGCAATCAAGCCGCACTGAGCCGTGACCACCTGTAAAGACAGCGCTCGCCTCCATGCTCGCTGGGGCTTGACCCTCTGTCTCATCAGTTGCTGGGGCCGAGGCACAATTAACAGTTTGTGATTAACCTGTTCTGCAGGCCTAACCTGCGCCACCCTGGAATGTGGAACGAGGAGAGGTTAAAGCGATGCCAGAAAAGCTGCCTTCATCTTCCATCACTGAGGTAAGCACCAGTCTGCGACTTTTTTTCACCTGCTGGTGAATGTTCTCGCTGAAGCTGCTATAGGAGAGTGAGTAAGGCGAATGCTGCAGGTTCGATTTTAAATGGATCGGTTTTTGTTTTTTGTTTTTTTGTTTTTGTTTTTGTTGTTGTTTTTGTTTTTGTTTTAGATCGGTATACATGTGAGGGGGTACTTACCTTTTTCTTCTTCTGGGGAGCTCTGTGTGTGTGTGTGTGTAAAGTGCTCAGTCCAGGTCAAGATGAAGGTTGGTTACTATGGCAACCATGCTGGGCTTTTAACGTGAAACAATTGAGTGGCAGGAGTGAGTGAGAAAACACCGATTCTCCATCTCTTGCATGTCTTTGTTGTATTCAGTTCTGCCACAACATTCTTAGATGAAGAAATGCAAAATTTTCAACGGTAGCAGTTGTTGAAGTTCCTAGCAGACAAAAAACAACAACCCTGGGCACTTGACAGCTGAGTGAAAACGCTTCACGTGCTGTGGCTGACTTGCAGGACCCGTTGGTGCGGTCTTGGAGCAGCTGGCAAGCAAGTCCTTGCCTCTTGAAAACAGTTCTGCTCTCCAGATAATTGGTACCACCCTAGTCTGGAGCCGGGTAGAAGGTGTGAGGCTCGACTTCAAGAGCATCTGACCTCAGAGTCGTCCTTCATTAGTCAGAACAAACCGGCGCTGGAAGAACTTTAATAGCTAAGATCCCTTTAAAATCTTTTGAGAAGAAAATACATAAAAGAGAAAAAATGTGAATCCTTGGGGAACTTTTCTGCGATGTTGTCTACACCAGATAAATAGTTTCGGGTTTCGAGTGGCTGAAACATTCCATCGCTTAGTGAGCGACTCTATTTTTCCACTTCTTTTTTGCTTTAAATAACTTACTTCGATACAGATGTAAACAGAGAACACCCTTTCTCCAAATATTTTATTTATAAAGATACATTGAGCTTAACACTACTCATTGTAGGAGCAAAACTGTGAAACTGTTCTCGTTTTAAGAATATTTAAGCAGTTTAATTCTCTCGAGCATATTTTGAACACAGCAAAAAAAAAAGGACAAAATATTAACATAAACTTCTTGTATTCAGAGGATTTCCCCCAAAATAAACACAAAAATCTTTAAGTTGCTGCACTGGCTTGTGCATTATTAAAAATTATTTCCCTAAAAAGATGGCTTCATAATTGTTGGACGTTAGCAATGTTTTATTTTTCTGTGAAACTGAAATGACTCGAGGAAAAATTAATTTAAATTCGACTTTTTATTGCTACCTCAGGTGGTGCGCATGCTGGAGACAGACATGTTAGCATTTTCAACTGACACAGTCATTATAAAATTAATATTTTCTTCTTGACTGCTTCCCTTCCTTCAGATAGCATTCTTTGTCATTTTGACATGTGCCTGGCATTCCAAATAAAACTTAGGGTGATATCTTACGTTGAATTAAAATATAAAAAAAAGACAAGAAAACAACTGCTTGGAAGATTTTATGATGTCTGTCAAGGCAAGAAGACACATTCCAATACATGGATTTCTTTCTTCGGTAATCATGCATGTTGCATGTGGGTAGAAGAGCGATTTCTTGTTATTGACAGCTGAAGATAGTAGAAACACCAATGACATATTGTAAAGATCTGGTGCATGTAACCATTGATTACTCGGAGGAAAAACCCACTACATCTCTGTCAGAATTATCCTCTCACCCCTCAAAAGGCTTATGAATTTTTGTTTTTTTCAAGTTCTCGTATTTTAACCGCCAATTTCCATCTGCCCTTTCCGGAGACAAAATATGCAGTTTTTTTTATTTTTGTGCTCGACCGTCATCAGGATGGATGGGGAAGGTGGTGGTGGTGGTGGTGATGGTGGTGATGAAGATGTGGTAGCAGCAATGTAACTGCAGCTGTAGCAATGTTGTATTACTTATTGTAGGAGTTGATAAGGGTGACAGTCGGATGCTGACAGTTCTGCCTCTTGCTCCTCGATAATTTATGATTTTTCTATAGTGTTATACTACTGAGGACCTCGTGGTTCTTTGATTTAGTAGGAAAGTGCTTCCACCTTAAAGTAATTTCGCACTACAGGGGAGAAGGACGAAAGAGGAAACCTTCGTACCTGGAAAAACCCCGATCCCAATCCATACACAGATAAGATCTGAACCCGAACTACTACACTACCAAAGCCCCATAGTATGTCCACACATTAGACATTTTCTATGTACAACGATCTTCCATCAGTTGATCCAACTATTGAATGGGCCTCTCATCTCTTAGAGGCTTGGGAAAGGACAAAGCAACAAGGGAAAGACGATGAAAGCCGCCTTCACATAAGCTAAAACCGAGACAAGCGTGGTTTCTAAGCAACACAAAAGAGTCTCGGGACTTACTTTTAATTATTACTAAGCGCGATGTCCGCTAATTATTAATTTTTCAGCTCAAGCATCGACATCTGTTGTCTGTCTGTTGACGTGTGCGGTGGACCGTGTTTGTGGAGCTCTACACTGTTGTGGTAAGCGCCACGCTGATGGAAAACGAACCTGGAATCAAGTTTAACATGAGTCAACACTCATTCTTATATCCTTCTTTGAAGATGATAATAGATGTTGTCAGTCTGTAATACCCATTGTAACACTAAGCAATAACAGGAAAAAGGTTTCAATGTTGCTGAAACTTTAGATTATGATGAAAGAATTCAACTCGTGCAAAAGCAAAGGATGTGGACGCACCGAGAATTGAAAGCAAACGTTTCCTTCTGTCGTCAGGTCGATGATTACTCGGCAGACCTGTCTTCTTACTGTCAGTTCAGATGAAAGGAGTAAGCTTTGAAGTGATGGGACAAACTGGTCAGTGTTTACAAAAAAACAGGACGGAAATCCTTCAGGCGACAATGTCAGACAAAAGATAGGATATTTTAATTTTCTCAAGAATACAACCAGTAGTTCACAAACACGGAGAATTCATCTTTCTTTAATTAGCTTGCAATGGAGATTATTCGTGTTGCTTTATTATAACTGTAAATGTTTTTCTTATTGTGAATAGTAGTTTCGTGTTTCGTTAATAGTTTGAATGAGAGTAGAAATTCACGGAAGACATAATAGTAAGTGTACATGACACTTGTTCCTCAGTCCAGTTGTCCTTCTTTGTTTTACATCCCTTTCTTGATGTTGATTGCTTTCTTGGATTTAGCATCCGCCTCGGGATAACACTTCGTGACCAGGATTAAGTCTTCTGCATCCCTAGCACCTTCATGGCTGTCGATAGTAACACCTCTTTGCTATCATTCTTCAGCACTGGTTTTAGAATACTGTCTAGCTGTTCATAAAACTTTTTCACTTTGTGGTCTTGTGTGTGAAGGTCAGGGAGTAAATTGGGATAATGGTGACATGATGAGGACTGTAACAGACGCGAGTGAAGATCAGATTGGTGAAGATGGATGTTCCGAGGACGACGGCTCCAATCCCTACATACGAAGAAGCACTCGCCATGTTCGTGTTGCGGTTCCTCCCGACTGTATCTGAGTTTGCAGACTTCATCAGTTTCTGTCTATCCACTTCACCTCTGCCAGTCCCATAATTCCCCAATCTGCATCCTTTAAGCTCAGGGCTTACCTTGCCCCGCTGGTTTGATGTGTGAAAGTTCCACGTGCCTATGAAGGTTTAGCGCGGTTGTTGATAATCTCACTCCAAGTCTGCAGTTTTCGCTCCATCCTCCCTTGAGTTTCTGGAAGGAGTTGTTGATCCGAGACCCTGGACTAATTTAGTCTGATATTGTGCCTACACTGCTTCTGAGCTTGCACGTGTGCTTACACATATCTCTTTTTCCATGCAAAACCACAGCAGATAGCCCTTCAACCAAAGGGTACCTTAGTCGTGAGCACGTGGCCCTACCCAGTACTTTAATCGAAAAAAAAGATTTCGCTCAAATTTAAGTATCTGATTTGTTGTAACCTTTATTTGTTCAAGATTGCCAGAAAGCAGGGGAACCTTTGGTTAGGGTTAATATTAGGAGAATTGCTTGAAAGATTCGAGGTTTTCGTACGCTAGTCGAGCTTCTTACTTTTGTCCTTACTTTTGAGAGCAGACTTTCGAGCAGCGGTGTCCTCCCTCCCTACCACTCCTTATCCACCCGGTGCATCGCCCACCCAGCGAACCCTGTTGCCTTTTTCATTTTGATAGGAAGCGAGTGTCGAGCAGCTGCGTGTTCCTTGCCATAACAGAGCACCGTGGACGCCCCCGTCCTATCATTACCTCGTGTTCCGAAAAACCGGCAAAACTGATCTGAGGTTCTATTCCGTTATTCAATGCACCATTATTCAGGCTGGCAATTCAGCTTTGAACGATTTTCTTTCAAAGTAATTATTTTTTTGAGAATACGGATGCCTCCGTCTGTCCTTCTTAATCATTGCTTCGTACTCCAAAATCGAGCCTGCTTTGCTCACACTTTGTTTGCTCCATTTTGTTGTTTTTTCTTCACTGGCTTTCTCAGTTGTGAGTAGGTGAAGACGAAATTTTTATGAGAGTCGACCTACAAGTTCTGCTTGTAGCTACAGGAACTTTACACTACTTCCAGTACAGTATGAATCCTGTCAGTTTGTCTTGTGCACACCCTCGAGCATCAGTCTTGTATATGTGCTCAGGAAATGTTTAAAGGCCAACTACACAAGTAAACACACAGTGAGACATATCGTGTCTATGTAATCTGCAAACTTCTTTGATCTTGGATAAATAAACGGGTGGTTCTCTCACTTTATCAGTTTGTGTTATCCACTCATATTCCGCCCTCTCAGAATTCTTGTTCATCAGTTGACTTCCAGACA
Source organism: Pomacea canaliculata (assembly GCF_003073045.1). Taxonomy (NCBI): domain Eukaryota; kingdom Metazoa; phylum Mollusca; class Gastropoda; order Architaenioglossa; family Ampullariidae; genus Pomacea; species Pomacea canaliculata. Next base: position 27,178,652 of record NC_037594.1, read on the forward strand.
TGTTCGTATTTAGAACTAGGGTTAAGGTAACCTTTAAAAACATGGCATGATCCAATGGTTAATGACCTGACTTCACCGGATATGACGTCATGTGGAATTTATTGCCTTTGAGCCGGCATGCAATACACACCACACATTGTCATTAACTGCAGTAATCAATAAAATCAGAGTCGACTTTACAGTAGTCGATATGGAGTCAACACAACGATGAAGAGAGAGCCAACAATACAATAATCACTAAAAGCGTAGTCGAGACTATCACAGCCGACAGTGACGTCATTAATACGAAAATGGTCTATGTTCACATGAAATTGACGTAATCGATATCGACACAAACTATACGTAGTAAATTTCTACGTAATCGATGCGAACACTACCGATACTGACGTAACTGATAGTCGATATTGACGTACATGTAGTTCCTACTGACATCGATATACTGAAATCTTCTTTATCAAGCCTGGTGTTTACCACTCTAGTCTTTACTGACCTAGTGCATCTCCTTTGTTATTTACCTCTCTTTCTCTTTCTCTTTCTTTTTCTCTTTTTCTCTCTTTCTCTCTCTTTCTCTCTTTTTCTCTCTCTTTCTCTTTCTCTCTCTTTTTCTCTCTCTCTTTCTCTCTCTTTCTCTCTCTTTCTCTTTTTCTCTCTCTTTCTCTCTCTCTTTCTCTCTCTTTCTCTCTCTCTCTCTCTGATTCCTTCTTTCTTCCCTCTACCCTCTAACCTCCACCTCCGCAAAAGTAAGTAGTGCTCATTCCTGACTTGGGAAGCCACATCGTGGGTCAGGGGCAAAAAATGCGACCGTTGGAGCTGCCTGCTCCCCGTTACCCACCAGACAGCTCCTAGTGTGGTTTGCATGCACTGACCAAGTACTTTCAGAACACCGTCAGCCACATTTTGCCGCAATCGTAGTTTGTAGAATGTTCGCAGCTTCAGAAAGTCATTAAAATAAAATAATATCAAGTAATGCACATTTATTTCATTTCACGTCAGTGGTTGGTTAATACTTTTCATATTTGTCTTTGCGATAACGCTCGGTCGCTTTCGAAAAATATATTTGTCCAGACTAAGAGTCATCTTTAACTTGAGTGTTTGCTTTAGGAACTGTGTTTCTTTCTCTCTCTCTGAAGGTTTTTCCGCCTGAACATCTTGTTCCTGTTCTTCTCTCTGCTATTGACTTACCATGGCGGTTATTATGCCTCGCGCCAGACGCAAAATTACAGGTTTTAACGGGTGAGGCAGGACTGCCACGGCCACCACTGCATAGTCATCGTTTCAGAAGCAAAAAGGTCAACAGAATGAGTACTACTCAGTCCCGCCCCTCTAATGGTAGTACGTCTTCTTAGCTGATAAGCCGTTCGCTTCATTAGTGACACTTTAGTAATCTGGCCATCTGTTTGCCTGACTACCCCACCCTGTGAGAGAGAAGTCAATGTTCGGGAGGGCTTGCCAATGAGACTTTTGAGCCCGATGGTCATTGTCGTTAACGTCTAGTCTTCTTCCGCTAGGCCATGCACCTTGACACTGAACTCGGAACAAATTCAGTCGCTGTATGCGATTGTTGGCAAACTTAACCACCTTGGCAAAAATGAGATTATGGAGATTACTGAGGTCTTCGTCTGCATCAATCACATTTTTTACAGCCTTCCGTTTATTCCTTTCTTTCAGTCTTTCTGGAATTTGTTCGTCAGCTCTTTAATTTTTTATTGCATTGTCTTTACAGAGAGAAACGTGTTTATATTGTAAATCGATATATTTAAATAAAATTATTTAAAACTTAACTGAACTTGAGTAATTAAATCAGCATTTTATAATCAGGTTGACACAAATTTTCACAGATGATTCCATCAGTAAATAAAGTGACTATAACCTAAATTGTCAATGAATGAATAATTGAATGAGTGATTGCCAAGTAAAATCGTGAAATTTTTCTTCTTGCTTTGTCTGAAGAATTAACTAATATACCTTTTCCGCAGATAGAGATGGTTATACCATCTAGCAAGAGCTTCACTAAGTACCAAGCTGAAGGTGGTCAAGAAGAGATAAGACCGATGAAGTAATTGCCATCTGACATGCTAGTTCTAAGTTACAATGGACCGCTTGTCTCATCTGATCGTCTGAGGACAAGATTTCAGAAGTCGTGGCTCAATCTCCAGTTTTGATTTTCATGCATTGTATCTCCCTAAAAATAGAACTAACCATTTGACAACACATCACACATCGTGCTGGTGTGAAAACCTGGTTAAAGAAAGTCTTGACGAAGGCAGGAACTGGAGTGAAAGCTCACGCCAGTGTCGAGGACAGAAAGAGAAACTTCTAAACCCCTCGAAAAGCTCTTGGGTGACGGTTGAGGGGGTTGTGGCAGGATTGGAACTGTAGTGTCTGCCGCAGCCCAGCGGATGCAGTTTGAGCCCCTTTCCGCTCTTTGTACAGCTTCTGTGCTGCCCACGCCTCATCGTGTAGCATCGCCTTACAACTGCCTCCTCCTTCAGTCTAAGGCTTCTTTTCCCTCCACGGATGTCTGGGCATATTAGATGGTGCACGCTAGGTCACTTCCTGTGGCCGGTTCATGAGCAGCCCGCACAGTCGGTCAATTGTGGCCGGATGCTCTGGATCCATCGGTCGGCAACCGAGGGTCTCACGAAGCCAACAAGCTGTTGGTGGACTGTCACAGTAAGCTTTTAGTGACTGGGTGGATAGCACATGTTTTGAGGAAGTGTGATAACAGATGGTCAAGCAGAGGAGTCTCCTTATGACGTCAGTCTCTTTATGACGTCACACGCACAGGAAGTGTCTGAGGTCATTGCGAAGATTTGACGTCATTTTATTGTATGACGCACTCTGTGTGTAAGGCTTGTAAGGCTCTGTCTGTCGGAAACTGATGAAAAGAAAATTCTGAATCTTTTCCCATCTTTTCGTGGCAGTCGGGTGCAGCACATTCTCGAGGCATGGTTGTCACCATGGAAACCACACGTCATAGGGTCACGTGACGGAGAACGAGACTTCGTGGAAGCAAACAAAGAGTCTCGTGTCATTTCTCTTATTAAACACAACATTCTACTAAAAACCTTCAACGTTTTCCACATGAACACACATATAAATAGACGAGATTCAAATGTATCCTACTCTTAACGCCATTCTAAGCAGTTTTATTTTGCCTTTGGAATCCCTTTTAATTGTTCACATCTTATCTTGTCCAATATCTGTTCATATCTGGTGTTGTAAGTCATTGTACGGCATGTCAACAGGATTTTTAATCTTCCCTGGGTACTATTCATCCCCCTCTGTTCGCTACCTGACTTAACCATGTCCACCTAGTGTTAATATCCTGTCCCCGCACCCTTTATATCCTGTCTTAGCAGGATAGGCATCGATGCGTCAAACCTTTCCCTCGCTTCACTTCCTAGCTAAACGAGGTCAGTACAAACACAAAATACAGCTATAACATGGGTGGGAAGTGGGATACAGTTGCCAACTCTTCTACTGATCCAGCTGACCTTTCAACTTTGGCGTGGGTTAGTCTGTCTGTGCTTGAAAGGAGGCGTAATCATTACATAACACCTTTGCGGTCCCCATCCTTCCCTTGCAATGTACAAACTGTGTGAGTTGTGCAGAGTGAAGTGAAGGGTAGTGTTCCTCCATCAGCACTCACCTCAGTGAACCTAACATTCCCCAACAACCTCAAACTTTCTTTGTTTCTCCGTGTGCTCGAACACTGCGCGAACGCAGATACAACGCCTGTCATTCCAGGATGAATGTACAAAATGTATTTTTTGTTTGCCTTACTCATTGTCTACCTGGACGCTTTTGCTTTTGTTTTGTTGATAATGGCATGTTTACCAGCAGTGATTGACTGTTTTAGCATGCAAATGCAGTTCTCTTAAGCCGACATGAGGAGACGTGTCGTTGTTTTTCATCGTCTTGACATTCATTACGCTATCGCGCATGAATATTCATGAATGTGGATGTGTGCAGCTGTGTGCAGCTGTGTTGGTTTGTTTCTGTACAAGTGCCTTCCATCCAGATCACTTATCACAAAAAGTTACAGCTGTTGCTCAAGAATTGCAAACTAAGACGCCTACAGTTTGTTGCAGTCTTTTAGCCTGTAAATCCAAGCTCTGGTTGCGGACAACATTGAGTTTACTGCGCAGGCGGAGACAACAAATCCTGCAATCCTACCCAGTCGTCAAGTAGAAGCTAGCATCGTTCTTCCTTTGCGTATCTATTTCTAAACCAATCATATCCACACAGACTTTTCTTCGTAAGTTAATGTCATAAGACGTTTGGTATCCCATATCTTATTTCAAGTTCCTTTGTACAGAACTTTTCAACCAGAAAAATAAGTTTGTTTCCTGTTATTTCCCCCGAAGCTTTGAAATCCGAATGAGAATTGAGACTATTTCCGTTGCTTTTTCCCCGCATCTCTCCGCCTTGACAAAAGTAGTATCAGCGGCTGCCTGGTTAACTGACAGGCAGGTGTTTTGCCCAATGAAGCAAAGCTAACACCGACATTTACATGCAATGATTTCTCTTTGAAAACGTCCGTGTCTTAGTTTCTATACACACCTCATCCAACCTTGCATCACGAGAAATCATTGCCTCTTAGCCACCTCACCCGCGGTCGTGATGTTTTTCCAGGCTAAAGTACACCCGTTGGTGCTATTGAAAGAAGAAGGGGAGTATATGAGCAATAAAAGGAACCCTGTCGGGGTGGGTTACCGTTTTGGCAATTAGGTGTCCCTTTGGTGCGGCGTTTAGAGAAATAACAGGCTGCAATCGTGAAGATGGCGTTCAGCGCGCCAAAACATTGAATTCCGCGCCGTCGGGCGCCATCTATGTTCCTCTAGTCCTGTATACGCTTGACTGAGCACCGCTTGCCATACCCGAGAGTAACAAAGAAGTCACGTGATTGGCTTGCCGCTTTTTCTGTTTGATCTGACATTCCGTGGAGGTCTTTGAAGCCATCCTTCCCTCCTTCCGTCACCACCTTTAATGTTCCGGCAAAAAGCATCAACAGTTGTATTTGTGTACTTGCGGAATGAAGGAAGGGGCAAAACTACTCTAAAATTGGATAGCTCCTCGCAATTCTCCAATTATGTGTCAAACACTTCCCGTCCAGTAATGCTAATTTTAATTGATGCCCATCAAACTTGCTTTAGAGCAAGGCTTTCAACTGGACAAAGCACCTTTATAGCCAAAAAACCGCCTTTCATGCAATCTTGCAAAAAAAGGTGACGAGTTCTAATAATGCATTATCTTCTTCTTTTTTATTATTTTTTTTTTTGTTGTCATGAGATTGTTTGGGGTTTTTTTTCACGAAACAGACTCCGATTTTGTAATCACATTCGCAATATTCGCATGTTCTCGCAACATTCTGATCCTACTCTAGTGTTAAAGAAGGGAAATACGAGGACAGTTAAATGATTCAAAGAAACCAAGCAAAGTGATTTCATCCTCTTCGTTCGAATATTGTAATCAAATTTACTTCCTTCAACCTCTCTTCAGCTAGTTATTAAATTGTTAGATGATTTCCACTTCTTATTATTAAACCGGTCACAGTACTACTATTCCGGGGAAAACCTTCTTTATTCAATTCTTCCGCTTAAATTTATAGATAATTTGGCTGATAGGTCAATAATTAAGAGTAACTTTAAAAGCCCGTATCTGCTGACGATGATTATCTTTCTGACTGAGGTTGGTAAATTTCGTGCTAACCTATTTTTCATATCTTGATTCTTTGATTTGTTCCTTTATCTTATTTGCAATAGAATTCTTCTTCCTTTTTTTTCTCTTTTTTTTCTTTTTTTTTTTTTTTTGAGGATGCAAAATAAATACCTAAAAACAAAAAGTGGCTTGGAACTCCACTAACCAAGAATTTATTGGTCCCCAGCACCGGAAGTTTGTTACTGCCGTAGTCAAACATTGCTCCACCTTCACGTTGTATTTTCACGCATGACAATGATACAAATAGGTAATTCACTCATCTATTAGAAAAAAGTAAGTTCTTATTTAATATGAAAACTTTTTATCAAAATTTTCATGATAGTGATTTGTTCTAGACACAAATTACACGCTGGATTAATATTAGTATCAGAAAGTGTCGAATATTAAAAACACTACCTTATATCAAGTTTATTGTTCAGAAAAAAACTGAGGTATTGAAATCGGAAAAAAATATGTCCATCTATCTGGCCAACAACCTAATTGACTGGATGGAGCTGAGTAAGGTCAATACCGAGGTGAGGAGGTCGTCTCTGCCTCTGTTATTTAAGCTCTGTGTTTGAAGATGATTTTTGGTCAGTTCACACATTTATTTAATGTTCTGCTGTTCATTTAGAATGATAAAAGCTGTTATTTGGCTAGACAATCAAACTGTCTAGACGCAGTCGTTTTAGTGTCGCAATAGAGTGCAGAGACAGTGTTGTTTTATTACTTTTAATACTAATTTTGCTGTCACACATTCGTGTTTTACTTCCAAAGTTTTGGCCATGTAAATACACCACTACATGACCACAAGTTTTAATTTTGTGGATGTTATGTCGATTATCAGACAATGTAAAGGGTGTAGGCCAAGTGACTTTAACCTTTATAGTGGCTTAGACAACAAGAGTTATTTTGAATACGGAAATTACTTCTAAACTAAGAGAGATTATGTGGTATTCTGTTTTTTCAATGACCAGAGATTGAAAACTTTTTGTCTGAACGAGGCTAACTTGCTTCCTTTGTTGTTTTCAGTCGGTAACCAGTTGAAGCGTTCATACTGAATATCACCACCCAGGTAACTTGCTCACAGGTGACAAGTATGGACAGCAAGAGACGAAAGAGAGAAGTGGTATGCTGAAGCAACTGTAAGCTCGGAGAAATGATCAAGACAAGTTTCTTTTCATCACCAGTTTTTCTGCCAACAGCTATAAAACTGCGGAATGACCTGCTGAGAAAAGCTGTGAACAGCCAGAGGTCAGACATCATAAATGCAGCAAAGAAGAAGAGACAGTTATTGCATGCCTTCCACGGGCAGCAGGAGAAGAAGTATGTCTTAGTTTTTGTTTCTTAACTTCCTGTCAACAGCAAAGGACACATGGCGAGAAAGCCAAGAAACAGTAACACCATGAGAAACTTCTGCAAATGAAGTTGCGAGAGAAGCTGCAGGAAAACCAGTGCAAGCTGCAATTGAAGAAGACAAAACTTGTTGCCAGGTGTGCCGATACAATAAGTAAAGAGGCAACACATGGCGGACTTTATTAGGGTGCAAAAGTCTGAAGATGAATATTGAGGGAGTTTCAAACACAACCATTAGAGGAGCTCTCTAGGATAAGATCAGTTATCACAAACTTTTCTTGAACCAGAAAGGAGCTTGGAAGGTATCTAACACTGTTGACCGCCTTCAAGTCCATCCTATTGAATTCCGAGAAGATGTCATGAAAATAATGAGCTAAGTACGCATCACTATCGGCCACGATGTTTATCTTTAGCAGACAGGACCAGGAGCCAACAACTGGCCATCTTCTATGACCAGCTATAGTATAAGTTATAGTATAACCACTATACTAGGCAGGTTCTGAACATTTTATCGTCAAATTCAGTTGTCTTATTTCCTGAAATGAGGTCAGAAAGAAGAAAATTATCTGGTGGTCATGCAAACAAAAAATGTTGCAGATGTAGAGTCGTGCTTCGTGTTCTGGCAGAGCTGTGAAGTTCTGCCAATTACTGATGATGGTAGAATGAGGTTTCCAATGTTACATCCATCATCGATAACTGTAAAAGAGTTTGTAAGTTACGATTTGTCAGTGTGCATATTTTCTTCCTAAAGTTGTCATGATTCTGCTGATTAAACTTTGTCATTTTATGAACATCATACATCAAAAATATTACACACCAGATTTTGTTGTCAGTCTGAACTGTTGTACAACGAAATGAATAAACTATCTGCACGAAGCTAGAAAAAAAACCACTGAATCCATTGATACCAGACCTATTTCTAAGGCTTAATTAGAACCAGAATTAGATCATTTTTAAACGGGTATTTTTGGTTTTGAATTATATAGCGCAGAGAAGTGTTGCTGAATTCAGACGCCATGAGCCGAAACTGAATCCCGCGATCTTTTCTGCTAACAGATTGTAGGTTTTTCTGATCAGCCATCTATCAGACAGGCTTTTCGAATGAAGAAAACAATAGAAGTCTTAGTTGCTAACAGTTTTCAGGTCGCATTTAATTAATGTCATTTATCAGTGCAGATAGGTGGGTAAGTATCCCTTTAATCGTCTTTCTCTTCTGTAGACAGACGTGTGCCTTTAATATTAACTGTGTCAGCAACTAGGTTTGTAACCTTTTCTACCAACTCCAGTTTGCCTACTTTTTCTCGAACCTTCCTCAAGCATCAAACATCCTCTTACCAACGTCACGGAGATAAGTGACAGTACTTTACTGAAGGACTTGGCAAGTGTTGTAGTTCTCTTGTGTTAATTTCTGAAGCTTTTTCTTTCGCTCAAGAGGTCTCAGCTTCATCCTCGCTGGCCATAAGCATTATAGACCGGAGTAAAAAGTTTCTTCGGAGGCTGTTCATCACTAGTCCATTGATGTGTTTATGAGTACTAGAAGATGGAAGAAGTCGGTAGGGGATCCTTTTTTCTCATTCCAATCTTTCCGTTTTCATGTCTGTTAACAGTTTCCAGGTTTGTCTCGGGTTCAGTAGTAATCCAGAATGTATCCTCATCTTTAAACTTTGTTCTCAGGTGAAGTACATACCTTAAGCTCAGACGGATTATTGTCTCCAACCAAGCAAGCAGTGAGATTATTTTTATTTGTTTTCTTTGGCAAAAGCGGCCAACAGAAGACACTTACTGCAAATGGAGATTGATGCTTCGCGTGCCGCAGGTAATTTGACGGCTGTCTTACAGTTGGCGCATCGCGATTTCGCGAAGATACGATGCTAATTGTAAGCTAATGAGGCTAGAGCGCTTCCTGCAGTGAGCATGCGCGTGACGTCATACCAGCAGGTGTCAGTGGCGTCAGTCAGAAGTGGGTCATTAGGGCGCCTCAGGTGTGTGCTGTTACCTTCAGCAAGACCAACCGTATGTAGTCAAGACTAGAAACATCTTTTTGTTGCATCCATTGGACCCGGGGTCTGTAGCCTTGTAAACAGTCAACCTTTACATGATAGCAGCTGGCCGCTCTCTACTGGGGTCGTCTGTATTAATTATATTTGTAATTTATTTTCTTGCAAAAAAGGTATCGTCCTTCCTACCGCCCATCTCTATTCATATCTGTAGATGTCTTGAAGAAGTATAGTCCTTCATACCTCCCCCTCTCTATTCACGACTGTAGATGTCTTCACAGACCCATTATACAGCCATCTATCACAGTGTCCACTACAACTTACTCTTCATTCATTCTGTAAATATTATGTGTTCGTCAGATCACTCTTGGTGTGATATTTTGTAATGATTTATTTGTCCATCACTTTCTTCGTTGGATCATTCTCATCCTTATATTCTGAATCTTGAATGCCTCGTCTTGAAACAACACACAACATTCTTCTCCTCTGTGCTTTACCCTGGATACTACTCCGCGTTACAACTTAATTTTTTTGATGCACGGTGTATTTCTCTACTGCACTGTTAACTGTCTGCAGTAAATGCTATCGTTTCTCTCTCCTTTCCTCTCAAACTTAAAAAAAAATTCATCTCTGATCAATAAGGCGATTGCCGAAGAACCGACATTGCAACACGAATAATGCATTTTTAATAGCAAGCACCATTCTTTTACCCTTATCTTCGACAAAATTAGCAAGAGAATAAGACTTGAGCGTGAGAGGAAAAAGCTGATTCAGAATAAAGAAGTGGAAAAATAAAGGTGAACAAATCAACATTCAAGGCGTGTAACGTGCTTGCGAGGCGAGATTTGCCACCAGCAGCAATACAGAGAGAAGAAAGGTATCGCTGTTGTCTTCCACCAGCTTCTACTGTTTCTCGATGACGCCGACGACGCAGCAGGCGACGTGAGTTTGCGAAAACCGTCTTCCTGGTGGAGAGCTCCAAGTTGTTTTCCTCACGATCAACTTTCGTCGTCATTCGCTGTTATCGATCGCGTTATCAGATGATGTCGTAATTAGCCGAGAACGAGGGGAACCCCGAGGCGCTAAGTAGATTGTTGTGTTCGTTCACTGATCACACTGAACGTCTTTGTTTAACAAAGCACGAGGCTCTGTTGTATCGTCTTTGGCGGTGCAAGCAGCCCCAGCTCATGCTCACGGGCACAGTCATGTCTAGTTGGATAAGGTCAGCAGGTCAAACAAGTTTTTAGTTCAGTGCACGGTTATTAATCAAAACGCAGACTCGATGGATGTAGCTGAAATGGACTGCATTTGTCATGTGGCTGAATATTGTTTTCTACACAGAATACTAATCTCGAAAAAAATTATTTGTATTATAATAAATAACAATCTGAATCAACAGATGTGTTCACACATTTATTAACAACGTAGTAGGGAAGTTTTTTCCTCCCCATTCTGTCGAAACGCCAAGCTGCTTGCTGCCAAACATGAGCTGTCAACCTGTCAAGTTAGGAAAGGGACATGCAGAAGATTCCCTATTTCGCTACTTTGATTTTGTGCATGAAGAGACAGTAAAATCGCAACTGAAAGATTTCTCAACCTAGAAACACCTAAGTACCTCATCTAATAGATTTGTCAATGAGGTGTGCTTCTTGAGCTTGAGAGGCAACAGAAATGAACAATTAAAGTGACTTTTGCACTCAGTGGTGAAGAATGCGAATTTTTTAATCTGATTACTAGCGCTCAGTCCGAAGTCCTAAGGTGTTTAAGTCCACTCCGCGGTTAGAAAGTGCTCCATCGTTTATCTGTGAACTTTTATGGCGATGTTACACAAACACTAGTCTGGGCTTATTTATTGCCTCTGGCTGTTCAGCCGACGGTTTACGTGGCTGACTCATTTCTTTCCGGTATACATACCCCATCCGCTTGGTTTTCACCGAATACAAGATGAATGCACCGTCAGAGCACATAAGTAAGAAGAGAATAACTAACAGGAAACATTGCCATACCTCTCTGCTCCTCAGCAGTTGAACTGAAACCATGGCAACGATCTTTAATCCCCGCATCTCTAATGACATGTTTCAAAATCCTGCAACGAGAACTTGCAACCCACAAGATACTATGGTGAATGTAGGGCTGCTGCCTTGACTTCAATCATCTAAAACTACTTTTCTTTGCTTCATATTTAAAGCCATTGGTCTAATCACACAACGTGACAAATTATTTTTTCGTAATTGCTTATTCGAAAGACCTTTACCACCAACCGTATGTCATCATTGTTACATAAGTTAGAAAGATTAATACGAGGATGGGCTGAGGGCAGAGGTGAAAGGAAAGACAATGATAAAAACATGTGCCGAGCTGATGATGGTGTAAGCTGGTAAAAAACTATTCTTCAGACAGTAGAAAGTTTAATCTATTAAACGGAGTAGGGAGAATGCCAATTGAAGCCCGCACAGACAGATGAGGAGGCTAGCTGGAGAGAGCCTCCCTGGGGAAGTCCTCAGCCCGCCTCCCAACTTGGTCGTTGCTGGTGGAAACATCAAAAGTGTGTCTTGCCTTGTAATCTCGATGTCTGCAGTGCGTCCTCCGAGTGTTCCAATGTCCGACACTGAACATATCATGGTGGAAAGTTTAATGGCTTGACCGACAGAGGTGGTGGCGGGCTGTGTGGTGATAAGGCGATGAACGAGGACCATTTGCAGGAAATGGAGGTCCGCCATCGACACGCGTGTTGTAATGCCTTGTCTCTCTCCACTCTCAAGCCGTTCCGCTCCGAGGAGGCTTCATAAAAATGTTATTATCAGAAAAGTAAGTAATGGGCCAAGATGGAATTCCAAGTGCTAACTTTTTTTCATTTCTCATCCGCGTGAAACGCACAGGGTTGTTTTTTCACAAATAAGTATTTTCTATGTTGATTTAAAAAAACTGTAGTGTATTTGTTACTGGGAGTTATTATGGATGCGGAAAGTGATTAACCAATCATTTTTCACAAGTGCATACGTGGAATTAACAGACGAAAAAACAGTTTTCACAGCATTCTTCCAACATGTTACAAGTGTTTAATTTGCAGCTACCTGTAAACAACCCTTCATGATGTTGAAGCGACTTAAGAACTTGAGTTCAACCAGTTTTTCAAACCCGTGCATTAATTAAATTCTACCTTGTTTCCACTAGCTTAACTGATTATAGTTACTTGTTGTGACCATGATCTTCTCTTTGATGTCAGCTTTACACTTCATTAGACATGTGCACAGTCCAAAAATACGAAGTGCTTCCTCTCTGGCAACCGGGAAGGGAAGAGGAGAAGGAGGGTAAGGTCTGACGACCAGGAAGGGAAGAGGAGAAAGAGAGTAAGAGTGACAAGCGTCCAATCTCCCCGGGGTCGTAGGTCAATGACTTTGACACTCGCAATGTAAGTAAACTCCGTCATCCCAAGCTTTAAAGCTTTGCATGCTCGGCTCTCTTGCTCTCGAGGACACAACTAATCTTCCAAACGAGGGAGCACTTTGCAGCACTTTGCAGCTTGACGCACAGTCAAGCGACCAAAGTCGAGACAAATCGAGCATAAGGCAGGTGGCGGACATTTTAACACGTCCCCGGAGACGTTGCAGACATTAAGGTCCCCCGGCGCCTCCCTCTTTGAAATCAGCAAAAACGAACCTTCCAGTGCAGATCAGTGGGAAGTGCAGGGGGTTAGGGTGGTTAAACAAGCCAGCTCCACCATGGTCTGTGTCACATCTTTGCTTAAAGTTTAAGAAGGGCGGGATCCCCGGGGATACTCTCCTTCTGGGAATTATCAAGTCTGTGGGTGGGCACCACGGTGAACACGACCTCAAAAACGAGCGCGAGCCACCCGATGGCAAACGCTCTAACACCACACTGCCCTCGATTGTTCCACCCATTGTCTGTACTAAAACATTCAGAGACAGTTATAAAGAACCCTCTCATGTTTCTTTTTTCTTTCTCTCTTTGGTTGGCTGGTTGGTTGGATGGTTAGGGTTAGGGTTAGGGCAAGGGTTAGTGTTAAGGTCAGGGTCAGGGTTAGGGTTAGGGTTAGGGTTAGGCTTGGTTTGTGGTGGGGGTTAGGGTTAGGATTGGGGTTAGGGTTAGGCTTGGTTTATGGTGGGGGTTAGGGTTAGGGTTAGGGTTAGTTTATGGTATGGGTTAGGGTTATGGGTTAGGGTTAGGTTTTGGGTTAGGCTTGATTTGTGGTGAGGGATAGGGTTAGGGTTTGTTTGTGGTGATGGTTAGGGTTAAGTTTAGTCTTGGTTTATGGTGGGGGTTAGGGTTATGGTCTGTTTCTGGTGGGTGTTAGGGTTAGGGTTAGGGTTAGGCTTTGTTTGTGGTTAGGGTTAGGGTTAGGGTTAGGGTTAGTTTATGGTTGGGGTTAGGGTTAGGGTTAGGGTTAGGGTTAGTTTATGATGGGGGTTAGGGTTATGGTCTGTTTGTGGTGGGGGTTAGGGTTAGGGTTAGGGTTAGGCTTGGTTTGCTGAAGGGGTTAATGTTACGGTTAGGCATGGTTTATTGTGAGTGTTAGGGTAAGGGTTAGGATGTGTTTGTGGTGAGGGTTAGGGTTAGAGTTAGGGTTAGGTTTTTGGTGAAGGTTAGAGTTTGGGTTAAAGTTAGGTTTTGGGTTAGTCTTAATTTGTGGTCGGGGTTAGGGTTAGGGTTTGTTTGTGGTGGGGGTTAGGGTTAGGGTTAGGCTTGGTTTATGGTGGGGGTTAGGGTTAGAGTAAGGGTTAGTGTTGGTTTTTGTGAGGGTTAGAGTTTGGGTTAGGGTTAGGTTTTGGGTTAGGCTTGATTTGTGGTGAGGGTTAGGATTAGGGTTAGGCTTTGTTTGTGGAGGGAGTTAGGGTTAGGATTGGGGTTAGGGTTAGGCTTGGTTTATGGTAGGGGTTAGGGTTATGGTCTGTTTGTGGTGGGGGTTAGGGTTAGGGTTAGGGTTAGAATTGGTTTATGGTGGGGGTTAGGGTTATGGTCTGTTTGTGGTGGGGCTTAGGGTTAGGGTTATGCTTGGTTTGTGGAAGGCGTTAGGGTTACTGTTAGGGATTGTTTATACAATAGGGTTAGGGTTAGGGTCAGGGTCGATGTGTTCTGCGAATTGATTGTTTATACAATCCCTAACCCTAACCCTAACCCTCACCACAAACCATCCTTAACGCTACTCCTAACCCTAACCCCCACCACAAACACACCCTAACCCTAACCCTTACCATGACCCACACCAAAAACAATACTTAACCCTAACCCTAACCCACACCACAAACAAACCCTAACCCTAACCCCTACCACAAATCAAGCCTAACCCAAAACCTAACCCTAACCCAAACTCTAACCCTCACAAAAACCAACACTAACCCTAACCCTAACCCTCACCACAAACAATCCTTAACGCTAACCCTAACCCTAACCCCCGCCGCAAACACACCCTAACCCTAACCCTCACCACAAACACACCCTAACCCTTAACCTTACCCTCACCATAAACCATGCCTAACCGTAACCCTAACCCCGTCCGCAAACCAAGCCTAACCCTAACTCTAACCCTAACCCCCAAACAGACAAGACCCTAACCCTAACCCTAACCCCTACCTAAACCAAGCCCCTAACCTACCCAAACCCACACCAAAAACTGTTTGTGGTGGGGGTTAGGGTTAGGGTCAGGGTTGGGGTTAGGCTTGGTTTGTAGTGAGGGTTAGGGTTAGGGTTAGTTTTGGTTTTTGAGTGAGTGTTAGAGTTTGGGTTAAAGTTTTGGTTTTGTTTGTGGTGGGGGTTAGTGTTAGGGTTTGTTTGTGGTGGGGGTTAGGGTTAGGGTTAGGCTTGGTTTGTGGTGGGGGTTAGGGTTAGGGTTAGGGTTAGGGTTGTGGTTATGTTTTGTTAGTGGTGGGGTCATGGTAAGGGTTAGGGTTAGGCTTTGTTGTTGGGGTTAGGTTTAGGGTTAGGCTTGGTTTATGGAAGGGGTTAGGGTTACGGTTAGGGATGGTTTATGGCGAGGGTTAGGGTTAGTTTTTCTGTTTGTTTGTGGTGGGGTTAGGGTTAGGGTTATGGTTTATGGTTAGGCTTGGTTTGTGGTGGGGGTTAGGGTTATGGTCTGTTTGTGGTGGGGGTTAGGGTTAGGATTGGGGTTAGGGTTAGGCTTGGTTTATGGTAGGGGTTAGGGTTATGGTCTGTTTGTGGTGGGGGTTAGGGTTAGGGTTAGGGTTAGGCTTGGTTTATGGTGAGGGTTATGGTTATGGTTGGTTTGTGATGGGGGTTAGGGTTAGTGTTAGAGGTAAGCTTGGGTTTTGGTTGCGGTTAGGGTTAGGGTTAGGAATGGTTTGTGGTGGGTTAGTGTTAGTCTTAGGGATAGTGTTGATTTTTTGTCGGGGTTAGAGTTAGGGTTAGGGTTAGGGTTATTGTTAGGGTTAGAGTTGGTTGTTGTTTTTTGGTTAAGGCTTGGTGTAGGGTTATTGTTCTGGGTTGGGGTTGTGTGTTGTTGGTTTGGGTGTGTTTATTTGTTGGTTGGTTCATGGGGTTATGTTTACGGTTGGTTTGTTGTGGGTGTTAGGATTAGGGTTAAGGATGGTTTGTGGTGGGGGTTAGGGTCAGGGTTATTGTTGGTTTTTGGTGGGGGTTATTTTTAGGGTTAAGATTAGGTGTAGGGTTAGAGTTGGCTGGCTTGTTGGTTGGTTAGGGCTAAGGCTAGGTCTAGGATTAGTGTTAGTGTTAGGGTTAGTGTTGATTTGTTTTGTGGTGGTAGGATTAGTTTTAGTGATGGCTTTTGGTGGTTTTAGGGTTAAGGTTAGTGTTGTGGGTTTGGGTTGGGCTTGGTTGGGTAGGTTTGGTTTATTTGTTGGTTGTTTCATTACGGTCAGAGGGATAGTCAAACATCTTTCCTGATATGAGGGAGAGGAAAGTGATGATGTGTACTTGTCTGCAAGGGGTTATAGTTGTGTGTTATGTCTACTGAGTATGTTCCCCAATCGTCAATAAAATACTATGACACGTAATCTTTTCTACCTAAATATAAGGGATGTTTTTCCTTAAGCGTCATCATATCAATTTATCTTTATTCCTTTCATTATAGGAGCCTCTAGAGAGAGACATGAGTAGCATCAGTGTAAAAGCTTCAATCAGCGAAGGACGAGGTTTCGGATAATTGAAAACACAATTAGAACTTAAAGAAATTTTGATAATTTTGTGCGCAGTTTCCGTTCCCATCTCATTTATCTCTGGCTGTCAGAGATCATCTCTCATTACGCAGTTCTTTCGTGTGTTTTATCAGGGTTACCTTTGATAAGTAGCTGTAGAAAGACATCATGGCGAGTTACGGCATTGTGTTATTTGATTTGTGTTTCCTCCTCCTGATGAGATTGAAGGAAATTCTCATCACACTCGAAGCCCTAGCTTATTCACCCCTTTTGGCTGATATTATTTATTTTTCGTCGAGCTTTCACAACCTGGGGTGGGTTACTTGTCTAGGAGTTTACAGAAAGATAGGTAGTCGTCTATATTTTATATCATGTGTACGGAGATCATAGTCCGTGGTATACTTGAATGTCGAATAGTATGAATGTATGGATTTGGGCATCCCCGATGTTTAGTCACATGATTGGGCTTCTGATAGCAAGTGATGTACAGTTTCCTGTCAGAGGTTCTGACCTCACGTGACGTCATCATTGAATATCGAGAACTCGACGAGCGCCCGAAGAATTAATATTATTCATTACGATGACTAGACTCATTTCAGTGAATGATAATATTTTCAACTAAAAACTCACAGCATCACATCACAAGACTCTTACATCGTTAAGGTTACAGCCAATGAGAGTAGTGCTGCCATGATGGCATCTGCGGATATTTGTGACAATGTTTTGACTTCTCCGTACAAGTTTACATTGGACTCGTGTGTGAAGAGTTATTGAATCATACTGGAGAAATATTATGTTGTGCTCAGCCGAGCTAAGTTTTTAAAAATCAAATTACTCTTTTTTTAATATTAACCGCGTTCAAATTTATTTGAATGACATGACAGAATTATGTCACTGTCTTCGTTTATAACGAAATGTTTCTAACATGACCACCGAAACAAAAAAAATCTGTAACTACATTTTCACTGCAATGTTCAAGTTTGATATGGTATTTTTTTCTTTGGTAATATCTTGGCAAACATCTCGAAGGAGGGCAAAGAACTCTTATTACACGGGATCTTCTGAAACACTCACGCTTGCCTGTCATTAAAAGAAGCCCTACCATTCCACTCCTCCACAGCCACCGTTATTTTCTATGGCGCTGTCATCCCTCCTTTGCAGGCATCAGCGACTAATAGCCAGTTCTCATCCTATTAAACCTCTCTTCTAGATGACCGCCATTGAAAATGTCATTTGAATCTTTGGCAGATGGTAACTGCGACCAGTCAGTATGCAGGACTGGGATGACCGTGGGAAAAAAAATTCCATCCCAACTGGATACTGATGCTACCAAAACGTTTCTACCATCCCGCTGTCCAAACCAATCATAGTTTTCTTATCCCCCATAATCTCCCGACTGTAGTCTTCCCTCCATCCCTTTCTCCCCGTCCTGTCCCCACTTCTTCGAGGAAGATACTTTGTCAGAATCTTGCCACACGCCTCAAAAGCTCAGCTAGAGACTTGGTTTGAGACAGCATCCAGTGGAGTAGTGCAGGGAGCCTGCCATATGGTACAAACAAAAATGGACATCGGTGGGACCGAGATGTGGTTTGCTGTATCAGTGTCGTGCTTTGCTGGCTTATAAAGAGGATCGATGACAATTTGTTAAAAGCTCTACCTTCCTGCCGCGGCACGCAAAGGAAAGCTGGGCAGCTACACCGCTGGGTGGCAGCACTGTATAGTTTAGACGACGACAGAGTCCGTGAATAGAAGGGACTTGCGCTTGGCGGAGACGGGAGAGTGGGGAGATGAGAGATGGAAGAGATAAAGGACAAATGTGTTCAAGAAAACTGAATGATACAGCGGTCAGGAGAGGCTGAGCGTTATGGTTTGGGAGAAAACAGCAGCTTTATTGATTGCTTCATGTTTGTCTCAGCTAGCCTGTCTTCAAGAACAGCAGACAGCTGGGTGATGAACTAGAAACGAACGGAATGTGTTTTTCCTCTGTGCGTGGGTAGGTTGAAGGTTTTGTGTACGGCCTGTGACGAAGCAGTTCCTCTTATCTGAGATAAAAACAGTTTGTTGACTAAAAATAGAAATCACGTGGCTTGCATTCATACCTCTGAAACCTTCCATATCGCTCAATCCAAAACAATGGTCCACTAAGACTTTGTCCTCAAACAAAATCCACCCTATGTTCAGATCGTCCGTCTATATCTAGTCCCCCAGTACCCAGATACCCTGATGGCAGCAGCGCCCAGACATAAGCGTTACGATCACGTGACATGGAGGCTGGCGGGAAGGAATGACATGGCGGTCAGTGATGAGCTTAGTCTTCAGAGGGAGAAAGGAGGATGAGTTTGTTCTACGCCGAGCCAGCAGCTAGGGCTATGTCACAGTGAACCAGCAACTCCTGTAAAGAGATGTCACATTCAAAGAAAAAGAACCACATGATTCAGACGAGATCTGAACCAAGGACTGCCAAGTTTCATTTTATTTGGGACAGACACTAACTGGGGCACCATCGGAGAGCTTTTGTCAAAGGAATAATGAATAACTACAGCTGCTTTTTTTTTCTTATCTTTTTGTTTGACAACTACGGTTATTTTAATCCTGACTTGTTTTCCAGCCTCGTTTTGCTCTGTCCCGAATGTCCTTGATCGAGACCAGAGAAATCCTAGAATCAAGCGATTATGATCATTTACCTGTGAATGTGGGTATTATCTGCTCGCATCTCCTTTCATCAAATCTTCTGAAGAAACTTCTATTGGAGTCTGATGCGCTGGCTTCCAGAAAAATTAAGCTCCAAAAGTTCCTCAGTATAAAAAAGATTGAACCTCAAATGAGAAAGCACTGAGTGAAATGGAATTTAAAGCCTCAATCATCCTTCCTCCTCGGCATCATCAGTGACTCAAATTAAAATATTCAGTCACCTCGGACCGTTACCGCTCGGAGTATTACCTTGATTGGCAATGTGCAACAATCAACTTTGCGGCAACGACGATCACCATAGCAACGAATTCACTACCGGACATAGGCAGTCTTCTTAGCTTCTGGTCCACAAATGCGGTAACATCTCCATTGTTCACTGCGGAGCAACGGAGCTGAAGATGCCATGAAGGCAACGTGACCTGGCTTTAACCTTTGAGTTCTGGCAAAATGCCAGAGGAGCTTTTGGTTCAGTTGAGTTGGAAAACATACTTGTCGCTAAGCAACAAAGCAACAAAATGTGTACAGAAGGAATTTTTATACGTATTCTGAATTTTCCTTTGCATTCTGAACCTTTCTTGCAATTTGTTTTGGTACATTTAATCAACTAGAGTTCGGTAAAAAGTACACAAAAGAGTTTACTAGTTCTCAGGTTAAGATGTAGTGATGCTTCTGTCGACTTTTGTCTCAGCCGTTAGTGTCGAAGTAATTTAATAGAGGAATAAAACCCCGCCCCTTCCTCTTCAACAAAAACTTCGCTTTCATGAAGCAAGAAAAACTAACCAGCATCTCCAGAGTTTCGTTTTGTTCTCAAAACTGGAAACCCTGTTCGATGGGCTGAAACCCGAAGCCAATGTAAATCGAAAAATCTGTTGCGTCGACTCCAGAGATCAATCGGAAACAAATAATAAAAAAACGACTTCCCACAGATTCCTAATTCCCAGAATAAACGTTGAGGTCCAGTACAAATCCCGATTGTGAAAATTTCCAGTACAAACCTTTCTCTTAAATTCCACAAATTTTGAGGCCAGATGAGCTTTGCTTCCAATCTAGCCTTTCATGTTAGAAAAGCAATGCAAACATCGTTGATTACTGACTGTTTAGCTTTAATACACGAAAACTTAAGGTTGTTTTTATCGTCTATCAATTCACATAGACTTAGAACAGGCTTATGTCCATACATAAGATTTCACATAGTCCCATGATAGTATTAGATTTTCTCTGTGGATAGCCTTTCGCGCAGTTTTACAGTGTGAATGGGGTTTGCGGACATATTTGTGTATGGATAATGGGATTGAAACATTTCAGCCCAGGGCAGCACCAGCAACATCACCAACCTGATTGAAAGGAAGAATGCAGCAGTAAACAAAATCTGTTCAGCAAGAGGCCAGCCGATTGATGTGAACGCCGGCAAGGACAGGTCCTCAACCATCGATGGCAAAGACAGGTCACAATAAAGCAACATGGCGGCTGTATTTTAGCCCCGCCCCATCGAGAACTAAACTGGCTCATTGCCAAGCATCGCTGTCCAGACTACTTTGTCAAAGACAGAGAATATAGTTTTAATGGTCTGACAAAATGTCACTCCATCATTGGCCTTAACTGAGCATGCCAGTCAGGTTTTTACGAAGACGTAGAGAGCCTTGAACTTTTGACCAAGTTCAGCAAAGTTGTGAATGGAGCTTTGGTCTACGTGTTTAGCAAAGTCCAAAGGTGTTTGCCAACACGATATCAAGATATTCGAGAATACCCTCGATCTTTAAGGCTTTTCGGAGATGTAACACTTCGACACTTTGTCCAGTTAAACGGTCTTTACTGACACTGATCACATCTCACCATGGATGACAACAAACTTACATATTCAGTGCTTACTCTCGGCACAATGATACTATCTTTTAGATGTACACAAGACGGAAATACCTTCATTTCTAGCAAACATAGATAACTATTCTCTAAACTGCCATATATTACTCCCTCAGAGAGAAAGTTTCCGAGGATGTTGTTAGCATACTGCCAGTAAAATTTCCTCCAAAATAGCGGACAAAACTGTCGATGGTGGTCAGCACAATCCACAACATCCCTTTCTCTCTGTCGGTTCTTTTCTCTTAAAATGTTTAAAATTGAATTCCCTTGAAACTAGCTCATTCATTTTCTGCCTCTTTTACGGGAATAAATCATATAAAAATCAGCGTCGTTGTCTGTAAGGGAAAAAATTATTTCGACTTTATTATCACTTTAAAAGCATTTTCCGTAAAGACAGAAAGAGACAGTTTCCCTGAAAAATAATTTTCTTTCACTTTGATGCTATGTTTAAACATTTTTTTTTTATTTTCTAGTCATTTTAGCTTAATGTCCATCAAATCTTTCTCCAGATTTTAGGAGAAAGATGAACTAGTCCCCGAAGAAAAGATGCCTCGAGAGAGCTTAAACAAATTCGCACTTCATGACAGACTAAACTACTGCGATCAGAAAAGGAAGCCAAATTGTAACCCTGAAGTAGGCTGTATACAATTATCTGTTATAAAGACTTCAAAAGACCGCAACTTGGCAATGGAAAAATTCGATATTTCTTACAACAACTTTTATGAACTTACTTATCAAGCAATCATCGTGAGCAAAGAACGAATTCTCAGAACATTAACTACAAGGAAGACTGGCTTTAGTCTACAACAAGAGGTGGTCCCAGTAGACACAAAGTTGGCTTCCACAATGTCTGACCTTTAGCTGACATGTCTTTCAAGAAAAGTCTTTCATTCCCACAAAGCTGTGTTGTCAGATCATACGACTTTCACTCAAGGGGTGGGGAGAGACATGTCTGTAGACAGCTAGGAACTAACATTCAGGGTTCGCATTCTGCCAGTCCTGAGGATGCTGACAGAACTATCTTCAGGTCTGACTGAGGCTTGATGGTATTATCTGTCAGCTGTCAATAACATTGGGCTTAGCTGCCATCCTCTCGTCAGACTTATCTTCACCGGCTGAGGTCTTGTTGGGCATCTCACCGATGAGGCGAGGTCGTAACAAAAACATGAGGCGCCATAACAATTGCTAAAACGAGACTTGTTTTAGTCAGAGAATCTTCTAGATATGTTGTAATAACCTGGAGCGCGGCTTACCAGGCAATTTAAGGGTTAGCGTTCAGTTTCCTAAATAAATATATTTTTTTAATAAAAATAATCCATTTTTCTTTGTAGTGCAGGTAATGGATGTAAAGTTCCTGATCAGATGTAGTTGTGCGTTCACACAGTGAATTATGACACCTATAAACGATCTTCCAATACATTTTTCGTGGATTTGAAAGGAAATAGAGAAATTTTGCCTAAGAGACGGGTACTACTGACTGGCTACGTGGTAGGAAATCGGTTAGAGACGATTTCACGCTATGGGGTCGGAAGGAGGGAAGGGTTAGTAACTCAAATTACCTACTGACACCTTCACTCTCCAGACAGCCTTCTCTATAAATAGATGTTACATCTAATAACCGTGTGTGGACACCAAGAAGGGATCTGAACCCAAGTCACCCTGCATCCTAGTACCCCTGCGCTATCGCGTGGTCACGCTGGAGGAAAATGGCGGCGCGTGTGTACCCTCGCAATGAATTCCATCAGTTCTTTCGTCATCTGGCGCAAAGTACCAGAACATTCTTCATCTTTAGTTGATCCAAAAGTATGCAGGTAGGATCAGACACGACCAGGACCACTTTACTCCGACTACAGCAGCAGCAGCAGCAGCACCCAGCAAGCAGTGATGCCGAGGCCGCAAACGGTTGCTTGGTTCTCCCGGCACGTTTCAGCCTGGACACGCCTGGCTGCTCATGTGATTGCTCGCTACGGTTAAAACAATAAAATAAAAAGGAGTCGCCACAAACCGCATCCAGAGAAGGTGCTGGAGACTTTTCCTCTCGCTGATTTGAAAAAAAGTTGCCAGCTATTCGTCCGTGAGGGAAGACTATAAACAATGCCACGTCGCTGCCATTACTAGACATCTCCCCCATTTTTTGTTTTCCTTCTTTTATTCATTCTCTCTCCTCTTTTTTGTCTAAAAGGCTTTCACTGCTGTATAACTGTTGTTATCGGGGTATTGAGACTCTGACCTCTGTGATGTACACTGATTTATTTGTTTAAACAAGTTTTCATGCTAAAAGGGTAAATGTCGTCCCTTAAAGCCATTTTATCGAGATGTTAAACACCACATTTTATGTAAGGTACGAAGGCCCATTTCCTCTCCCTCCCTCTGTTATACCTTCTCCAATCCTCTGTAGAGTCTGGTACTCATTTCCGACAGCTGGGTGGACAGGGGGGAAGGTCTCATTGCTACACGGATATCAGTCCGGCGCACCTCCGGGTTTGGACACCATTGCTCTAACCCTTGTCCTTACTTTGATATCAAAGTTTAAGTTGCACACTTTGATAAACCAAATTTTTTTTAATTAATACAGGGGATAAAGCAAAGACCTATTAAGTAAAGGTTTGTTCAACGTAAAATGCACAAGAGTTGACTAATCCCTTGCACAAGGTGTGAGGGGTGGAAGGGCAAGAAAGGGGTCAAGAAAAGAAAGAGAGAAAGTAGAAGAATTATTTTCAGATAGAGCAGAAAGGCTGTTTTGACTTACACTAAGTTTGTTTGTAATGGAGCAGAAAATGTTTCAAAGGAGATCGGTCATTGGGATAAGAAAAGGGGAGCAATCGTCCTTCCAGAGAAGTCTTCTTTCTGATTTAAAAAGAATGTTATCAGTTGCGCCATCTCGTGATATATAAATTGCATTAATCAAATAATTACAAATGTTGTAATACTATCATGACATATAGTGTAATATTCTCATCACGTGTATGTTCATACTCCCATCATGTGCACTGAAGTCTTCTCATCACGTGTACTGTCATACTCTCATCTCATGCCTAACGGTTCCCTTTACTAGCAAGTACAACAACCCCAGATAAACTTTAGACAAGGAAGACAAGGTAACTCATTCTCAATCATCGACTGAGCATATCTTTAAACAGGAACTAGTACGCAAGCATCGAACATATCCACGGAACAACACGTATACCTGCAACATCCGGGTTACTATAAAATAATGCTTGTCCTCACCGCAGAGACAACCCTACCTTCCCATTGTAAGACCTCGGTTATGGGAATAAACATCATCACAGGATTTTCCCCTTTTCCCTACTCTCACTAAACAAACAACTGACTAAAAAAATATTTGTTCTTTCCATCACAGTGTAGAGAAGTCGCTGCTGCAAGGTGTGAGGAGGATCGGTCAATCACACCAGACCTGACGGTAGTTAGACAGTGGGAGGAAGCCGTGCACAGCGCTCTCGTCTATTGACAAATCACTTTCACCAGCAGCCCGTCTAGCACGAGGGGCACGAGGGGCGGGGATGGAGATGTGCGGCCAAACCTCTGCTGTAGGCTGCTGATGCAGTACTAAATATTTAAACCCACTTCCGGTCTTCTCTTCGCTGTCCTCCTAATTCCCAGAAACGGGGGATCTAAACTGTTGAGGCAGGTGTTCGGCTGAAGAGGTCATGAGGTTAACTGCTCATTTCCTGTGGTTAGTGTTTATTATATAGGGATATGTATGTGCGTGTGTGTCTATATAGATATATGTGTGTGTAGTGTGTTAGCATAAATATGTATGTGTATATATTTATATATTTGTGTATATGTGTAAGTGGTACACACACACACGTATACATTGAATACATGTGCGTGATGTGCTCATGACCATGCAAATGAACTCGCACAGCTTCACGCCCTCGTCAAGACGCACACACAGCTTGTGACAGCGTCCTCCCATCCACACCATGCACAGCTAGACAACAGGCCAAAGAGAAAGCACTGCCTGACACATTAGGATCAAACAAAAACAACAAACAACTGATGGCAGACTTACCTCGCTGCGAATCGATGGCCGCAACCAATCTTAATCTTGGGATGTCCTTGCTTCCGGGGGCGAGGGAGAGAAAACACCGGTGTCGCCTCGTCAGGTGAGAAAGCCCAGTTGCCACCAGGCTCGATGGCGCTTCCAAGGCCGGAAGCAAACCTGAACTCGACTTCGGAAGCCAGGACCGTTAAGGCTAGTATTTTTTTCAGGGCTCCCTCTTGTGTGAGAGAGAGGTCAATATTTATCCACACGTACTGCCCGCGTGCAGCATTGTTGCAGCAGCTTGTATTTCAGGAGGCGTTGTGCCTTACGTTCCAAGCAGCAAGTCCTGTGCTGTGGTGCAGCCCACGGGCAACAGCAGCAGCCAGCAAGCCTTGTGGCAGGGAGAACCTGCTGTTAAGGGCGGCAAATGAGGACACCTTTCAAGGCCGTGTCGCCTGATGCCGAGGCTGGCTGCTACGCTCGTGCAGGAAGCACAAGAAAACGATGGTGGAGGGTCATCAAATCTCTCAGGCTGTTCTGGGACACGCGACAAGAGGTCGCGGGCAGAGGATGCCGTGGTGCACTCTAGACATGTCAGCAGGGTCTCTTGTAGCTGCCAATCCGGGCATTTGTAAGGGACTCAAGCTCCTTGTTCCACACTCGCTCAAAACTAAACCTTTTTTCCTAATCCTTGATGCACCTTTTCATGTCATCCAAAAAAAAAATGTTTACCGAAAATCTGACCTTTACGGGATGTTGAAGTTTATTGCGCGAGCAGCACATGCAACGTCATTGTTGTCCAAACAAGAGTGCACATGCGCAAAGCGTCAGCTGACCGTAAACTGCACGCGCGTGTCGTGAAGAAGATGAACTCACGTGTCGCTTCGCAACAAATTCCTGAATCAGCAATCCAGAGCCGCCCTCCTTTGGAGGGGGAGGCAGGGGCGGGGGTGGGGCAGTCTACACGCTGATGCCGATGCTGATGCGAGTTACAGACGAGCGTCTAGCGAAGCCCAAGATAAGCATACAGCCGTGGAGACAGCAGACGACAGCACTAGCTGCTATGGCGGTGCCTGGCGCTGCGGTGGTGGTGTTGATGGTGGTGTTGGTGGTGGTGGTGCTTCCCGGCCCCCACCCGGCTCCGATTCCTGTCGATCGATGGCAGCATCGCAGCAGGAAAGTCTCTAGTGGAAGAGATGCCAGTGCCAGACCTGCCTGTGCATCGTTCAGGTGCCTCGTCGACAAAGTTTCAGAGTCAGCTTCAAACGAGAGCTCGACGCAGTTGGCCGGAGGGACGGTGTATATCACAGCACATCTCCTCCGTGAGGTAGGGCGTCAGGGCTGCAAATAGGCCTTTTCACCCTCACCCATGATTGCCAGGACTGCAAACACACAGAATATTTTTTCACACCTTGAAAATTTGTTCTTACCACCTTTTCGATTCGGTGCTTCTTTGATATTATATTGTTATCAAAAAACTGTTTTGTTTAGTCCTCTCCTCTGTTGAAGAGAAAGAGTTCAGAAGCTCCTCCCCTTGTTTCATCCTTACCTCCTATTGTTATCTTCATCATAGTCTGTACAAGAAAATTCTTTTAGTCATGTTTCGGGTCTCTTTTTTGAAGTGTCGCTTGTCTTAATTCACAGAAATAACTCCAAGTCAGTTTATTAAATGTTTTGTTGTGTCTTCATACATAAAAATATTCGGGACAGAAAGCTCACAAATTTTTGATGTTATTTATCTCAATACAAACGTTTGGTCCTTGTAGTCTAAACCAAATTTTTTTAATATTTCCATGAAAAGAAGTGATGAGAAAATAATTAAATTAAAGAAAATATCAGTTTTAAGAAAGGACCATAGTTTTTTAGAGATAAAACCCAGTGTCCTGTACATGTTGTGATGTTGGTATTTATTGTAGAGGTATCAGCGGATACAATGTGTGGAGTACTGACCTCATTGCTTCAAGTTGGTGACAATAAAAATTAAACAAAATTCAACTACGATTCTCATTACACCCTCACCTCTTCTCTGCCTGTAAATAAAAACACAACCGGGATCGAATTTTCACGGAGGAAGACAAATCCAGGCAAGATACTATAAAATATGGACCAACTCCTCCACTTTTTTTGTGGAAAAGCTGGTAAGGTTTAGTCATCATTGTAGCAAAAGCTGAAATCGTTACCAGCTGAATAACAGCTTAATCTGAAATGAAACCTGAGTTTCTGTCTGGAGTTGTGATCGCAATCTAAATGGATTCCTGAAACTGTAGATGGTGGAAGGAAACCAGTCTTTTGTTTCGTCGGCACACATGGCTTTTGTCACGTTCGTTTTGGATATTTCGAGACTTTTCATCCTCTAACATATTTCCTAATCTTTCTGTCTCATCAACGACTAAAATAATAAAACAGAAACTGTAGAGACACTGTGTGCACTATGAAGCATCTCTCTCTCACACTCGCTCCAGCGCGTGCCTGCGGGGGAGGCTTTGAGCATCTTTGTTCTCTGACTAGTAAACATTTTGTTTGTCTGTAACTAAACCCTCGGCTGACTAGAACCAGTGTATACGGTAGAACAGTTATTTCTCTTGAGAACGGAGAGCTGCATGGTATAAAAAAAAAAAAAAACATCAAAGAAATTCCCCAAAACACGGGGGTGCATTGGTCCTCATACTTGTAAACAGAGTTTGTAGGTCAGGGGAGGAAATTAGGCAGTTTGGTGGAGAACTAATTGAAAAACAGTCTCTGTGTGTGTCTCTCTCTTTCCACTCTTTGACCGAGAGGAAAGCCCCTGCTCCAACTAACAGAAAGGTGTAAAGTATTTGGTTTAGATAAATTTTCGAGACGAAAGCACGTCTGTGGAATTATTGTTCCCTTCATAATACCTCCTCCTTATAGTCGGAAAGTATCGCCAGGTGCAAGCTCTAATGACAAATATCTTCTTTCCCTTCTCTGTCTCTTTACTCTTTCTCTCTACTCTTTTTTTTCTGTTTGCCACCCACTGACCCCAGAGACCTCTATGTACGGTCTGTACTGGTTAGAACATGATTCAGTCTTCTCGGTTACTGTATTTCAACAAGACAATCACTATTTCTAATTGAGAAGTATTGTAAACATATTGTGTGTGACAAGTCATTGTTGTCCAGACAGGTGTGTCCTTGCACAAAGAGTTGGCTGACAGTAAGAAGCCCAGTGTGTCATTAACAAACTGTTGGATCTTAAAATGTGTCTCAAAGATTCGATTCTATAAACCGATTCACCAACAGTTCGTCCAACAGTTTGATAGCAGTTCGTTTTTTAACCAAAAAAAAAATTCGTTCAGCTGAGAAATCACGAAGTTTATGAGTGTTACGAAAGGCAGTCAAAAGGTTTGATTGACAGAACGAGGGAATAAACATCGTGACAAAAAAGAAACCTGGGTTGCCGTCGTCAGAAAATGGTCTTTTGATAAATGTCACTCGTAGAGAACCACTAAGATTCACGCAAACAGAAGGAATGGTGCTTGACCAACATCAAGGATTAGACAGGTTGTCACATGGGAGACATACTAAACCGAAAGCAGAATGGACCCCACGGGGGCGCCTTCACCATTTCTGGGTCTCATCATGTCCCCACAAGGACTGGCCACAAGGAGGAGAGAGAGAGGCAAGACATGGCTACATCTGAAGGCTGAGTCTCACGCTGGGAAAGGTCAAAGAACACAGGTCGACCATGTCCATACATGCGAAAAAAAGCCTAAAAGTCTTTATAGAGATGCCTTTCACGCCTGTCTACATACACATACATTTTTTTGCGATGTTCGCACTGAAATATTTCAGAAAATCACTGACTGAATGAGTGGGAGCTCGGCAATCGTATCTGTAGGGAAGGAGGGCCGGGAGATGAAGGAGAGTGCACCTGGATGTGCGACCGGTCATAACCTGTTTGTATAACCCTCGCTATCACCACCATCCCCATCACCACCATCCGGTTAGCGGCATTTTTTTACTGCTTGTTCCGGTCCGCCCCTAGTGCTGTTTGCTCTGTTTGTCTTGTTACAGCGGATCCTTTGATCAGTGTGATTGTTTTCTTCATAAAGCACTGCCTGGAGCCCGTGCCACGTCCACGGCTGCTTTCCATTCATTTGAATACTCACCGAGCCGTGCTCGCGGTCCGAGACTGCGGACCTTTGACCTCCTCTCCTCCCGCACCTCGTACTCCCCTCCCCCCACTCGCTTTCCAATCACGCCACCAGGCGCAGGCCTGCAAGCATCTGCTTATCCTACCTGTGCAATGCTTGTTTATGTTTACCTCGTGACTGGGTTGTGCACGCGTCACGTCGCAGACACTTGCAGGCGGGTGGGCGGGTGGGCGGGTGGGCGGGCGAGCGAGTTCCAGTAGTGCCAAGACTGGCAGCCTCAACAAGACCTTCCTGAGACGATAAGAATTCTGGTGAGGTAGGCACAACATCCTACATCACACCCAGCTAATCGGAAGTTCACACGCGCTCTGTGAGGCTGCAAGTGCCACGAGCTTTCATGTCCTGCAACTCTGCTGACTCCCAGCACCAAGGGCCAGCACTCGTGTGAAGAAGACCAAGCAAACCCTTTATTTGTTGGACGTGATGGTGGACCTCCAGAACGTTGATGGGATTCTGACTGTAGCATATTGTCCTTTAATTAAGGTCCGTTTCTGTCAGTTTGTGTTCAAAGTGTGTGTTCAACTCTGTGCTTTGATGTGTATTATCGGCTTTGCTACTGTAGAGACGGTAGTTGCCTGTTGCCAAGCATTTGACAGACGCAGGATTTCTCCAAAGGGTTTTAGTGAAAGCAAGATAAGTAGACAGAAGTCCATTCTCGAAACATTCCTGATAGTTTCCTGGCTAGTGTTTAAACCTGCAAACATGGCCAGAGTTTGACTGGACAATGTAGTGGAGGAGGGGGATTAATGTGGACACAGGAGAAGAGGAAGAAGAATTAATTTGTGTGCCAAGTGACATTGCACGAAGACATCGCTCCCAGTTCCTCAACAAACGTGAATCTTTACTACATTTAGTATAATATGTACACCTAAGAAATGAAATGCAAAATAAAATGAAAAATTGCTCTGTTTGCGATCACACATGCGACTCACACCCCTTCCACACAAAGTCAAAGGTTGTCTCATGATATTTTGAGGGTCCTTAGGTGGTTGAGATCTGACATTTTGGGAGGCCAATGTTTTAGAGGGCGGTACCTATGTCCTCTCCCTCGCTGCCTCACCTACCCCAACCCTCTTTGGAGTCAGGTACACATTACCACCACAGGATCGATTGCAGGAAGTTTGCTGTAATTCATGGGTATCGAACCGGTACGCCTCTCAAATCGTACACCAGCGCTCGTACACTCGGCTATCCACTCCCCCTGACACACAAACATGCCAATACATGAACATGCACACACACACACACTGGCCACAAAGCTCAAGGAGATAGTCATCCACAATATTACACTTCCACACAAACTAAGATTGTGCCTTCGTAGAGTAGAAGCCACCAATATATCGGCCAGTTGCACCACTCCTCCAGTCGCACTTTTTGCTTCTCGGTGATGCCGCACCAGACGGTGATGGAGAACGTCTGTACACTCTCGATCATTGCCTGACACAAACTTTAAGTCGTTTCTGGCCCTTCTTGATGACAGACATCAAATTGTCCTCCCAGATGAGGATGATGGCTCCCAGGAGTCAGAAATTGTCAGCCTGCTCTATGACCTGAGATTTGATAATAAGAAACTCCACAGTTCCTCTTTTTCTGCGGAAATCGACTCTCTCATTGTTGTAGACTGTTCTTATCACAAAAACACCAGGTAAACCACCTGGCACTACGCAGACTCTTTGTTGTTCGCGATGAAACCTTCCACCGTGGTGTCAACAGTAAACTTCATCATCTGGATGGATCTTCGAGAGGAGACAAACTCTTTTGAAGGGAGAGAAGAGGAAAGTAAGAGGACGCAACTTAAGAGGAGTGCTCCTGTACTGAGTACGAGGATAATGGAAGGCGATTGTTGACCCTCACTCTTTGGGTCGCTGCAGAAAGTCGAGGATCCAGAAGCCGACTGGGAGAGACCAGAAGCAGGCTGGGAGAGACCAGAAGCTGAAAGCTTATCAAAGAGTTTCGCAGAATGATGGTGTTCAAGGCGGAGCAGCTTCTTGCCAGGCCGAGAGATGAAAGCATTTCTGTAATGTTATCTGCTAACCATCATCACAGCACAACCAAGTATATTCCGCCTGCACTATAAGAAGACCAACGATTTTTGGTGACAATTTTATGGACACTAAAAACTTCTTCGTGATTGTTACTAACTGGTCCATTTGCACGTGAGACAGACAGGCAAAATATCATTTCATTAAGCATTTTTTTAGTACGAGCGTCAGTAGAAAGATAAGTTTTCACGTGTACAGATGTACAATCAAACCAACAATCAGACCCACCGATAAACAAAGTTCAGCTGATAAACTAATCCTAAACATCAACTTATCACGGTATCCTAAAGATCAGCCAATCAAACAATCCTGAAGGCCAACCGATCAAGTAATCACAAAGACTGACCGATCAAGCAATCCTGAAGACAGGACAAAAGCCTTTTCAAAATATTTTCTTCCTGCTTGTATCTTCACGATACATGTTTGCTGTTTGCAATATTAAGTACCAAAGTAATTAAATGCCTTGTCATTCTCGATTCGATTGATGTTTATACATTAACTTTATTATTCATGTTCCATCTAAAATCCAGAACTCATTGGAACGTCCTAAAGAAGCTGTCGTTATTTAACCGACAAAAGATAACACAGAGTTTCACAACCACATTCTGAGAATATTGTTGCTTCCCAGGGAATCAATTGTGCTGAGAACTTCAGTATGAAGGAGCACCTTCACGTCTATATATCTCTCTGTACAGGTCGCAGCAACCTTTTCTTCGTGGAGAAATGCATTTTGACCGCTGAACCAGTAACAAAATGGCCGTCGTGGGAACTAAATGATTCTCACGGGCATAGCTTCATGTCTCTGTTCATTGCTATATTCTTCAATGCTTCAATGATTCCCTTCC
The DNA here is from genome assembly GCF_003073045.1 of Pomacea canaliculata. Lineage (NCBI taxonomy): Eukaryota > Metazoa > Mollusca > Gastropoda > Architaenioglossa > Ampullariidae > Pomacea > Pomacea canaliculata. The sequence continues at coordinate 27,210,459 of NC_037594.1, forward strand.
CACCTCACCCTGATGTGGGCCGTTGGGACTTTGTTTTTTCTTCTGATGATTGTCAACAGCCTTGCCTCACTAAACTCAGACTTTGAACCACTTTTTAAATACATATATATATATACAACAGCTTGGCAGGACCAGAGATTAAAGACCTGCCAATGTATAAACTAAATATCAACAGCGTGTAAACATAGCATGTCCCCACCCCAAGTGATGACCTTCCTACTTTCCTATTCCCCTTATTTTTCTCCCTCCATCTTTTATTGTGAACATGATTCCAATATAAGTGTAGTTGAACTACCAATGGGGTGCCAGTCTGTATTGACTGGTGAGACAAACTCACTGTTCATTGACAATACAAGAGTTTTAAGTGTCGTGCAGTGGCGGTCGCCAAGCTCCCTGACCGCGCATCCCGGGGAGCAGGCCTGCCGGAGCTCATTAGCGATATCGTTTGCCAATATCATCAAAGGCCTAAGCAAACATGTTAATTCATATTTTCCTCTTCCTTGCGGCGTTCTCTACACCGTGTTTGCGAGGTTGGGAAAATTTCCTCCCAAGCTGCCTCGCGGCATCCAAAGAACTTGACGCTGCACGACCAGCCACGTGAGTGAACTCTACTCCCTCGTGAAGCTTCGTGGTAACAAGCAGGTGTTTACCACACTCACATGCGCGTGCACAGACACGTGTTACCACGGTTAAAGTACAGCTAAAGTATGAAATAATCATAGTGTCAAGTTATTTCAAAATCGGATAAAATGTCTGGATGAAGGATCTGGTTTTTTTCCTCGTTTATCCTTCTGTTGGCATCATCTACATTGTCGTCAACAACGTTGTCAACAGTGGCATCAACAGTGTGTCTTCGAATATCCCCGAACTATTGGGACTATGAGACAAGATTAGACTACAGGAAGCTCTGTACTTTTTTCAAGAAAAACTGCAGTACTTTCGCATCTGTAAAATTTTACCTGAAATATGTTTTTAATCGGATCCACGTAGGAATCTGTAATAATCGTGAACATTATTTTCCTATTTTCGTTGTAACAATCTATCTGCAAACATGTTCTCACTTCTTTCATTTTCCTGTGAGCTTCGGGGGATGAGCACAGCACTCGAAACATTAACTTAATAACAAAAGAGAAATGCATTTTGTGACTGAGTATGACTTTCCTGGGGAATGGGATAGAATGTTGATGATTCACATTTTATGACCGATGTCTAAAAAAATAAAAATTCCCTTGGTAGTTTGAAGCAGTAGGCCTTGAATAAAACTAAGTTTTTTTGCCGACAAAGTAATCCCTTTGAGTTCCCATCAGCCGGCAACTTTAGCTACAAATATTTCACGGACTTTGGTTCAAAGTTTCTATTTCCATTTCATCCAGGTTTCCTGCTGTGTGGCTAGTGGGTACAACGCCTGCCGTGAAAAAACTTATCGAAAACTGCCCATAAAGAGCCTTTTATCGTCTAAATAACATTTACTGACCAGGTTTTTTATCATGTTTTGTACATGCTTGATGTGGTAAATGGCAATCGGGATGATTTTTTTAAATTAATTTTTCACGCTTGAATTTAAGCCCTTGTGGAGTAGTGCGGGCTCAAACCTGTTATTTTATTGGCTCCCACAAGACAGAGACAAAAATTTTCATGTAAGAAGGAAATGGAGCTGAGTGAATACAATGGGAGTGAGGGAGGAGATGACAACGACTGACAAAAGAAAGAAGAGACTATGCCACCTGCAATGAAGGCCTAGAAATGTCCATGGAGTCGAGGACTGGTTGTAGATTCTGAGAAAGACAAGGTGCAGGGCCTTGTCCTCCATGATTTCAAAGCAAGACTGGCAAATATACACAGCATGTACCGAGTCCTTTCCATCAGTATGTTTCCTTTTCATCGTCTGTCTTGTCTGTCCAGTTTCTTCTTGGTCTTATTTTTATTTACTAACCATTGTATACAAAATCGTTTCATCGTCCTCGCAAGGCGAGGAAGATTTTGTATTGCAATGATCGTTACAGCATGTTGGTTGTTGTTTGACAACATTATCCACGAACTGCGCGCCCTCTGCTGTCAGATGTTATCGACAAAGCACTACTCTCGTAGCCTCACGCCTAAGGCCAATTTACCGACCTCAAAACTCCCTCGTAGTTACAATTCCCCATCCCCTCATTCTTTCTTCCACCCCACCTACAGGCTTTCGCACATGATATGCTTAGTATTCAAATAAGCTCGCAGAAACGGTCAGAAGATGGCAAAGCTGTCCTACGTGCCACAAATATTGATTCCCACTGTTTTACTCTTTTTCTCCCCCGTCTGTACCCTCAGGGAATATGCTGGCTGGATATAAGAGAAAACTAACTCTCTAACTATGGAGGGTTCATGATACACTGACGGTTCTATCTCTCCTCAGCAAAGACTGAGAAGCAGAGGACGCATCTTGAAGAAGGGCAGGTAACTGACTCAGAGAAGGGGAGGCTAGCCAGTGTTGTGTCTCCTGACACTTTCATGTCTTCAGTGTTCTTCGGTTTAGATTGACAATAAGTATGTCAACCATCTAAAGAAAGGTAGTACTATCTTAAGGATATGCAATGTATCGAACACAAAAGAGATTTTATTTTATCCTCAGCACCTTATCAAACGTGTGTGTCCTTTTTTTTAATCTCGCCTGCAGTTGTTTAGCGTATTTTCTTATTTCTTATTTTCAGTCTATCACAGAACCATCTTTTTTTGGAGTTCCTCTTGCGAATTCTGTTTGTACTCTGATAAAAAAAAAAGCAATGCAAAGTAATGTATTTGAAAAGGATGTGCGCAAAGAAAAGCTTGTTTACTTTGAATCGAGGAGAGTATGTCCCTCCAGAAAACTACAACAATGAATGAAACACTCATAAATTAACAACAATGATCTTTGTTTGTACTCTAGGAACAATGAAGAGTATGTCTTTATTTAGTAATATTATCTGTAAATCCCTTCCCCCTTTTTTGTTTGTCTATGTTAAACCAATATTGACAAGAGTCTTTAAGCATGTTTTTTCATTCTTTATCTTTAAATTTATCTCAAGAAGCTCCTGCCTGAATTTTTTTTTAATTTACATTTTCTTATTCGTTTTCTCCCCCGACCCCCATCTTTGGTCTGCAACTGTAAGAGCTCTATGCAGTGCACGACAATCAAAAAGCAGGAGGTCAAGGCCTGACAGGGAGGTAGAGTTGTTCTTCACACTACAACTAAGGTATTCTAACTCCACAACTATGGAAGCAAGAATTGCCGATGACATGGCTGCATGCAAGCAGTATCTGGAGTAGCAAGCCATGTGTGGGACTGGGTCAAAGTCTGCGCCATAAACCTTGCACTACAAGCACCGCCATCAACAACTGCACGACTACTTTATCAACGCCGGAGACCTCCAGTCGATTAGGCAGTGCCTGGCCGTCTGCTGCCAGTCGGTTCACAGAAAAAAAAGTACCCAGGATCCAGCTAATTTACATGCAACTAACTCCCCACTCCATCTCATTTAGCATCCCTCTCCTTTTTCCCACTCATGCACGTGCTTACAACTCGATAATGGAAGCTAAAGGTGCCATTGCACTGATCACAGGAAACAAGTAGTCAGTGACTAATCTGAGTCGATGGACCAGAGACTTTATCCATTTCACTCAAACATACTTCGTGACAGTTATGATGAGGAAAGATTTTAGGACTTTTTTTCTTTCATCAAATAAGACTTGATCCCCTTTCCAAGAAATTCTGTTGAATAGACTAAAGAAACCTTTTTATTTAACACATCAAACTATAATCCCTTCGACCAGTTGTATTTTTTCCCCTTTTTATAAATATTATTTTTAAAACAAAAACAAGAACAATGGAATTCAATATTCAGTACAGAAACGAAACCAACAATAAAAAAAAGTTCAAATATCCAATGTAACTAAAATAAAAGCAGGTAATTTTTCAAGAAGTGGATTTCAGAATTACTGTTTTCAAAGGGAATTAAATAAACATCAATCATAAAAAAAGCCTCCAAAAATGTTGACTTGTTCTGACAAATTTCTAGGACATTCAGTTGATGTGTATAGGCATAGAAAGGATTTTTCCTGTTGCATACACTCAGATGTAATTAAACAGCATTGATAGAAAATAAAAAAACAGGAAATTCTCAGAGCTACTACACAGACTGGAAAAAAATCTTTTTAAAGATATTTTGAAGCAGTTTGCAGTATTAGTACTTGGTAAGCAGTTTTTATGAGCCTGCAATCAGTCTCTGTCTCCAAAGTCTGTGATCATGGAGTAAATGATGATCATAACAGTTGTGCAGATGTTACAATGCTGACTGTGGTGTACTGACCTTTGCCCTCCATCCCTTTCATACACATGCTCAGTGCAACCTACATTTCATAAATGTAATAGGAGTCTTCTTGCAACACCTATGATGAAATGTCGCTGTTGCTTCAAAAATATATCTGGCTGCTTCGACCAGTTGTAATTTGAGTGGATGTCTCTGTTGCTGTTGATCCCAAGTAATTTCGTTTAAGTCAGATACTAGAAATTTCTACCTTTGGGAAGCAGCCAGGCTTCTTCTCTCGAGTTTCCGAGCATTTAAGAACGAATTCATCTAAGGTACTTCACTTCACAAAGTTTTCCATATTAAGATTCTGTTTCATTCTCTGATTTTTTTTAAATGGGGATGACCGTTCAAACGAATTGATTTCTCAAACTCGACCAATCAAAGAGGATTTAAAATAGCATTTTGAGTTTAAAATATGATCCATTAAAATGTCGCTACAGCAGATTGATTCTTAATAAAAAAAACTTTTGAGATTATTATTTGTTTTTGCTTCACGGGCTTTAACCTTTCGTTAAATATCGGAATTATTCTTGTAGTCCTAAAATTTAGTGAGTTATAGCAGTTTAAAGGGCGCAAGACTGTGGAGGCCATTTTGAGCAAAAGAAGTTCAAAGGGCATCAGCAATACTACAGTTTTTTTCTTATTAATTTGTTATTTCAATTTGTGCTTTTACTGAATTTCGCATGATGATAACACACAAGCTACATTATTCTGAGTCCCAAAATGGGCATAAAATTGAATCCTGGTAAATGTGTGGCACCATACTTTGTTAGTAAAAGAAAAGGCGATACAACAACAACAAGACACTTAAAACTTTATCCACAAGTTTCACTACTTTCAAGACTATGGCAAAAGTGTGTAGAATAATAAAACGGTCTGGAAACAACATTCTTTGATGTTCGTGACGAGTGTGAGAACTGGCACCCTGTACAAAAAAAAAAGTACTTAAGCATAGACAGTGTCTACTCACGAACAAAGCATTATTGTTCTTTTCATTAAACCACCGTTGAATAAACAATTTAACTTTTAATCAATAAAAAGCACAAAACAAGTTGCTTGCACACCATTTTCATCAATTTGCAGTGAAGACATGATGTTCAGATGTGAGTAGTAAACAGAGAAACATCAAACATAGCCTCTGTCTACATGTGTTGTGGGACCAGGCAAGGTTTTCTTTTTTTTTTTTTTTGCTCTGTTTTTCCTTCTTCTCTCAGTGGAGGTGCCACGTGATCTTGCACATTGATCGCGAAGAATAGTCTAGGGTAATTAAAAGGCCACTTGGGGTCCTTCCAGTAGTCTACAGACAGCGGTGTCTAGTGGTCCTGAACTTTTCTGTCTTCTGAATTCCATCGTCTTCATCGGTGCGTTAATAATGATAATGATGATGACAGCGGTAACACAACCCCAGGTGGGACTCCACTCCAGCTCGTCTGGCGCCGAGCAGCTGCATGTCACATGGTTTTTACAGAGGACTTCTGTGGTCTATAAACTGCTTCTAAGGCAACAGCTGTCGTCCGTAAAGTGGTTTAGATCACGTGACACGTGCCGTGAAAGTTTGGTCACGTGGTGGTGTCGTGGAAGTTCCTGAAATACTAGGTGGTTCAGCCATGCGTGAAATGTCCTGTATGTTATCCTCAAGCTTAATTCTGTTCACTGGATGTATTTAGCCCGGTGTTTACACAGTGATGATGGGTGTGGGTGAGGGGTCGGGGGTCGTCCTTGCATGAGCGGGTTGCTATAAACGGGTCTTTATCCAAGGTGGTGAGGATGGTGGAGATAAGACAGAGGTCTGTCATAAATCGCGGAGGGACAACGAGAAGCACAACGTGGGAATTGAAGCCGTCCTCCATCCTTCCTTCCTTCCCGTCTGTGAGGAGATCTCGTAGCGGGTAGTCACGCCTTCCTCTCGCCGGGCCGCAGCTGGGTGCAGGCCTCCTCAGCCCTCGATAAACGGTTGGCGGTACCACGGGTGCAGTGACTCGTAAACAAGCTTCAAGCCGCCAGTGATTACTGACGTCAAGATGAAAGAGTGTTTCTGATGGTGGGTAGACGGCGCGCACACACACACACACGACTGGTCTGTTATCACATTCTTGTTTTTCTCTCCTTCACTCGCTTTCTCTCCTTCTTAATATTTGTTTTCCTTGCTAGTCTTTTTTTTTCTTTTTTTGTACTGGTGTCACTATTCCCCACATTACAGTTATGCACACACACACATACATATACACGTGCGCACTCACGCAGACATACAAACATACACTGCCAGCTAAGACAAAGGTGGTCTTGTTCACACACATACCCGTTCAGTTCATAAGCACCCAAGTATGGGGCATCAAACACAGGGGACAGGGGGGTAGATGATTACTGTAATCACGAAATGAGCTGCCTCTACATGCAAACTGCAAATTAACATATTACACCCCTTGTTTGATATTGAGGGGAGGACCTTAAAAAAGTTTTTGATTCAAAGAAATCAATCAACAGAAAACAAACTGAATTTGCTGACGTCCTTCTTCTTCTTCTTCCAAAATTAAGCAAACATGCAGACGAGGGGAAGAGGAAGATTGGGGGGCTCATATGGTGTGTGGTCCTATTATGTAAGTCAAAGCCGCAGCCCAGGTCATCTGTAATTTCTCTGACAGGAAGACATAAATGGTGGCATGTCGGCCTTTATTGTCAGACACAAATCATCTTTCTCATCTTGGGCGTCCTCCGCCTTTCCTCCATTCCCCTGTTCATTGCGGATTTCTTGCGTGCAGCTGCCCATCCCACCCGGTGTGATGACTTTCCGATATCCTCCGATTTGCGATGACGTGGACAGCGATTGCCGCCTACCAGAGCGAGGCTCCTGTCCTATCTTGCCGGCCCCTGGAAAAAGATTTAATAGTCTTGGGATTATGACTGACTTATCATCATACCGTATTGAGTCGCTACGCAAGCATGTCAGAGGTCACGCCAACGTCCAAATGCATTTTCTATTCTGTAGATTCTGATAAAGGGAATGGGAAACATCGGCCCCCTAAACGACAACCACAGCACAACATCGGAGGCAGGACAGACAGACAGAAGGAAGAAGGAAAGTAGTGAAAAATCATCAGGTCAGAGCACGAACCTGTATTACTGGACTGCTGGCAGACGAGTTTCTTTCCAGTTAACTACTAAAACGAGGCATGAGACTACAAAGCTTCCGGTTTAGTCACATTCTTTGTTACGGCTCGCCGAGACTAGCAGCGGAGAACTTCGCAAGAGGCTAAGCGTTGGTCTCGGCAGACAGACAGCAGTCCACCTATACACGTCCGTGGTCAGAGTTGGAAGACAATCAGTGGAATTTTCTTTCAAAATAGCTCTAGTCAGTACCCAAAATTACTGATCATTGATTTTAGTGTCTTTGTGAAGTACAACCTATTATCTAAATCTTCAAGCATGCTTTCTTTAAATCATTTTAAATTTTTGAATGTGTTTCAGATATACGAAGGTTATTCTGTCCATTGTTGGTACAAGTTATATTTGTCTTTCTTTAGAAGGACACACAGCACAGCCCAAAGACATTTTTCTATCAAGATTGTCCTCAATTCTTGGAATTGTCTCAAAAATTATAGAAAATCCTTTAGGTGTGTGTTATAATGATTATAATACATGTTTTGCAATATAGGTATGATCAGATCATCAGTTGTCTAAAGTCTGAGTTCTAATTTCATCATTTGTTTTCTTATTTTGTTTTTGTTGTTTGGTTTTGTTTGCTTGTTGGTTGGTTTGTTTATTTTTTGTTTGGTTGGTTTGTTTGGGGTTTTTTTTTTGGTTGAGTTTTTATTTTGCTTCTTAATTGTATTTTTTTCTGTAAGTTAGCTTCCTTTTTGTTTTCGTCCTCGTTGTTGTTGTCGTCGTCGTCGTCGTCGTTGTTGTTTTTGTTGTTGTTGTTGTTGTTGCTGCTGCTGCTGCTGCTGCTGCTACTCATTTCAAGCATTTTTCTTTTCCTTTGATAGAAATATGAACAGGTTATTGGCAGCCTGAATACAGGTGGGCTGTATCCAAGCGTGAAACTAATAACGAGTCTGCGAATTGCAGAAGGTCTGGCGACAAGGACAGGTCCACTGTTTCTGACAGACTAAATAACTGCTTACAAAATGTCTACACTTGTATCAACTGGCCATCGGCGCCATTTGTGTAGTCAGCCGTGGTGCGATGTGGCAATTACCAGCCACTGATGCAAGACGAACCACGATCATAGCACCGACATAATCTCCCACTTTTGAGTAAGAAAATACATGTCGGCAGAACACAGCCACCATAAAGAAGTGGAAAAAGACGAGGAAGAAGAGAAAATAAAAAGTTGTTTTACACAGCGGCCTTCCTTAACTCACCATCAATGATAATAACAGATAATAATGGAATTTACATTAAGTCCCCGCGGGGATGTTGCTGTGCATGAAAGACTACAAACATACCGACAGTCAAAGGAGGACTGTAACAAACATAACCGAAGTTTATGAATGAAGATGTGAGGAGTAGGCTAAGGGGATCGCTTGATTGTGAAAGATCTTTCTTAAATAGGCACGTTTGGGTGCTGTACTTGAAAGTTTCCAACAGAAATGTAGTTTGAGGAGAAATAGCCAAAGGGAAAGTCTAGGGAAGGGGAAAGACTGTCGGCCAAATTTCCATCGTCTGATGCGTGGCACGGAGAGGAGGCAACACAAATAGACAGGAGAGACCGACTGGGGCGCTAAGGCGTCAGTAGTTCATACGGGTAGGTTGGGGCAAGGCAATGAAGAGAACTAGCACTAACCCAACTGCCACCCAGTCAAGCTCGCGGAGGAAGGGTGTAGCATGGTCTGCTTTTCGTCCATGTAAGACAATCTGAGAATCGTGGTTCTGAACCCTTTGATGTTGTTTCCAGTAGGATGTTAGGGAGATCAATCAGATGAAGGATGGAGTATTGCAGTTTCATATGCAAAGCCGCAGTGGTTCAGACGGGACAACACAGAAGCTGGGATGAGCCAGTGAAGATTGTATAGGATGGCACACATTTAAGCTTATTCACATAGGTTTTACAATTACATAAGTTTTGTTGCCATTCATTTTGAGCTTGTTGGTGGACATCCGGGCTATGTATGTGAACAAGCTGAGAAGCAAGGCCATACAGATGTAGGTGAGTACCATCAGCATCCACATGGTCCTTCAAGTCCAGATGGCGGTCGGTGGGACGCAAAGACAACGACAGAACCTTGAGGCACACCGCACTACACATTATAAGGTAAAGATGTGCTACATGCAACTAGACTGGGTGTTGTCTGTCAAGTAAGACAGAAACCAGTTCAAACAATAATGAAGATCAAAGGTTTGATGAAGGCGTTGGAGAATGAACTCAGGGTCCAATGTATCAAACCCAGCTTCCAGATACAGCAGTGACAATAAAAAGATGTGATATCTGTTGCAAGCAAGTAATAATTAATTTATCATTCACACCATCACCGTCTTCCATCAACACTACCACCGTCTTCGTCGTCGTCGTCGTCGTCGTCGTCGTCGTCGTCATCATCATCATCATCATCATCATCATCATCAACGCCATGTTATGCCCAATGAATCGATAAATAAACATTTTTCCGAGCCATAAACCACTGTAGTTGTCGCTTCCTCTTCCTCTTCCTCTTCCGCCGATCATTAATATGACGACGACGTGGTCCAGAAGGAAGACAAACAACATTTTGACAGCACGACCAATTTCAGGCTCTCCTACCCGAACTAGATGGACAAATTTACAGGAACTCCGCGTCCAAATTTTCGTTTGGACTGGATCGGTGGTTGCATGTAGGTTTAGGTTTATCAACATTGTTACCGAACTTGTTATTCTCTGAAAATTCTGTCTTGAAAACAGAGCCGTTCTGACATGGAGAATCACTTTGCGGAGATAAATTATCTGCCATGCATGGTGTCCTGCCTGAAATGACGGCTACCGTTGTTTTATTTCAGGACCCTGACTACAACCTTGGCGAAGGAAAATCTAGCTCTTATCAGCATGATGTCCAGAATATGCACTTCCTCCGCACCCTAGCTTTCAATACTTCAATCGCTAGATTGTGAATGCGACTTAACGACTTTTGAGATTGTCAAATGACAACCCAGCACCATCTAACTGCATGATCAGGCCCTCTGAATGGCAGACCAAGCAGGTACATGCATAATATAGTTTCATTATTGGTAAACAAAGTATTAAAAGCATTTTTCTTTTCCACTTATTCCATTTTATATGTCTGTTTGGTGGAGGAGGGCAAGAAACGTTCGTTGTATTTCAGAGTATTTAAATCTTATTTCATCGATGCCACTTACTTTTTCCTTTCAATGATGACCTGTTAAAAAATAAAAACATCATCATCCGAAAAATATGATTTTTACAATACAACAGAATAAATAAAATACAATAAAATACAATACAGTACAATACAATACAATACAGTACAGTAAGTACAATACAACTTTATTGATCCCCAGGGGCAATTTAAGATAGTTTTTGTACTAGAATATATATATTTGTGTGTGATATAAAAGAGATTATATAATTTTTTTGTTGAAATGGCGTCTCTCACACACATTTCTCTCTCTCTCTCTCACACACACACACACACATATTTTTGTGTGTCTCTTAGTCATTTCCTGCTAGACCACTCATAGACATATACACGACCATACGATACTACTCCTCCAGCTCGAATTTTCTTCGATTTGTGCTTAGGCGTAGTCGTAATTAAGCTCAATATCAGACTACACCTAATTCTGAACATGTTGTAGGACTCTCCGGGAGAAGTAGACCAACAAACTAGACTTCACTGCTTTTAAACTGGCAGTGGGCTGAAGATTATAGCAAATATCTCACGTACTTTGCCTCAGTACCAGGCTGGAAAAACGACCCCGTTATCCGGAAAGGCCGGGTCTCTACTCGTAAGCTTATTAATCGCCAAGTATCCCGTTTTCTTTGCACTTCTCTTTCGAGTCTTTATCGCAAATATTGAACGCCGCTTGTTTTTCAGTCTCTTTTCTCAGGAAGCTTTTAAGCTAAAAGATTCTGACCGTTTAACAAACGTGAGTCTGTTTGTGTCGTGGCTGCCCTCGCAAACGTTCCAGAAAATTGCATTTATCATCGCCTTGTCACATAACGAGGGTACGTTTACCCTGTCCATATCACGTGCCACAGATGCAGCTGAGCTCTCAGAAGGGAAAATTGCAGTTAATTTTGTATGGGCTGAGTACTACGTCACCAGACAAGTCAAGCACCGACAACAACACAGGTGTGGTGATCGCAAACTTTCAGCTCGGCAACATGTTCGAGAAAGTGTTGTCCCATCTTGAAACTCAACTGAAACTTCTTTCTCCCAATAAACCTTCCCACACTCTCTCTCCCTTTCTCTCACCCTCCCTCTCTCTCTCACACACACACACATCTATCCTTTTCATCCATCATTCTCTCCCACTCTCTGTTGATGATTTTTTTTCTTATTTCATTCTTTCTCCCACTCAATTACTTCTCTCTCTCTCTACATCATACATTTAAGAATGGGTGGATTGCAACGTAGAGCTCATCTTGACATTGTCATTTTAAATTTTAAAGTTTTGTAAAACTGGCTTCACAAAAAAAATCTGTTAGCATTTACAGTGAACGCAAAGAGAGGTTTGCTGGATGTTCCCAGAAAAAAACCCAAAAAGGTGAGGACTAAAGACAAGAAGGCAGACGGACAAATAATGGCAGCCAGACAGTACAGATCATGGGAAAGATGCGTGTTCTCTCCACTAGCAGGCCGTGCGGTCATTATTGCGAAGATTTGTGTATCCAATACCGCTGATTGTCCAGAACAAAAGACGAATTACTTGATGACCACACCATTTTCCTCTGTAATTGTAGGGGTCGTCCCCGTACATGGTGATCAAGTAGCAGCTTTTCGTACAAACCCGTTACAAAGCGCCACCTGGGATGCGCCGGCCTCTCAAGAAACATCCATCACTAAGCAGCAGTAAAAGGAGATGAGGAAGGGACATTTCAACGGTAGACAATTTCTTTCTTTTTTCTTTCTTCCTCTCTTCTTTTGTCTTCTCTTCTTCTTCATTCGTTTTACCACATCGAGCATTCGCAAAATATACGAAACTGGTTATATTTAGTATGTTATTTTCAATCTTTACAGGTGACTATACATGCTATAAGGCTTGCTGAGAGTCCAAGTTTCAAAATGTATGCCAGCGATGGAGGCGTCCTCACCAATATTGCTCACCCATGTTCAAGTGCTTGAAAAGAGGATTCAGGTACGACCCCATTGAATGGAGAGTAGTGGAGATGAGAAAAATAAACAACGGGAAGAGCATGCTGGAAGTTTAGTGCCACTTACAAACTGTGTTAATTAACTGAATTGGATGGTACAGATATTTTAGGTGTTAAATTAGGTCTGACTTCCCTACCACCAAGCCCCAGGTAACTCTCTAAGTGCGTAAACAGGTGTGGGGTGGGCAAGAGACAACCGGGTGGTTGGAGTACCCGAGTTCTACCTGTGATTTTCGTGTTGCGCAGCAGACTTCCCTCAGTCGACCCAGCTGTCCTTGTTTTTCTTGTGTTTTGGGGTTTTACCATGATCCGTGTCTGATGCAGTTTTAACTCGCTTGCTTTTCCCACTGATGAACTTCTACCTCCTCAAATGAAGTTACCCTCGGGCCAAACTTTTATTCCGATCTGATAACCGTCGGCCTGGGGTCGAGACCCTGTCACGCGTATTGATTGTGGATGATGTATGTCAAATTTTCTTGCTAGCTGAACGGGCTCACCTTTGGCAGTTTGTAACTCTGCATGGAGATTGCCCTGCTCTGGGCCAAATGAAGCAGGAACCCAGAGTAATAAATTTGTCTGGGGCTCGAGTCTGGCTGTTAGTCGGTCACGGTTAGTGGAGGAGTCTCAAGTTTATCTGCCCACCCTCCTGCATTTCTCTCAAGTTGTCACCACTCCCTCCACTGGAATTTTGTGGGACCTTCACGTGTTCTTCCTGTTTACACCCTTTCTATCTACAGACCTCAGCACTCACCTCTGTGTCTGCGAATGTAGTGTCTTATAAAATGTGGGAGCCAGTCGGTGGTTTTCACTTGATTACTTTCACAAGGAGATCAATTTACCGGAGTATCACAACGAAAATTTTAATTAAGTCTAAAAACAAGACGACGATTAATTCTGAAAAAAGTTAAATCACACAGCACTTTGTTTTAGTAAACTACATCATTGTAATTGTTCTTTCTTTATTTTTTTAATTATTTCTTTATTTTCTTCTCGATCCGTATTTCTTACCTTTTCTTTATAGTTTTCATTCTTCTTCTATTTCCATTTTCTTTTACTCTTTTATACTCTCTCTCTCTCTCGTTCTTTAGTTGTAGCATTTTAGTACCCATATAGATGTGTTCGAATTATAATACACACAGGTTCCAAATTATTATTAATGTATGTTCTATATATTTCACATGTTGCAACATATCTTTTTATTCTTTGTTCTTTTCGTGTTTTGTTTAGTTGTTGTTGGGTTTTTTTTCTTTTGTTATTTGTTGTTGTTTTTTGTTTGTTTTTTGTTGTTTTCTTTTTTGCTTCACCCTTTTCACATTTTTTGGTGGTTTTTTTTTTTCTTTCTGTTTTTTTTTCTTCTTTATTTTGTTTTTGTCCCTTGATTATTTTTTTTCCCCTTTTATTTAGTTATTTTTACTTTTTTCCCTTTCATTTGTTTTTTTTTTATTACTTTTTCCTGTGTATTTCATGATTTTTTCGTCGTTTGTACTTTTGTTTGATGAACACTCGGGAGAAGTTTTCCATCTCCCATCGGGTGGCCGGTTGTGTACCTGCATGCAAGACCAACAGACTGAGGCTGTCCTTTGTTCCGGTCCTACGACTTGTGAATGTTACCGAGTGAATGAATGCAGCTGTCTGAACCTTGAATACACGAGTCTGTTTGGTGGACATGAATAGTTTATGGTACTTTGAGCTTTTAGAGTTGCCCGACTCGCCTTTTACGATGATCAGACCAGAGAGAGAGAGAATTCGAAAGTTCTTTCGCTTTAATAGCAACGATGCTCCCTTCATAACATCATCACGATGTAACAATAATTACCGCAAAATTCCAATAATATTCGAAAACAACGATGATTTGTCAACTCGTGACATTCTCACGTCAGAAGAATGATTGCTTTAAAAGGACAAAACTCAGAATAAACTCCAGTAAGAACCTAAAACTTTGCTGGAACCTTCTCCGGACATCAAGATGAAAGCCCACGAGGTTTGCCCCAAAATCAAGAGAGATGTCTGCTATTCCCACTGGACACCCAGCTAATGATGCCCAAAGAGAAAGGACGAAACTCTCAAGTGCATTAAAACTAACAACAGCTTTTGTGATCGAATGTCAGCTTCCGCCTCCTCAATGATGCTTCATGCTGCTTTGCATATGAAAATGAAGACGGATGAGAGGTTTCCAGAATGTTGCCTCAGTTTCTTTTGTGAGTCTGCACTGAAGACGACAGCTGGTCCAGAGAGACTGACCACACGCTGATGAGGAGAAGGTGAGAAGGGTTCAAGGGGATGGTGGAGGAATAGAGTGTTGTGGGGAGAGAGAGAAGCAGTAGGAGGACCAGCAAGGATGCTAAGGTTCGCCTCTTGGTGTCGCCTAACGCTATTAGGATGTCTGCCACAGTCCTAACAGCGGAAGGATACCGACACCTTAATACGGCCATCTCTTTGTTGCCATGGAGACAAACGCAAAGAAAAGAGCTTTGATGAGCGCAAACAGAATGAATGATGCGCGAGCAGGCGGTTGTCTTTTTTTTTTTATCTTTGCCATAATCTGTACAAACCTTGCTATAGCCAAGACTGAATTCAAATGTTTGTGGTCAGATAAAATCACTCGTCTAGTCTAGACGCTTTAGAAAAAAACATCAGTTGAAAGTAGTTTTAAAAATTAAAATATTAATCAGCAGATTGACAAGGATTCAATAGAGCAACTGTATGTGGACTTAGATGGGAGACTGATGTGAGATATCGATGTCGTGTCCTGCAAAAAAACGGACAGAATTTATGGCAACGCATTCTTCCATTCTGAGACCATTGTAGAATGTTGCAGAACTCTTTTTATACCGTTGAGAATTATGTTCTTGTACTTTGGTGTGTATATGTGTGTGTGTGTGTCTTTAACAAATGTGTGTTTAATATGTGGACGTATGTTTGCACATTAGTGTGAAAGTGTTAGCTAATTCTTCCGGAACGAAAAAACAGCAAAAAGTCGTACAAAGATATTTTTGAGACTATAACTTATCACCCAAGTGAAAAAAATAGATGGCTCCATCTTAAATAAAAAGTAGAGACAAACTAAAAACATAATAATGCCAGAAAGTGGTGTTCTGGAAACTACTCAGACATTCTATGCATTCTATGTATGGACTATGGGAGAAGGACAAGTAGTGATGGAAGGCTTTTTGGTTAGTGACTTTTTGCATTTTTGCTTCAAAATAAGTTGTTTTTCAAATATAATAACAGATTATATGGTTTATATATCTCGTGGCGAAGATGATTCTTCATCCCTTTGGATTAATCAAAGGATACTTTTAAAAAAGAGAAAGGATTACAGTACAAAGAAAATAATCGTTTATCTTAGTTAATGTGTTAAATCATTGATAAATATTTCCTCGCTGAGAAAAAAAAAGAGTGGAGTAATTTTTTTCTGATGGCTGAATAAAAGCTTAGAGACGGTTTCTCCGAATTTTGGGTGAATGCTTTTTCTTTGAAATATTTGAGATACTCGCGTACAAGCATCAGTATTGACAGGAAAACTGTGTCGTAAAATGTTTACTCAGATCCCCATAATTAGAATATTATTATTTCAGCTTTTTCTATGGCTTAGGCCTTTACAGTTTAAATGTATTCATGCGCAGTCCTGATGTCTGTGATGTTGACCTCGACCTATTAATGTAGCCAATTAATTTAAGAATGTAAAAGAATTATCCATCAAGATTTTGGAAACAGCATCTGACACTGAGCTTCACCCAGGTACCATAAAAATTAACACCCTGTTAGAACTTTGATCCACTCAGATGCTCATATCTCAAATTTTATTTAAGAAACTGTATTGTTTGGATTTAACATTATATTGTTATATGTTTTAAAAATAAATACTTGTATAAATAAATACAAAACAGTTTGAACTCGTACAAACACCTGACAACGTACAGTCGCAAAATTTGAAGAAAAGTCTGCAAGGGGTAGGATATGATACAGCGTGTGGAAGTCCTCGGGTGCGACCTGTAATTTGCATTTTATTCCCTCCTCTGAGTGGAGGAAAATCGAGGATGGGGAATTTGTAAAAGTTGTTCTGGGTTTTGCGGGTTTACAAGACCGTGCATGTTAAGCACAAGGTCAGTATAGCAAAGCAGGAGGAAGTTCTTTGTCGTTTTGCTGGCCTCTCTAGACCCACAAGTACGGTCTGGCACGCCATCCCTGATACTCCCCGCCATCCCCAACCCTCCTTTCCCCCAACTTCCCTCCCCTCCTGGAGCCTCTTGGAGTGGGTTGTTGTGATGGCCTTCTCATCCGAGATGCGGCCATGCCACTTGCCCATGATTGCGGCCAGACATTGTTAATAGAACAGTTCAAGTAGTCTGACCTCTAGTGGCATGAATCCTGGGTACTTGGGCAAGGGAAGTAACTCTCGTGCTGACTGGCGTATGAGTCTGTTGAGTGTCCACAGCGCTGACCTTGCGAAGGTGGTGAGTGATGGAAGGCTGAAACGATTGGTGCACACAGCTGCATCTTGCAGGAGAGAAAGGAATGAATAATAATGTCATGATTAGTCTGCTATCATGGAGAAACCTGCTGACTTTTGGAAAAAGTGGAGAGTAGGTGTGCATTGTTGTTGTGTTGTTTACTTGATCGTTTTTAGTGATGAGGTGAAGGATGGTAAACAGTTTTACAGATACCACACCCGACCTTCAGTACACACCCCTACCTCCCAACTTTTTTTTTATTATTTGCTCATCGAGAGTAGACTGAGGCAAAACGTCTTAAGGTGGACTGTGGACTTATTCTGCTTGGCGAGGATAATATCCACATCCGCTTTCACCCCTCCCCAACCATTCGTCTCCTCCGCGTCCTTTATTCAATCAACTAGACAGATAGACAAACGAACAGACAAAAATGCAGAAACCTGAACAGTCCAACTCAGGATGTAAAATGGTGGGACTCTCGTTGAGTGTCGGTTAGATGGGCACACCCTCAAACGATCCACTGTTCGTGCTTTAGAAAAGAATCTCATATTTCCCATTTTCTGGCACTCCCCGTTTTCAGAGCCGTGTATGGAGTGTCTGGCGAGGGCTAGGAAAGACTGTTTGGCCAAGAAACAAAATCCTCTCACTAGAATGTAGACAAACAGGAAGAAACTTAGACCTGTCCATTTTTCCATTAGACAGTAACTTGAAATGCAATAAGTGTTTTTTAATACTTTCTTGTCTGGCTGTAACTTTTGTAATTCTTCGTCGGCGATTTTTTTCCCTTATTTTCAATGCGCCATTCTTAAGCAAAATAAAAATAAAATACATACAGACTTATAAGCAAGTAGTAGTCAGAATGGAAAGTAAATGTGTTTGAAGGAAATACCAACCGACTTCAGCTTTATCAACCACTCTCTTACCAAGAACTGCGGATACGGGGAACAGTTACGACCCCCTCGTGAACACACTCCACACGAATGAACAAAAGACAAAGACATGAAGCGAGAGAAGGAGAAAAGGCAGCGCAATATAGTGGATGATGGACGGTTACTGATCATGCTTTCCAACATTGCGGAAGGGATGAGGGTCACAGGTCACAGCACTAAAACACACACAGAGCAAAACCTCGTGGATTACGAGCCCTGGCTCACCGTCATGGCGCTTTTCAAGATGACTGACGGGAACGATATTCATCGTGAGAAACTAGCGCTGGTGTGTTCACTGGCCTCAATGCAAGAAGGCGGTTGTGAACAGCAATCCTCCTGAGGGTCTTGTCGTAAAGATCCGCTTACCTCCCAGACGAAGACAGCCGCACTCCGAAGTGAAAGGGTTCGAGGGTCATGTACAGAAATAAATTCAAGCCGCGTCTATGAACGAAGCTCGTCTGTTCTTCTACCTCTGTGAACGGAATCGTCGATGCTAGGCATGCATCACATGGACCTTGGAGTCGGGCTGGGTGCTATTGAGAACGTGGATTACAACTGAAAGGCAATGAACCTTGACCACCGAATCCTGACTGGATTTGGAACTCGTTTTACATATATATATATCTCAAATTTTGAGTTACTTTTTATTATTCCGATCGATACAAAAGTTGTCATAAACATGTCCTGTCATACCAGAGAAAAAATAAAATGTTACAGGCGATTGTAATTTAAAAGAAGAAAAAGCATAAATGCTGTACCGGGCAGATGTAAACGCAAGTGATGGGAGGAAGGTGTGTCCAAGTGAGAATACACACTGATTAATAGACAAAGCATCCCGAGGTGGGTGATCGATTTACCTTGATTTGTTTGTTATAATTTTGTTCACCTTAAAAGTTTTTAATTAAATGATGTTTTAAATACTCATTTAGGATTAATTTTAACCAATGATATCGCGCTATTTTGTATAATCACTTGTGATTGGCGGCTTAGTGTTTCAAATCACTTTTATTGTGGTTGGTTTGTTTTGTTGTTGTTGTTGTTGTTGTTGTTCTTCTTCTTCTTCTTCTTCTTCTTCTTCTGTTTTGTTTATTATTTGTTGTTGTTTGTTTGTTTGTTTGTTTGTTGTTGTTGTTTTTTGAGAAAAACCTACATCTGAATACGGCTTTATAATGTTATTTATCTTGCTTTAGTACAGTCTTTGGATAGCATTTGTTTACAGATGCCTCAAGGTATCCGTGTGAAAACCGAACGTGGAGCTAAATGAAATACTATAAACTGAGTCCATTGCACTCATTGAAACACAGACTAACCATATTTCCAGACAAGCAAAAATACGGAAACATAACAGATAAAAATTCAAGAAAGAAAAACTAGAAAATGCTGCAAACAAGCATCCCACAACAACACTGCATCAAGAGGATAACAGCAGGGTTGAACAGTAATAAAAAAAAGGTGGTATACATCTGTGCTCAAGGATTCCAATGACACGTTCTTTATTCTCCATCGCAAGAACTTTACTGCAAATTACTAAAAAAAAAACTATTTTATTGCTTCATATAAACACAAACCAATGATATAACTACCCCCTGCCCCGTACTTCCCGCACAAAAATCCATATCTGGGAAACATAATGCAGATCGTCAGCAAATTAATACTCCGCTAAGTTGAAGAAGTCGTGGGAAGAAATGTTTATGAGGCTGTGAAAGGGTCGTCAGCTAGTCGGAAGGTTAGAGAGAAACACGAAGAAAGCTCTTACTGATAAACTAATCAAACAGGACAGGCCCTTCCTCACACAGGCGCGCGGTTACCGTGGTGACCAGGACAACTGTAATAACCTCCAGGGCATTCTGCGCCAGCCCCTAATCGAACTGTTTCAATAAACAATCCCTGCTGCTCCCGCACCAATTGCCTTCTTTCCCAAATTATCGCCGAGGCACTTGCTAGACGAGGCTACAGCTGAGCTGAGAGACGAGAATCTGGTCAGGTGGACCAGCAACATGCATCCACAGCCATAGAAAACCTGGAAAAAAAACTCTGAAATTATGGATGAAGAGATTATGTCAATGGTCTGAAGACAGAGAAGAAAATTTTTAGAACCGAGCCAGTATTTTCTTTATGGCATAGACACAAGAGACACAGCTTTTATACTCCATGTTCGAAGGTTATTAAGAAATCGCAGGTATGAATATAGAAAAGTTTATCTACATGGCCATGAGTCCTAATGAGCTGTAAGAATTGCTAAAACTAAAAATTATATTCACACATATCACGACAGCATCAAATAATGGTTGATGATAAAGCAGCAAAGGTTTCTGACAAACAAGATGTCAATTAAAGGCACAGGCAAGTTAATAGTTAACAGTTTCAGTAAACAAAATCCATTTGTATCTTTAAAAAAAACTATAATTATATATAAAAGTAAAATAAGTAAACCATTTTTGTGTGTGTGTGTGTGCGCTCGCGCGAGGGTGGGATGGTTGGTGCAAGTAAGATGCTAACTTGTTTTTTGGGTTTGTTTTTTTTTTTTTTGCAGACCAGGAACATAGAAAGTCCAAAAAAAGGTTTTCACGAAGGCAAAAAAAAAAGATTTATAGACTTTACTCGTGCAAATCTTTTTACAGCAGTTTCATAAAAAAATCTTTTTAAGAAATGAGCGAGAAAGGTTTATAAAATACTCTGAGGCCATTAATATCCTTTAAAACCCGCTAAAAATAAACTATTTCATGGCACTTCAAATTTCACAAAGGTTTTTCATTTAGTGGCTAACCAATGACAAAGTGTAAACAGAACCAGCAGAGCTTTTTCAATATAGTTAAATGTTTATGTATTGGCATTTATGGTCACTGTGCACGTTTAGAAAAAGAATTCTTGCTCCAGCTGCTTTCCTGTCCACCATTTTAGAATAACCTAGGAAAGTTGAAGACAACGTTTATATGCTATTTTTATTTACCAAAGTGTGCATCACTCGTATCTTTTTTTCTTGTCTTTGACACTTCTCAAATAGCTTTTTTCTTAAAGACTGTCCCACAGTGATGGGGGAATGCAATGAACAGTGACATATATAGGAACTGCTTGAAGAAAGAGGCATAGCGGTTATTATTATTATTGTTATTGAAATTCAGGAAAGGAAAGTACTTCCTCCGCTGAAGATGTTTCTAAAGAGTCTGGCACTGGCGATGTCATGTTCGTGTCTCAATAATTTTCTTTATGTGGTTCCCGCTGCAGGTTGAGTTCAGTTCACCGCTTACCGTCGGGTGCATGCGGACGTTAAACTGTCACCTGTTGGCTGCATGGAGTTGCCTGCAGACCAGGTGAAACCCAATGGGTGTGTACTAGGTCCACTTTCACTTTGGTGATTGACGGCATGACCAGTTCAGTCCAAGACATGACTACCGGCAGGTGGCGCAGCAATGACGTCAGCATGTCTCAAGAGTGGTTTCCCCTACCACAAAATATTTTCTCTTTAATAAGCAGCTGCTCCTTTAAACTTTTCTCTCTTTCTCTTTTACAAAAAGGTCTGGTGGTCTTGAAAAAAACGTACGCACGCACGCACTCAAGCTGACACTCATTAATACATGCACTCACGTGAAGAAATACAGACGAATACACAAAGAATTAATCAAAATGAATGTCAAGCACTGAACAATCATTCACACACCCGGCCACGCACAGTGTCCCTGTGGAGCTTCAGGGTATCCAGTAACTTGTATTAAATCTATCTCCATCACTGAGGACGAGAAATATTAATACAAATGGTCGTCAGCTTGATGTAAAATGCTACCAGCTTATAGAAAGGAGAGTAATGACCCTTTGCCTGTCCAGCTAGACGAAAACTATTCTCAATCTAATCCTTCTGAACTAGAACATTCTAGCACTAACTTTTGGTATGCAAAGTATAAATCATGCAATCGTGGCGAACACATTCTAACAATATTTGCATCTTTAATGTGAAATAAATTTCGTTCAAATTCAAAATTTGAAAAACGAAAAATGTGTGAATATCTGTGACTTTTGCCTGGCACTTGTTAAGTCAACAAAAGATTCATTGAATAAGGTATTGGAAAGTCAAACGGAAAGAAGTTCGTAGGGATGAACCGTTTGGACACGGATGTGTATAGGTGGACTTTCTGTCTGTCTGCCGAGACCAACACTTAGCTTCTTGCCAAGCTCTCCACTGTTAGTCTCGGCGAGCCTAAACAAAGAAAGTTACTAAACCGGAAGCTTTGTAGTCTCATGCCTCGTTTTAGTAGTTAACTGGAAAAAAATCGTCTGCCAGCAGTCCAGTAATACAAGTCGTGGTTTGGATGAAAGTGGCGATGGCCGAACATATTGTCATGCAGTCGTTTTCCAGACCGCCATCACCAAGCCGACACCACCAATACCTACTGAGCACCCAAACATGTTTCGGTATCAAGAAAATGTCCTGCCTGGCCTGAAATATAGTTGCAAGGGGGGGAAGGGAATTAATAGGAAGACGCTTCTGGAATTTTCATCTCGTTCTTGATGTACTCGACCCTCATCGTTCCAAGATCAATACGTCTACGAGAGAAGGTTTGAAATGACACAAATAAACGACTAGTAATGCGTCTTTATAGCCCGAGGAAAATTGTAAAAAGTGGAAGCAGCGGTGACGGTATTATCGGAAACGCAAAGGTTGCAGCATATTGCCGGGCCAGACGAATTGGAACACGGCTTTCTGGCATTTAGAAAAGCACAGAACTTAGGAAACTCGCTTAAATGGCTAATAAATGTTTTAACAGTCGACGATGCAAAAAGCCTGCGTAGCTTGGCGGCTAGAATCTTCGACTTCGGACCAGGACGAGTGGTGGATTCTATTCCACTTCCCCCACTTCATGTTCGATAATTGGTATTCGTAGTAAAGAACATTCATGTCTGGTAGCAAAAGAATGTTAATGATCAGTGTATAAATCACTGAAATTGCGAAATATTTATTTTCTAAAAAGTGTCATCCTGTTCTATACCCCACAATCCTCTGATATCTCGTGAGCAGCAATCCTCCTTGACTGACTTGGACTTATTGTGAAAATAACCTACAATCATTCAATGTTTTAAATCATACTTAAAAATTAGGAATAAACATGTTGTACAAACCTGAAAAATCTTCAAAACTTTTGATATCTTGCACTGTTTGCCAGGTTTTTACAGCTGAATACAGCGCTGACAGACGACATACCCTGAATACCTGATCTCTGTTTACACTGGAGGTGCACTTCGGTGGGTCCTGCTTCAAATTTATCAGGATGCAGGCGCTTCTAGCATTTTTTGTATAAACCAACATGTCATCTAGAAATGTTATCAGTTCTTTAAAATTCATATTTCTAGAAGCATTCTAAAGCATTACACAGTTCCTGATAGAGCCTATCCCACTCAAAAAGACCAAACTTTGTTATGATGCTTAAAAACCGTGCATCTTTTCTGACATGGAAGTCTGATAACAAGCTTTGCATAAATTATTGTAACTGTCTTGCACAGTTCAACTGCTGAGCTTCATATAACCAACACATGAGAAGTGCTTCTGACCTTTTTCTGGTCAAAGAACAATGAGGGCTGAAAAAAATTGTTTAGAGACTAATTATCTTCACGTGTAAAAGACCCTGAATGTGTTGTTTACAATTATGATAAACTTGTAGTAACAGAGCCCATGCATGTCCCCTAATGTCAAGGGCCTGGACTGATTTCCATAAATGATTTTGTGCCAATGTCAGCCTCATCTGTTATAGAAAGTTCCGCTTATTCTCATAACTTTTGTCACAATGGGTTTTCGGTTTATCGAGTAGACTTTTATCTGAACTGAAAAAAATTTTTGATTCTTCTGAGTCTGATTTGGGTATCTGAAGGGCTTTATATTCATCTTGAATACTCATGGCATCTGCAATCACAACTATCCTTTCAGGGGCGTAGGAACCGAGGGACAAGTTGAGGACAGCACCTCCTCAAACTTGAAACCTTAAAAAAATGTTTCACAACCGAGAAGTTTCGCCTGCCAGGAAAAACAAATGTCTACAAGCTCGTTCCTTGTTACTCAAGTTAACCTTCAGAGCCGGTGGCTGGTCAGATGTTTCTCTGCCGAGTGCCTTCTGCACGTCCTGCCAGAAGCTTGTGTCTTCCAATGGGACCACAAGAAAAACTTAGGTTCGCATGCATACATTTATTTGCGGATTTTCATTGCCTCTGTCCTGACTTGTAATGAGAGGATATCCTGGAAGCTGGAAGAAAAATGTTCTTTTCTAAGTGAAGTTTTTTCCCCAGGATTTTCGTTCTCAGAAACATAGCATACTTGTTCAAGCACAGCCATACTGGACGCCTCTTACAGCGGGATTTCAAAGATCAACAAGAGATTTTAAGGATATGGCTTCCATTTCTGGCTGTCCATCCCTAATTAATCACTGTTGTAGCTTGACAAGTAGGGCGAGAAGGGCGAAAATCACTTGGAGCAGGACAGTGTGCCCTGTGTTTAAGTACTTGCGCACTGAGAGCTTAGAACCATCCTGTTGTCAGTCAGTCAATGAACCTCATTAAACTAGAGAGATTTATTTTTTTCAACAAGGAAACAATAATATGTAAGGCGTTTATGATATGAAGTATTATATGAGTTTGCGTACAACACAGCCAATGAATTAGCATATTTTTGTGGAGGGGTGGACCAGAAGGTTGATAGTCCATTTAAGTATGTGCCACACCACATTGGGCAGAGCTTTGAATTTAGTCATGAAATGGTCTAATTTTCGCCGATGCAAAATTCTGAAATATCTCTATCATCTGGTTGATTAATGGCGGCTCATTAGTGGTACACAACTGCACATTCCCCTCCTCTGTGTTCAATGGACTTACCTCTACCCGTCGCTGTTCAATACGATTGCACTGATTACATCTGTTCCCTCTGTTCAAGCTCCTACCTTCTAGAACCATTAACTCTGTTTGCAGTCAATACCACACAAATCACATGTGTGATGGCTCTTAATCAATCTTGTAACGACTTTTCTTAATCGATGAACTGTCAAGAAGGAACTCGAAAAATACCTTAAGACGCTTGTAAAAAAAATGACCGGCACAGTTTCTTTCCAAAAATAATTCCATTAGGAACTAACACACCCCTCAGAGAATCCCCTTTCTCCTTTCAGTGTACTACAACAGTTTCTTGGTACATATAAACAGAAGGTATAAAATAAAATAAAATAATCTGTACAAAATAAAACTGGCAAGAGAGGATGGGTAGCCGGTGTAGAAAATGAAAGAGAGGGGTGGCATGGTCCCGTTGCAGAGCGGAGGTGTTCTGTATTTTCTGGAATTTATGAAGAAGGTATGCAGTATAAAATACATCAGAGACATCTGGAAAATTGACCAATCAGATAAATATTAGAAAAGGTAGATTTCACTGATAAAAATGACAGGACTAATGGCCACAAGATCCATGTTTCCGCGGCTAAGAGGACACAAACGACAGATACCAAACCTATGATCCTGTCCTCAACAAGAGAAAAACATTATTTCAAAGTACATCTCTATATACATGTCAGACATGTAGGTGTCTGATGGAGTTGTTGAGTGGCAACAGAATTCTGCACTAATTTGTGCAACTTGTTTTTGCGGAGATGGATGGGAGGAGATTAAAAGGAAAGTTTGGAGAAAAGTTACTGTCTACAGAGAGGAACGCGACTTCAACGAGCGGCATTAGTTTTCGCAAGTCTGATATGGACAGACAAACACATTTCTCGTGCATTTAAAAAAATCTAGATAGCAGACCGTTTCAAGTATTTTAAAAATATTTAATTAATTCTTTAAAGAAATTAGAAACACGATCGTAATGGCTAGATATATTTTCAAAGTGCACCGCAAGGTTTTGAAATGCAGACTAGCATGTCTGTGTTTGTATGTGTTTTTTGTTGTTTTGTTTGCTTTGTTTGGTTTTTTTTGTTTTGTTTTTTATTTTTGTCATTGTGCTTGTGGCTTTAAGGAAAGTGGTGATTATTGCGTGCTGACATTTTAATTATCTTCCTTTTCGCTTTTTATTTAGTTCAGCTGAATAACAACTCAATGATCTTGTACACCAGGTTTTTTTTCTCTGGCCTCAGATTGTTATATTTGTTCCTTACTTTTTTACTTTCATTCTAATTATTGAAAGAAATACGAGTTTTACTAACAGTGTGCAAATTAAATGGGTAGAAGAAACCTTACTGCTTATAGAATTCTGATCAGTACAATAAATTAGGATTTTGTAAAATATATAATTATGTCTGCACTTTGCAAATTTATCACTAGCTACTTGTATCATTTCTGAAACTTATTTCTAAAAAATTGATATTGAGACTGTCATAAACACTTTTACACTTATATGATTGTACTTGCATACTTACATTGCGATTTCATCACTTAATTACACTAAAATAATATAATTAGATGCTTACATTGAGACCATTTCATAATCAAATTAACGCTAGCTTTCTTCATATCTTTATGAAGACAAATGCAAGGAAATGATCCTAAAAAAACTATCATCTCAGCTAATCTCAATTTCGGAAAGTATGAGCATCATCGAAACAGAAATCTTTTTGGCTACAGTCCATCCTGGTATTCCTTTGAATCAACAAGATCTTGAGTATTTAACCCCTTTGTGAATACATCATTCTGAGAAATCTTTTTTTGTTTTTATGTTTTCTTTGAACACGAAAATGATAAGTGGACAATTTACAAAAAGAAAAAAAAAATCCGACCATTATCATCAGCCCGGCTGAAAGCATTTTTTAAAGCTCTACAAGAATGATTTTCATCCGATTTTTCTCCTCTGTAACTCGTGCTTCAAGTAGATGCCTCAGCAAAAGAAAAGATAATTCAAGTCGGTAGGCTTCTCTCTAGCCTTTGACGCAAATCCTTGCTCAGATGAATGATAGCATCAAATTTCATCCCCGGGTGGACAGCATTGTGCGAAAGAAGAGCAGCGTGTTGATTGATGTGAACCAACATGGTCCTGTCTTGTTGGCTCAATTCGACGTATCAAGCTACCATCTTCCCCTTTCTCCCAATTTTTTTTAGAAATCCACTCATTTCTTGTGATAATTGTTTTTTTAAATTGTTTTTTTTTTCATCGACCAGTCGGTAAAAACTGCGATGACTTGATAGTGGCATCGATTGTATCAACATGGCCACCCTGCTGCCTGTCACCTAAATCAGGTGATCCTCATGAACATACCCAAGACTTTCATCCAAGAAACTGCAGAGATGTCATCTCGCCTCTACAATGTTTTACTTTCACTTCCACAGGGCAAAAAGTGAGAATTTTCAAAGGCTGTACAGCCATAAACTGTTTATTGCATCGTTAAGATCCCGTTAGCGCCGTTAGGGACCGGAAAACTTGGTGCTGCCAGCAGACCAGTCCAAGAAGCCGAGGAAGGAGCTATTTAATGTAAGGCTTTTTGGTGATTTCAATGTGAAGGCAGGCAAAGGTCCGGGAGGCTTCTTAATGTAAGTCTTTTTGCTGCTAAGGGTCAAGTGAATGTAAGAAAAGGTCACTTTAAGGTGGTTTGTGACCAACCATCCATCTCCCTAACTGCACTGATAGTTGAAAAAAAAATGTAGACATCGTCCAGAAAGGAGGAGGAAAGGTGCTAGAGATGATGTTTCTCTCCTCGCCTTGCTGTTTAAAAGAAAAAGGCGTAACATGAGACGAAATCAGACTCTAATTGAAGAGCGAATTTTCTGAGCCCCTGGGCTAACAGAACCCCACTAACTTACCCAGGTCATTCGAATTGAAGGGAATTGGAGATAATGAATGAAAGTTTTTTTTTTAAACTGAAAGGCGTTACTGGTTCGTTAAAAGTTAATTGCGCGATCGTTTTCAGCGCGAGTAGTTTCTCGATCGAACACAAATTATTGCATCAACAGCTGTGGAGTCAGAGTTTTTAACACTGGATGCAGAAGTGAAGCAGCAACATCGTTAGGCAGCCAATGTCAACTCGTTGCCATGGTTATCAGTGTGAGCAGCTTGTAAAAGTTGATAATCGTTTGATAATTACAATCTTTACAATGAAACTTGCTGAGCGAGGTGCAAATAAGCGGGTACAAGTGGAATGTGTCAATACCTCTGTAAGGGTACCACAATCATTATTAATAAATAAACACGTGCATGAATAATTGCATAATACATAGACACGTAAAGCAAATATTCATTCATAAAGTACATGCATACACAGTATACATACACAACGTACAGATTTCCATTCATAAAAGCATCTTTGCATCCATGAAAGCATTTGATACAGTGCATGCAAATATTTTTTCATTAAAGCACACATGTAAACTCGTCCTACCGGATGTTTGAATTTTTACCATGCATTTTTCTTTATGTTCATCTCTTCTCATAATTATGCCACGATTGCCTAAAAAGTGTGTCTATGCTAAGAGGGTGGAAGAACCAGGGTAGAAAGTGGGTGTGGGTGCTTGAGCATGCTTCAGTGCCTGCCAGTTTTAAAAAATAATTGGAAAATCGAAAATTTCAATCCATATTTTTGAGAGCTGGGATTTTAGAGTTGACTAGCAAGGTAATTTCATTTACATGACAGTAGAGATTGCATAAGGTCCAGGCTCTTCACTTGAGCATCTTGTCACACGGACACACGACCCAACTCACTGGCGTCAGTTCTCTGGTGTCTCGTCAACGGCCGGTACCTTCAGAGATGAGGTTGCACGAACAAGGTAGTCTTCTAAGAAACTAGGCATTGTAAGGCTAGTGTGCTATTCTCAAAAAGCTTTCAATGTTCTCTACAATCTGACTTTTCAAAGCAAGTCATGTGCTTTGTCATGGAGAATTTGGAAAAGGATTACAGTGTTGGTGCCACACTTCTGCTCCCCACAAGAGTCGAGGGTAGGTTATATGGGTGAACTCAGTGATCGTCCTGTTGACCCCGGGTGTCGGAATGTGGAACTGAGTTATCTCTACAGAAAATCTTCTCTGGAAGGAGGGACCATCAGTGACCGCGGGTCGGAGTGTGTTCGTTAGTTCACGGTCAGGATGTACCTCGCACGGACATCACCAAACTGTTGCAGACAGGTGGAGAATAGGAAGCCAGACTAGATGGCGCCGCGGTCTCCACTCGCGTTACAGGTAGGACGGGGGTAAGACAACTGGGGGCGCAGAAGGACCGTGGTGACCTCCCCTTCACCGAATTTCTCGAAATGCGTTTAACAAGGGTGGACTACTTGTTTTAAGCTAGTAATTCAACAAAACGAAATAATTCAGCAAAATATCTTGACTGCTTGTTTGTACCATCACTAGGAACACGCATCCCTTCAGTTGAAAAAGAAAAATAAAGATAAAAAGATCACGCTTTATTATTCCCAGAGGGCAATTTGGAGCAGCACAAAGAAACAAAAATACCACAACATATTCATATCGGCCAAGCAGACTCATGAGTTCATGGTTCAGAAAGCTTCAATCATTTGCACACACTAACATTCAGAAGTAGCACGGATGGAGCGTGAAAAATGTCTCCCAGTTGGTGAGCACAAAAACATCATGTTTTGTAGCAAATACCATCTGGACCTGAAGCCTTGTGAATCTGTACTTGTTGAAACAGCTCCACAACTTGTTCTTCGCGAGTTTCAACTCTCTGGACAAGATGTCTACATCAGAGTCACTGACATGGACAAACATCCCTGTGCAGTCGAAAGGTGTTTACCCACGCCTCAGGCTCTTCAGTCTGGACATTAGACAAAAGGGCAGATGAAATCGAATAAACATTAAATAACAGGTGGATTCTTGAGTCGATCGTCCAGGCAAAGCTTCTTGAGTCTCCGCTTCATGCCATCTCTTCAAAAATCTGCAACTGCGCGATGGAGAGAACATTGGAATGTCGATATGTAGAGCAAAAAAAAAAAACTCCAAAATATCAGAAGGAGATGAGAGAAGGAGAAGCAAGAGGTGACGGGAGTAATGAAGCCGGGGTCCAGCCCTGTCCACCATCTTGTCGGCTGATGTTAACGAAACAAATATCTGAAATGAATAAAAAGGCTTAGCAAAGCCCTTCCACACGATCATCATCATCATCACACACAGTCACGATGCTCCAAGTGTGACACATGTCGAGATCACAGCAAGGAGCAGTCGAGAAACGAAGGGAATGTAAAGTATGGGGAAAGGAATAATCGAGATCTGAAGACAATGAGGAATGGTCATCTTATTTTCCCGCAACCCCAGTAGCATGAATTTACAAAAGTTTTGATTAATCCTAACATCATGAAAAATCGGCTGAGGTCCCTGATGTTCATATTCCTCTGACGACAAGGACAAAAACGATGATTTCAACTGCGAATTGCGAATCAAGGGTGACTGAGCTATATGTATAAAAATATCAACCCTTTTCAAAATTATCTCTTCCTTTTTTTGTATTGAAGCTGGTATTGGTAACAAGTATGCCTGACATTCTGTCTCAAGATTTTTCATACAAACAGGAAACGTGTTGACAGCGGCTGAATTGCATCTAGGGATTGCAGAGACTTGCCCCGATTTTTCAACAAAACTCATTACTTGTTTCATATTTTTTAATAAATCTGTATTCAGGGAATCAGTATTATTTTCCATGAAATTTCCTACTGCAGGTAAAAATAAATAGAAAAAAGAGCAAAGGAGAACGGAGACGAAACGTCAATGTTGAGCCGCTGAGGACAAACAACAGCTAATAACAGTTAATGACACCAACCGGTCACACGACAGCCGCAGCAGCCACTTCCAGTCTTCTCAACTTTTAGTTATCATCAAAGCTTGCACTGGCGTTTGATGTGAAGGTCTTTATTAAAAATCGGCAACAGACACACATTAATGACCGCCTTTCTTCAATAGAGAGGACATAAAGACCGAATTTGCTTTCTTAAGTCTTTTCTCAAATATATTAACTAATCTTCGGTTGTAAATAGCTTTTATAGGGAGGTCGGAAACAGAGTTTCTTTATGGCTGGTACTTCACAAGCTTCTCAACCTCGTCGTTGACCAACTGTCTGTGTGGATCTCGTAGTAACTGAGACATTGTCATGGTTTTACCATCAAGTCTAGACACCTCTTCTTGGAACAACAAAGACCAGCTGAGGAGACACCTCTCAAATGGCGGACATACATTGTTAATAACTGCAGATTGAACTCTTGTAACCTACATACACTTTGGGTAAATCTGTCTTTGAATAGCGGTCCTTTTTACGATTATAAATGTGTCCCTTTAATGTTGATCCTCTTTGGCAGTTTCTCACTAGACGTGGTACAGGAGGAATCACTAGCAGTGTCTTATTTAGTCTGACATAGTTCTATTTAAATTCTCACTCCGCAACCCATACACACAATTGTTTTCTTCAAGGAGGTTGGAGAAACATTTGTCCAAGAAGTGGAATGGGTCCCTGACAGGTTTGGGGAAGGTGTAGTCATCGAGAGGAGACCTCACTTTAAAGCTGCCCCCGAGACAATTGCAGTGTGTAACAACAGTACTCAATGAACAAGCTTTACCAGTTTTTTTCTTTTTTCTGAAAGATAATTTAAAATTGTATTGATAAAATCTTTCATTACTTCACATTCTTTTTCTTCTTGTATTAGAGAGCTCAAGGAAATACCAAGAGTTCATGTCATGGAGAGAGACAGTGGTAGAAATCCTGCAACACTCGCGGAAAGACGAGATACATCACTGAATAACTCTTTGGTTGTCGGAGACCCAGACTGGACTGTCAGACATTCTTCCAGTTCTTGACATTTTCTTGCCTTGGTCTGTACCCTGGCCTCTTCCTCCAAAGTGCTGTACCTACGAAGCTTATCGACAATTAATGTCTTTTAATAGTACTAGAAGATTAGTTAATTTTTGGTGAGGTTGTACAGACTAACACTATTGACAGTTTTTATGACCTTATCTACCAACACATTTACTTCAAAAGCTGCTGAATAGAATTTTCTGGACCATAAGGGTCATTTTTGTATTAGAGACAATTAGTCGAATACTTTCTTGACCACTTGACTGTACATTCCAGACGACGCTAATCAGAAATTTCACATCTTTGGTGTCCAAGCCAGGTCTGGCTTATTGATTCAAAGTTCTCTCTCAGCTAAGTAATGAGGGTCGTCTGATGGCTAGACAGTCATCATCTGAGGTGTCCACGCTCGAAGGAAGACAAACACACACTTTGTCTCACGCAGAGGGCGCTAGTGGCAACCTGCTGCGTCATACGTGTGCCCCGGGGCTTAAACTATCACCAACAAAATGAATATTTCATCTCGGAATATCATTGAGATGGACGTCTGGTGTGAATATCAAGTCTCAAGCGTTCCATGACACAAATAAGTCATCGAAAATAATAAGAAAGATGAGACTTTGCTGGGCGGTCCCAGGAAAGGAGATATACCCCAGCAATGGTGTCTGGGATTGCCAAAACGAGTCTAATACTAATATCTAAGTATGTCAACTGACAAAACATTCGAGAAACTAGAAAACTTGGGGTATCCAATACCAGAAGAGCCAAGAACTGCATTAATTATTTTTTTAATTGTTAGATGTTGATGCTGATGTACCTGGATTAATGAGGCACGTCCTTTGTTTTACTATTAATTTTGTTTAATAATTAATTTATGAATGTGTACAGTGATGTATGACAAGCGATAGTATAAGGTCTGATTCTTAAAAAGGACAAATTCATCTCCTAGATACTCGTGGAAACCTGTAGACATCATTTTTCCAACTTATAAGCTTCCCTTTCCCCCATCTTCTCTAAAAACCAACCTCTAGTTAATCATTGCGAGCTTCAACACTCTTCAACCCAAAAAATTATTCTGCACCTCCGAGACGTACAGTCTTTAGAACTTGATTAACTCCTTTTCACTGAGAAAACTTTCTCACAAACTGCTGGAGGGAATTAGCTGAGGTGTTCTTGAGGCTTATTCCAATCTCCCTCTCTCACCCGCCCTCTCCCCTTCTTTCTGTCTTTCACTACTCAGCACTAATACAGAGGAAAGTGCCCGAGCTGTACTCTGTTTCACTGGAATTCACTGAATTCCCCTCATTTCACTGTATTTTACAGTATTTTACTCATTTTACTGTCTCCAAACCCCAAACTTCAGGTTTTCCTTTTGTTTACCTCTTTGTTAATAAATTAACATTAACACAGATAAACATTATCTTCTTTTCTCAAATTGTTGAGCTATTTATTTATTAAACATTTTTTTTTGTGCTGGTAATCTTTCTGGCCGTGTCCATATTCTTTTGTAGCTGTTTTGTTGTAGCTTTGCTATAATTGCTTTAAATAGTTGTTCAAAGACCAAATAAGTGAAAAACAACAGCTGCTTCATCTTTTCTTTTATTCAAAATCTATTAATTTCATCTTTAAAAATTATTGTAATAAAAGATACCAGGACATGCAGTCAGATGCACTTCATTCTTCAGACCAGGTTTTCAAAACATTAATGAAAAAAGTACGACTTAAAGTTAAATATAGCCTGGAGAACACCAACCTGCTTCTTTATTAACCAAATAACCAAACTGAACGAAAACAATTTGTATAGGAAAATTAAATTGTTTAATTGACACTTTAGTATGTTTATAAAAACATAATTGTGCAAGAAACACAAAGACAGGATAAGTTAAAAGATGACTTATTAAAAATTCATTTGCCCAATGGAAGAACAGTCATTTGCTCCCAGGTGGCTTGGTAATTGTTTGGGACCAGTGAGGATGCCACTGCTTTGTCAGTCTCGGTCCTCCGACAGAATTCTTCCTTTTTTTAAGAGAATTTTTTCCTGCCGGCCTATTCATCCAAAATTGTGCTTTCTTAATCTCGCCGCAGCGCCGCCTTTTCAGGATGACTTGCTCCAAGATGTTTTCGCCAGACTCCAAATCCTGACTGTGCCTGTGGTTGGATTTTAAATGTATTGGATCATCCCCTCCACCCCTGTAGCACTCCTAGCCAAACCAAATCTCTCTCTCTCTTCCCCTCTCTCTGTCTCTCTCTAGTCTGTCTCGCTTTTTCCCGTGCTCGCTCGCTCGTTTCTCGGGATAAATTAAATTTGGTCAGTAATCATGTTATGTCGGCACCAATTGAGATGCCTGTGTTAGCGGCTGACAAACCTAATAGTGTTGCTTTTTTTTTATTTTCGGGAGGGGGACAGGCAGCGAGAAAACGGTTTTGCTATCGAGATGAAAACAAGGAGGGTAGTTGTGACCCAAGATTTTTTTTCTCACGTTTGTTTTTATAGAAATTTGCTAACATTATTTTTGTTTCATTGATACATCTGTCTTACTCTTCCACCGTCTCCCCTCCACACATCTACCCACCTCTCTCACCTCCCATCCTGCAGAATTGATCACACCCTGCTTGACTGCCTGCAGTTATCTCTCTGTCTTAATATCTTCGGCGATTGTTGAGGCAAGAAATGTTTGAAAGTTCGCAGGAAACGCAGATTAATGCAAAGGTTAAATGGGTCCGTGAGCGATTCAAAACAGGAAAAAGCATCAGATTGTCTTTTATTTCTTTTTTTTTTTTAACCAGACTTGTGTTTCTGAAACATTTACTTTGTACATTTCTAAGACAAAATCAAATTACGGTTGTAAACAACAGCAAAAAGGTCTTTCACCTTCGTCACCGCTTTTACAGCTGTAAAAGTCATGGCAGGTAATACTGACAGGGAACAAAAATGTCGAATTTATTATGTAAGTTGTACCGAGTATTGTTTATGTGTGGGGAGGATGTGGCAAGTAAAAGCAGCGAAGGAGGAGTAGTAGAAGGAACAAGATGGTGGTTGTCTTGCTGGAACAGTCTCTAAAATTGCAGCACATGTCGATGCAGACACCTACTATTCTAAAGAAAATAACAGAATACAGATGACATCACTTGAGACACTTTACCTTTGGTTATATTTCCAACTTTTTGTAGCAGCATTCGCTAATATGTCTTCACTTTTTCTCATATTGTTGTTTGTATGAAAGAATAAAATGTTATGTATTCTACACCTTAGCAAAGCCGTGAAATTAATTCACGACATCCTATCGTTCAGTTCTGTTTATATGATACTTTTGTTGTTCAAAAACTTCGAGACTGGTGGATGTAAAGCAGTTAAATTTCTTGCGGTGAAAGTGGTTATACCACGTGTTTCTCCATACCATGAACGATGTTCACAAATGTCACAAGTTCAGAACTGGTTTCAGTCTCGTGATTCCGTTAGTGAACAGGTTACACAGCTGTCTACCTTTATCGTCTGCTGTTTCTGGTGTGTGACTATTAGTCGCAGACGCATCCACTGGTGGCCATCTTGCCTCACCATCTGAAGTCCTTCTCCCAGCCACCCAGCCGCAGCCACCTCACGTTCACTCTACTAGGTCTGATGGCCGTTGGAATCCCTAAGCCTGATGGCTGAATAC
Organism: Pomacea canaliculata; assembly: GCF_003073045.1. Lineage (NCBI taxonomy): Eukaryota > Metazoa > Mollusca > Gastropoda > Architaenioglossa > Ampullariidae > Pomacea > Pomacea canaliculata. The sequence goes on from NC_037594.1 coordinate 27,245,864, forward strand.
GCTCAAGTTTGCCGTAAAATATTGCCTTGTTCTCGGGCACAGTAGGGAAACCAGAAAAACCCTTCCCGCGTCAGGTTTCGAAAACCGATTATTCATTTCGCTGAGACTTTAACCGACGCTGTTCCGCTGAAGGGGCTTCGCGATCGGTGTCGCTGCCCCTATCTTGTGCGATGATTTATGAAGCAAACCTTAAGATGACAGATTAACGACTTCTAGAGACTGCTTTCCCCCACCCCCGCACGACTCATCCTTCTACCAGATGTAAATTTATCCTCTACTTGCCGGGATGTTGACCGTGGTAAAACTGAGGCTCGCGTCCTAACGACCAATCATCGCGCCGCAAAGCTGCAAGCCTCCAACGGGAGGATGCGAATCATGTGACCAAGATGATGGTGGTAATAAAAGAGGATGAGGAGTAAGATAAGAATTTAATAAAGAGACAATGATTTGTATGGACTCTTATTTATAAAGCGAAGTAACACACTCTACATCACCTCCCTCTTACCTGTCGTTGTATCTACGTGTGCAGGGTTTCTATTTATAACTCCTTACAATACTTAACAAAGGTGAGAAAAGAACACTGATTGACTAAAAAGCTTCCCTCTCGAACATAAGATCTGAGGTTTAAGGCTTGTTTGGGCCAATGACTACAAATCATCATCTGTGCAACCATCAGCGATGACTATCAGATGTCCAGAAGTGCTTGAAGGTACAGAAAGCAAGGTTATACAACGGTTTTTTTTACAAAGTATTTCTTTACACAGGATGAACCATATACAGTTGTATATAGCAACTACACAGTAGAGTTCACCTTTATTCAGAGAGCACTCTTTCAGCCGCGAGGTTGTTGGTCACTCACTTTTAAAGGAAAAGCTAGAGACTGGTTGTTGTTGTTGTTGTTGTTGTTGTTGTTGTTGTTGTTGTTTGTTGTTGTTGTTGTTGTTGTTGTTGTTGTTGTTTCTTGCAGAGTTCGGGCACAAAAATCCACTTTTATTTCAGAGATAAAATCCACCTTTAAACAAGAAAAGAAGTTTAGATGTAACAACTCCTAGCAACATTCACGTGGACTGAAAGGAATTTACTACAATCCCTTCACAGTTTTCTTCTGCACTGAGGAAGGAAAGAACGACATAAAGTTTACTGTTCTTAATGAAAACATTCCTTATGAGAAGTTGACCCGTGAGACTAAGAACGAGAGGACCGACTATAGATCGAGTGTTTAAAGAACGTTTGTACTAGAAGCTGGCGGTAGTATGAATACTCGCTTAATCACTCAGTAGGTGAACTGGACTAATATTTGAAAAACCGAGATAAATGTGGGGTTAGTGAATTTGTCGTCAATTGTCATTGAGAAAAAAAACATAAACCTCGTGAGTGTTTCTGCTTGACAAAACACTAACACATTTTTTTCATTTATAGAACTGAATGCGTGTAAAAACAAGCCACACAAACAAAACTCTTATTCTCCCGGTAACAGATCGCTGACGGCAAACCGTATTTCGTCTCCTGTCTTCCTCCCTCCTGCAGTTTTATTCTCTTCGTCGCCTGCAATTGTCCACGTAGGCAGCGATGCTGGTAAACTTGACAAACATGCTTAAATCCACAGTAAATCTAATAGAAGGAAGCAAATAGAAAAGAGAAGAAAATGTAGTTGGAAATGGAACGCCTGAGCGCTCAGAAGAAAACGGGGAGATCACCTTAGTTACATAGAAACGCGATTAGATTGGCTGCTAGTAATTCGTGCTGCCTCTCCATATTGTCCGAGGACATTCATAATAAAATGCGTGCGGCAGACACTCGTTTGCTGTGCTTGAAAGCTTCGAGAGATCGCTGGCTTCTGGGTGGCTTTGTGCCAGAACAACGATGGACGGAGGGGGATATAGGTACATGACCATGCGGTCTGGACATTCACTGCAAATTGCAATTCATGTTTAGGAAAGGCATGTGGGTTTGATTTTCTCCCTGCCTGTCCCGCCCTCTTCCACCTTCCTCAGTTTTGTTTGTTTGTTTGTTTGTTTGTTTGTTTGTTTGTTTGTTTGTTTGTTTGTTTGTTTGCTTTTGGAAAAGATCATCAGAGTAAAATAAAATGATAAAGGTCTAAATGAAGACAGAAATGTGCTTGCTGCGAAACTGTCCAAGTCTGTTTGGGAATTTTTTGGTTGGGGGTTCAATGTTAGTTCTTTGAGACATTTTCTGAGCCTCTTGATGCGTGGATGTAGAATAAAAAGATAAATTTAGTTAAGTCCACACAGTATTTGACATTTTAAAGAAAACTTTGTTGCCCTCTCTGTGAATCTCAATGGACGGGAGACATTCTACAGGCGCTCATCTCTGACCTTTCAGTTTGGAATCCTTTGCCCCTGTCTTCTTGAAATGTGTCTAATCCGTCCTCACAATCCACTTTTTAAAGAAATATCATTTTGTATTCAAACATATTATTCTGCTTTGAGTTCTCCATTTCATCCATTGACTGCCGTAATGCTTGCCATGGTTTCCTCCCCTTGTTGGTTCTTGTGCCTCTTGCGTATTAGACTGTCGGTCCGATGATAGTTCTTTACAGACAATGTGCCTCCACACTAAAAAATGTGCTCTACAAATTCAATTATTACTAGTTACTTACCAAGGCCGACAAGAACATCTAATTTTGTTTAAATATTACTGGTTTTGTAATTGAGTTTAAAAGTCGCCATTTCCTGACTTATTTATATATGTGTGTGATGATATTATGGGCGTGCTTATACTTTTGTAAATCAGGAGAATGTTATTCCTTCTTTGTAATCGATACAGTTTTCTTGGAGCTTCAATCTCAATTTTGTCTTTAATAGTTTTTAGACCTTGCTGGTTTATGTATTGTGCACTCAGTGATGCTCATTAAGGAATTTCTCAGCATACATTGAGGATGAAATAGTCTACACATTGTAAGGCAAATATAAAAAAAATTTGTAAAAGAACAAATTCTAAAAGAAGCTTTTTGAAATATTGCAGATGGTGTTATCATTTCTGCAGCTGCTGTTGCTACTATTGACTCCTTTGCTGCTGCAACCGCCTCTGGCAAACTTCAAGAGAAATATTTTACTGTTTGTTTTTCCCCATATTAGCTGTCTTTGAAACTTTTTTTCAGTCCCTTCATGTCAGATCGGAGTTCATTTCGTAGCACTCAACAATAAAGTTTTTTGTTCTGTGATTTTTTCTCGTTCTCTGAAGTATTAATATCTCGTATATAAAACCTTAAGTCGATAACGATTGAATTTTCTTATTATTTATTACAAAAGCATGTGAACTGTACTCATGCGTATTCAAGAGCGCATACGGTTCCATGCAATCTGGTTCACGTTTCACAAAGGGCAACAAATCTGTAAATAGAAAATTATGATTGGCTGAGAAGGAAACCAGTAGTCATGGCAACGTGAGCCTCACACCTTCCTTGTAGCATCATCCATTCGTCGCTGGCATCATCATGTGTGGTCGTCTGCTGCGTGCGCAGTCATCCAGTCCTCGCTGCTCTGTGCTGCACGTCGCCGCACTGCTGCTGTAGTCATGCGCCTCCTCATCTGCGGCATTCGCAGCCTCCGTGGTTGTCGCCATGGTGATAGAGGTAGCTTAGCAACTCAGGCGTCATCAGCAGAAGGAGCTGCGTGCCTGATGTCTCTAATCACCAGCCACATATAGAATGTCTTTTATCCTTTCATCCATTCCCTTGACCGGTAGCGAACAGTGTAGGTATGAAAACACAGAATAGTCAAAGCTGTTGACCAACAACAGTAAGCAGAGGCAAGGGGAAGCTGACAGTCTCGAATATTAGTATTCACTGGTCTCACGAGCTAAACCTTTTGGGGTTTATTTCATTTTATTTTATTTTGTTTTGTTTTATTTTATTTTATTTTATTTTATTTTATTTTATTTTATTTTATTTTATTTTATTTTATTTTATTTTATTTTATTTTATTTTATTTTATTTTAGGTGTGTGTTTTAGGAGGTTTAATGTCATTTGTCATTTTAAAAAACCTACATTAATATAGATAATTACCGATATATAATAGGTGAAGCATCTATGCAAACACTTCGGTGTAGATCTCCATGTTTGTGTGTGTTCCGTATTAGTTATTATTTCAAAAGAAAATTGCAGAATAGTTAAGCAAATACGTTTGTGTTCTAAATAGGGACAAGTTTGGTTAATAGTGCAACAATGCAATATGCTTACGGTAATTATATTATTGACATCAGAAGTCTTGTTAAATTTCATCGTCGCGTTGTTCTTCCGGAAGTCAAGTCGTCTTCTGGTTCGTCGAGACTGACCGCAGATAACTTCGCAAGAGAGAGTCTCGGCAGACAGACATCAGTCCACTTATCTACCTCCATGACCAGTGTTTATCGTTCAGTACGACAATCTACACCGCATGAATGTTGCCGTCGCCATAAAGTTGATTACCTGGGTGTTTGATGCACACCTACACATCAGCGAATGTACGATCGAAGCACAGTCACACAGGTAATAAAAGAGACAATTTTGCGCTATCTTCTCACCTTCCTGTCTTTCTAGACGAAACTTTTGCAGTGGGGTAGGTCTGTCAACAAGAGCTTGAGGATTTAACTGGTCTGCCCTTTGCCTGTAATTAGTGGAACTCTTTACGCTTAGCTGGCAATGGCATCGATTGCACTAGATAATAAGGAACGTGTCAGTCTCGCTCCCCTCTGCTGGGAATTTGAGGTCGTCAGTACAGGTCTCCACCAGCGACAGGCAGCACTTTGGCGTCTCCATTATGACATTGAAAACGAGCTTTCTGGCGAGATGCTAACAGAGTGTGAACGCAAGAACCAGGACTGAATCCTGTTCTAGTAAGTTAATTCTGAAAACTTTAGTGTGTTGTTTGTATTATAGTCTTCTGTGACAAAATACATTTTCCTAACTTGCCAAAAACTATATTACTTATCTTCGTAGAATTACTAAAAATAGCAATGATGTCATAGATCTTATTACAGTATTCTGCGTGTATCATACTAAAGGTAGTGATGATGCCACAAATATTTCCTACCGTATTCTCGAAGAAGAAAGATTGCTAAAACCACTGACAGCTCATTCACCCGTCACACAATCTTGTCCAATCACCGTCAAGGAAAGAAATATGAAGACCAATGAAAGGTTCAGAGTAACGCACAGTTATTTTTTAATTTAATTTTTGGAATCCGATGGTTGGAACACTGCAGAAAAATCGTGCAAGGTGCTGAGCAGCAGGCAGTCCTGTTCACAAGTCTCGGGGTAGCACTTCCGGTCCACCCGTCTGCTCACAAGCAAGATTAACCCTCTCAAGGCTGGAAAGTTGCGAGGCGTGTGCAAAGTCGTTTCAAAATGAATTCTTCCCGGCATGCAGACGCTATAAACTATACGATTATCCGCAGCCTTAGGCCGGTTTTTCTGCTCCTCTAATGTTTGCCGGAAAACAGATTTTTTCTCAACCTCGTTGGTGGAGGGAGCTCCCTGCCACATTCCTTAGAGTGAGCTGCGCTGTAACAAGCGGTTGCAACTACTTTGACAAAGACATGAAGGTTCTTGACAACTTAACCACCTAGACTGCGACTTTTTCTCTCTTTTCCAAGAAATCTTTTCTAAAACAACATACAATTAACTTGTACCAGGACAAAAGGAAACTATAATCATAGACAAATTAATTACAGGTGCGTAAAAAAGCATTCAAATCAGCAAGAGTTAAAGAATTATTTTAAAGTATTTACAACACTGACGGATCGTGATATATATATATGAAAAACAACATGAAAACCCACACAACCAGTTCCTAAAAATAGCCAAATTGAACTCCAAATGTATTAATCAATCTTTCTATGTAGTTTTCTATTTATTTCTCATTCCTTCTTCTATTCTATATAGTATATACACAACAGCACGCGCGCACACACAAATAGTTTCTGTCTTGATAGTTTTTGACACACTTTTTCCCTCAGCGGTACATTAACATTTTCTCCCTTCTTCCTGTAGACAATTGCAAGGAAAACAAGATGACTTCCTGCAGCTAGTCACGCACATCACACGAGCACGTAGACCCTCGCAAATTCAGCAAAACAGGTTTTTATTCGTGACTCGCTGTCCATATGGCTGGTTGTTATCTTCAGATTGAATGGAAGACACAAAATGCATCATATTTCCTGGCATTGTTTTACCGCCCATACAGCATTCTGAAGTGGAGGTTAACAGCGTACACATCAAAAACAGACGACGCTATCTTCTTTCATATTTTTTTTCTTTTTTTTTTCGTAAAATTACGACTCTCTGTAGCTTCCTGTGTCGTGTTGTTCAGGCTGAGCCTGCTCCTACCACCCACCACCACCACTACCCACCACCACCACGACCACCACCACCACAACCACCACCACCAAGTTTTCTGTCGATCCAGGTCCAAGCATTATGGTTTCCTTCCTCCCCGATGTTCATGTCCAGCGTCTTTCCTTCAATTTTTGTAGGGGGAGGGGAGGAATCCGCTACTGATCATTTTTTCTTCGAATAACGGATCGAAGAATAACCCGAGTTAAAGATAGCTGGACCTTTGACAAAACGCAGTGCAGTCATTTGTCACACAAATCCGTGGTGAAATTGTAGTTAACTTGCTTCGAGAAAAGAACAAATGTTTTGCCATCCTTTTCATTAGAGGCGTCACTCAAAGCCGCACCCCATGAGAGTTTAGAACAGCAGACACAGAGACAATGGCTAATCAGTGAGATTAGTTTTGTAACATCTGAATATATGTCTTGGAGATGAGAAATGCAATATTTAAAGGACTATAGTAGGGCGCAGCAATTTTCTACGGATTGTTTAAAGCTGAGCACAAGGTACTATTTTCCAAATACTCAGATGAAACCTCCCCTCCCCCTTTCTCTTCTCGTCCAAATAGTTGGTGGAAACATTTGTAAAAGCTGCAGCCAATGGGACTTCTGTAAGATTGATTGCCCATATCGTGATATTTTGACCTTTTAACACTCCCTAGTTCCTTTTAAAGACTCGTTTGCTGGTCAACTGATTGAAAATACCGAATGCCTCCTCCATTGACCAGGTGCCATTCCTCTCAGAAAACAAGTGCTCATCGTTTAATCTGCACGTGTTATCAAACGAAACTACCTACACCACCATCATTATTGCTGTTGTCGTCGTCTCCACTAATGTCTTATACTCGTGGTTTAGTGCAATGCGAGAGGGACATGTCACGTGTCCTACTAGTAAGATGTCAAGATGGCCACCTTCTCTATGCCTTATACGTCGCTTCCTTTCGCGGTCACCCACACCTTTAGTCTGCTCCTAAAGCAGTAGGTCAGAGGTCACTTCTGACAGTCTTCCCCGGGGGCGTCGTCATGGCAATGCACACTGAAGCAGCGACATGTTTTCTCTAGAGGCAGGCGCGATGAGTCCGGACATTTTTCAGCCTGAACATCATCGCCATCTTGTAAACAGCATTAATTAGTGACAAAATGAGATAAGTGTAAATTTTATTTTGAAGAGATTATCTTATTAATGATTATCTTATAGTGAGGTTAAATAAATATATTCATTTTAAAGGAAGCTCTTGATCATTGTAGAGGACTAAGATAATAAAATTATTATGCTATTGTTGTTTCTTAATCAGGATGGAATTTTCTTGCAGATTACAAAAAAATGAGACAGTAAGGTAATAGAGAATGGCAGACAGAGACAAAAATAGTGAAAGAAGAAAAGATGACAGGCAGGCAGACAGGAGATGGGGATGGAAATGAGTTCTTCGCCCTTTTTTCTAGTTACCTGCCATCACAACTACGGGGCTTCATCACAAGCAGCAGCATCTCCACCAACAGCAGTAGCAGAACCAGACTGCGCCTTAAAATCATGTGTTAAATAAACAATCAGATGTATGATTAATAAATTAGTCAATTAATCTCACATTCGAATCTGACAAACATCCCGATATCCAAATTAGAATGAATAAGATACACAAAACGCATTAGTTTCGAGAAATTTCGATTTTTCAGGATTTTGCAGATTCATTAAGAAATATTTTGTTGATTCTGATTTGCTCATTAACGGTACACAAAGACTCAATTTAATTGTTTAGAACCCATTGACTTACAGAGATGTCATTAAGCCTGACGGAAGCAGCTCACGCTTGAAGAGCTCTGGGAATAGCTAATTGAAAGGACCATTCCGGAAGTGAGAAATAATGAGCTCGAAGTAAAAGTAGAAACAACAGAATTCAGTTTCGCTGCTTCGTGATTTTCCTAAGAGTATCGTGATTCGTTCTTTTTCCTTCATCATAATGTTAACATTTATTGTGAATGTAAGAAAAAGTTATGGAGAGCCTGCAAGCTATGACTGGTTAATGTCCGTGCAATTCATGGCCAAACTGCGTAGTGGTTAATTGTTTGATGCTGGAATAAAATTACAACCATTCTGTAAATGAGCCTGGTGACCTAGCTCGGACTCAGTGGACATCATCCAGTAAAGACTGGATGTAGAACTGAAGTTAACGAGTGTCGCACCAGAATCACCTTTGATCGTCTGAGAGGACTTGTTGACTCTACGGTCCCATCTCACCAAGTATTGCCAGGACCATTCTCTCAGTAATTGTTAGTTTATGTTTGGTTTATGTCTCCCCGGAATATGATTGTTTTTCGTTGGCTTTATTGTCTCTGTTTTAAGATGTACCTGTGGATCCTAAGGGAAAAATCTTAGCAGGTGATGATGAACTGCGATGTACCACGCAAAAAAAGGTGGACGATAAGGTAATTTGAGAAAGACACCGGTGAGACAGGGAGTGAGTGGGAAGAGACTTGCCTGTACATGATTACTTCACAGGAAACATCACGCCCCCGTTGTCGGGTATGACCTGTAAATTTATGGAGGGGACAACGAGAGCACAAATGATTCACTATTGATAGTACCGAAGGGGATGAATAAGCTGCACTCAAAAAGATAGCAAAGGCTGCAAATCATCTCAACATTTCTGACAGGCCTATAGTTGTTATATAATAGCAAGCCAGCAGGTAGTGATCATGGCAGAAATAAACTCGTTTAAAGCTGAGTACCCTGGGTAGTGTGCATGCGTGCGCATGTGTGTTCTTGGGTCTGTGCATGTGTGTGTGTTTTCATGCGCGTGCATGTGTGGATAAGCTTGATTTACTCCCATACTTTTGTAATTTCGGACACACAAACCTTAATTTTGACGAGTACTTCTTTGCATGTCACTACTTTACCCATGCTGCACAGAAAACAAATTAGTTCTGCAGAGAGCAGATGGGTCCTATGTACTTCAACAAAGGAGTTTGGCATTCTATGCTGCAAGTTTCAGCTTGGAATTCTGAGCAAACAAATAAATATAAAATAATATTCTCACTCAAATGGAAAAGAAGATGAATTTCTTGTCCAACGACGGATCTGAGCAAAACTATCTCCTTTCATTCAAGAAGAAGAAACTGAAAATGAACAGCAGCTATTAAATTAAAGTAGGTAGATTGGAAAATAATACCCTGGTTTTAAATTTAACTGAGATTGAGATTGAGTTACAAAAATAAAAAAACAAAAGACTGTCAGGTGTGACTGTGAGAACCTGAGTAAACTGGATCCTGGGTGAAAAAAAAATGTGAAGTACTTCAGCAATGTTGATAAGAGACACTTTGTACAAAACAGTACATGAGCTCTCAGACAAAGGAAAAATAAATCATTAATCTTGATCAGGATGAAATTTTAAAGAAGACCAATCACTTTTATGAAAATGTAAATTTCGGCAAGTGGAAGATGGTCTAAACATCTTGTTACTTGGATTTTCTGTATTAACCACTAAGGCTTCAAAATTGTTGGATGGCTTACTTTGAAGAAAGCTTCTTCAGTATTAAAGAATACAAAGATGATAAAAATTCAGATCCAGAAAGTTTTATGGTTCAATACTTTAAATTCCTTATGTAGAAATTAGAATTTCTTTTGCTAGAGCAATTAATGAGGATATAAAAAATATTAGTTATATCTCACAAAGACAAGATTTTTACCTGAAGACCAGAACCCAGTGCAGTTTATTCAAAGCTGGAGACCAATATCTTTGTGGCATGTAGCCTACAATGTTGTATCAGCTTGTATTGCTAAACGATTATATATTACTTTTTGGGATTGATGGTGCCAGAAGTGTTTTATGAAAAGGAGATTCATGGAGGATAATATTAAATAATTTATGATGTACTTTATTATACATGTCAACCATAGCCCTGTGTTATTGCTTATTGTAGAGTTCAAAAAAGCAGTTGGCTTTGTGGCCTGATCATCTATTGAAACATCTCTCTAGTTGTTTGGTTTTCTGGAACCTATGATAAAGTGATTTGTCATATTGGACAATAATGCCTCTTCATATGTATGAACATGAAAAGATGGGTTAGCGCTTGTACAATATGCATCGAGTCCAGATAATACTGGAGAAAGTCACTAGAGATGATGATGAGGATGAGGAGGAGGAGCAGGAGGAGGAAAAGTTAAAATTTTGATTTTAATTCTTTTATATCGACACTAAAATCAGCTGGTTAAGGAGTGCTAGAGCTAACAATGGCAGTCATGCTTAATTTATAATATCAATTATTTCCTCCGAGTTAATGAAGATTGAGGTTTATGACAGTGTATTCCAATTTGGTAATGAACAAAATTTAAACTCCGTTTTAAAGAGATGATTTGAAACTTTATACTTGGTGAGCGCATTCATTTCAGGGGTACTGTGATTAGACAAAGAAAATTACACATAAAGATATTGTTAGTGTTGATAAAGTTATTTTAGCAAATGTTTTCATACATGAATGTAGATTTTGTACAGCCATACCTAAAGTGGATGACTATCCCTTTACTAAAATCAAGATTTATTGAGGAACATTATGTGGCCTCTATGAATAACAAATATATTTTCAGAAGCAATGGCTCCTATTTATTCATGTTATCTCTTGAACAGCACAAAAGTATTACTATTGATATACCCGGCATGTTTGTTACTTGAATGTATGTGTAATAAAAACAAGTCCAATCTCCTGACACTAAATACCTCTTGCTTCATACAGTGCAGCTCAGATTCATAGTTAATATTATTCTGTCAACCAAAATTAATATTATTCTGTCCAGCTGAGAATGTTAATTGTTTCTAGGATTGCTAGTATCAACTAATTGCAAACCGTTTGATATTAAATTTTTATGGAAGATCAGTGAAGCATTTTCTATAAAAAAATTAATGAAAAACAATAAAATAGTCAATCTAAGGGCTTTTTATTCAGGTTTTATGGAAACTGATACAGTGGAACTATTTTGGAGCTGCAGATTAATAGATTACCAAATGTTACATTCTTTTGGTTGCAAAAATAGCTTTACTAGCCGTTAGGGGTTAGATGCACTGGTTTTGCCAGGAGGGTTTATGGTTTATAGCAGTTATCATAATTCCGTCCATATATTTACAATAAGTTGTGTACAGGGCTGTGTACAGGTATCACTCTGCACAACACTATATTAAGATTTGTTTCTCACACACACAGTTGAAAAGTCCATCATGATTGTGTTCATGTTTACAGAGCCACAGAAGTAAACTCTATGTAGCCATGGAGCATATTGTAGGCTGTAATAGAACTTCTATTGTATTCTTAGGATTGTTGTGTTCTTTCTCTCTCCTCTCCCTACCCACCCACCCTCATCTCATCGACATCTTGCAATGGAAACCTTACCTGATTCTGGACATATCACACTTCGTGATGAGTCAGCTCCAGTGACCTGCGACTTTCTGTTCCTTAGAAAGTTGTCTGTATGTGTGTGTGTGTCAACAGATTAAAAACCTCACACAGGTTATTGCCTGACATTTTCTTGCAGACAGTTCTAAACTTAGATTGTTTGAAACGAGCTCTCCTCTTATTTTTTGTTTTAACTTTCCTCCTCGTGAGAAGAAATGTTGTCGCTCGTCTAGTAAACTAAGCTTTGAAGATTCTTTCATAAAGAAAATAGAACTTTTGTTTCCTGACTGGTAGACATCTTTTCGACACATACACTGTCTTGAAGAAGTTGTAATTAAAATTTGAAAGTTCCCACGTGATTGCATCAAACACGTGACTCATGGGAGAGCTTCTCATCTGCTTCTATGACGTGACTGGTTTTTTTAAATTTATTTTCATCTCTTGCTTCATCTTAAATTTTTTTCTATTGCTGCTTCTGCTTCTTCTTTTCTTTTTCTCGACGGAAATAGGTAATGACTTTGTCTTTATTACTGAAGTATTTTCAATAATATTTCTACAGGTACTCTCAGTCATGTCCATTATTCAAAATAAGACAAGCATCATTCCTCAAAACTATTACACTCAATCCCTACTCATTCAAACAAAACTACCAAACTGTACCACATTTACAAGTAGTATGTTTGAAATCTTTTAATTTTGGTTGGAAGGATGATCGAAAGGGTGATTTCAAGAACTGTTTCTTTTAGAAACATTTAGCTATCTCTCTTTCAATCTTTCTCTCCATCCCTCTCAACTCTGTCCATGCTTGTTCAACATCAGTCACTTGGCGATGTCAGTGAACGCCAACGCACCTGCTGTCCTATCGAGTGATCCCTGTTTTTGATTCCAAATATAGCCGGCAACACCTCCCTCCAATGAGACACTTCAGTGCGAGAAACAAAAGTAGGAGGAAAACAAGAAAACAGGAGGCTTCCAGACGTGTTGGCATGGTAACGCGGGAGAAATGGCAGAAATACGGCCTCGGTCAGAACAAACAAAAAAAAACTTCTTGTCGCAGTTTCATTTTCCCTCTTAATGTTAAGTAAACATCGCCATTTTCTTTAGTTTCCGTAAGTGCGGGTAGAGGGTGGCGAAATGTTGCAGACGATGGTTAGTTTACACGCATGTTTACTGCTTCATCTAACCGCAAGATGCTGGGTGCTGATGGCCGGTGGGTAGTTTGTCTGCTGGTGTTTCTTGGTGTCTGCAGTTCCGATGATGCTGTTTTAATGGTGGTCTTATTGTCTAATAGAAGGGTCAGTCGTTCATTTCTCAGTGATTTTACTCCTTGTACTCTTTCTTTCGCTGTTCCTTTTTTTTATTTTTTTTTTTGTTCGTGTTTCTTTATTTCTATTTATTTATATTATTCTTTCGCTTGCTCGTTTGTTAGACTTTTATTTATTTATTTCACTTTTATTCGCTTTTTTTTCTTCTTTCTTTGTCGTAGTGAAGGAGATCTTTGATAATAACCTACTTTCCGCTTACAGATATATGCTCCTTAGGAGTGTGAGTATGCGCTTTACGAATTTTGCATTCATTATTTATTTTATTATTATATTATACATTTTATATATATATATATGAACACAAGTATACAGACATATGCATTATACATTCGTACACATAACATTGTACATACATACAGATATCTACATTATATATACGTGCACACAAATATACAAACATCCGCCTTGTCTCATGTCCATCTTCACCATCCTAAAATTTGTCACGATGGAGCGAGCACTCAATATCTTTTGGACAAAGCAAAGATTGCAGGTTTCTTTTTCTACTGATTGGTTGTCTCATGTTGACATTCGCTCGGCAATATACCCTAATGAATGGTGGGCTTAAAGATCAGAGAACCCATACCTGCAAGGTTTGTCGCCAGGTAGACGCCAAGGTGTTGGATGCTTTCTTCACCTCATCGCCCCTAGAAATGATCATGATGAAAGTAGTTATTTTAATGATGATTTCTGCAGTGTTTATACATTTATGTATCAGTGTTTGTGTTTATATGTGGGGAAATGGGTAGGGGGGGAGGGTCTTTGAGTGTGGATGTGGGCGGTGATGTCCCTTGCAAGCAGTTTTCTCCACTCATCCGCTGATAGCGACAGCTGGCGCCACCACAGTAGACCCCCATGGGGGAAAAAGGACAATGTTCATGAACGTTGATGTTGAGTTTTCAAGTCCATTGACCCCTAGACTCGACAAGACTTCCTATAACTCTCCAGGTGAGAGAAACACATCTGCACCAGCTGACAGCAGGAGCTGCAGTCGGTGGTCTGAAATTCTTTTAATTTTTTTTTTTTTTTTTTTTTACTTCGGCTGAATTTTTTTTCACCAAAGTAAAAAGATACCTTTCTGGTACAAAACAAAAGGACACCCGCAGCTCAAAGTCTGGAGGAAATATTAAAAAAGTTGGCTTCGTTGTTCATGAAAATAGGGCTCTCGCGAATCTCGTGTCTGTACGAGAAGATAACGTGATGACACTATCATTACATGCACCAAACATAAAAATAGAAAAATGGATAACGATGCCGGGCTATAGTTAATTAAAATCTAGGCAGGTTTCTTGATACATATATTCGGGTATATGTGGTCATTTATACTAGTGCACGTGTGAAGGAAGATGTTTGTGAATGTTGATCCATGTGTGACTACCTCCACTTGTGTTCATACGTGCTTGATTTGTCTTGTTTAAAGGGATTCTAGAGGCAAAATAAAACTGCTTATAATGGCGTAAAGAGTAGAAAAATTTGAATCTCGTCTATTTATATGTGTGTTCATGTGGAAAACGTTGAAGGATTTTATTAGAATGTTGTGTTTAATAAGAGAAATTAAACGGGACTCTTTTTCTTGCTTCCACGAAGTCTCGTTCTCCGTCACGTGACCCTATGACGTGTGGTTTCCATAGTGACAACCATGCCTCGAGAATGTGCTGCACCCGATTGCCACGAAAAGATGGAAAAGATTCAACATTGTCTTTTCATCAGTTTCCGACAGACAGAGCCTTACAAGCCTGACACACAGAGTGCGTCATACGAATAAAATGACGTCAAATCTTCGCAATGACCTCATACACTTACGTCATACAAAGACTCTGACATCACAAGGAGACTGGCGTCACAAGGAGACTGACATCACAAGAAGACTCGTCTGCTTCATCATCTCAGGAAGCTATCGTGGTTACTCGGCGGAAGGACACAAAGGTCGATTTCACTGGATTTTTTCAATGTTTATAAACATCGGCAACCGAAATAGTGCTAATAAGTGGTAATTAAGTGAGAAGCGAATCCTTTATTTCTCCTGTGTTGCTCTTGTGCTCTGTCATTGTAACTAAATATAGTTTTGAAACGTTTGACCGTCGCCAGAGCCTTATCACAAGCCTTGAGTATCCCTTTAATGAGGTTTTTATACTTGTCTATGTGTGAGTGACTCCTCATTAAATATGTTTGAAGTTTACTATCGCCATTAGGGACAGGCAGCTGAAGCTGGGATATGTTGGCACAAGACAAAAAGGTTCTTATGATGTGCGAGTCAACATAAAAACATAAAAAGGAGAGAAAGACAGGAAAAAGAGGTTAAAAAAAAATCTTCAGCAACAACAACAGGCAGCAATTGAACTATCACTAGGGGGTTGTTTATTGTCATTGTGAGTTAAGTAACTGTTGATTTTGATAAATTTATCCCAGTGAACCCATTTGCAATAACAGAGCTGCTTTTCTCCAAAGGGTCGAGAAAAGGTTATGTAGTTCTAGCCCATCAGCACCAGACACCGACAAGGACCACATACATATATATATATACACGCGCACACACACACAAACTCGGATAGACGAGGTCAAACGGGGACCAGGAGTTTTTCGAGCGTGAATGATGGATCTCTATTGGTTCATAAAAAGCATGTGTCGTGCAACACAAGTTTAAGAAGCCACAAATTTACTTACATTTCCTTTATCAATATTAGTATATGAGTATGTGTTAGTATCCATACATAACTATGCTATAATAACACATTAAACTACATTTACCATTGCACTCTATTTGTTGACAGACAAAACAACTTTAAGCTAAAATAAAAACCATGAGGATGATTACACTTATTATTAATATTGGTGTTGTTGCTATTGTTGTATAATACTAATGATGTAAATTTAACTATAACTATTTTAAATCAATGCCAATTGAACTATGTCAAGTACTTAGTGTCAGAAGCAAGCCTTTAAAAAGTACAGATACTACAGAATGTTTTCTTCCTGTTATTTATAACATAAACTACTGATTAGTAACTGGGCTTCTCCCTAGCTGGCATGCTCCTGTCTTATCCATTTCTTACTCTCACATACAGGTATAGATGGATGCCCTCTGGATCACAGCCAATTACAATTTTCAACCTGCTGTTGCTTCACTGTTCAATAATGTTGTTCTGGCTTATTTTACAGAAATGTATGATTTATCATTTTTTTATCAGGGTGTTTCTTGTTGCTATTGTTCACTTCCACTATTGAAATAGACTCTGGCCTAATCAGTAAAGTTCAAGTTCTCTCTCTGTCTCCTCTAGTTCTCTTCTTCTCTCTTGATGTTGTACATGCAGTCTACCTTAATCAGGAATCTTACTTATCTGGGTTTTGATTTGCTGTAATATGGTTCTGCAATTCTTCTCTCTTGTGTATATAACAATGTATTTATAACCGATGGTATAAAGACTGCACAGACATGAGGATGGTATATAGACCGTAATACAATTCTCTTAGCCACAGTTGATGTTTTAATGTTTAATGAATTTTGTTCACTTTCTCCTTGAAATGGGCTCAGGCCTATTTGATGAGTTCGATTCTCTCTCTCTCTCTCACACACACACACACACAGAGTTAATCCGATGAAGATAAGATTAATCATCTCGTAAAAGTACTCAGCAAACCCTAAATAACAAAAAAAAAAAACTGAAATGGGTTGAGAAGCACTTTAGTCAGGGCATTCTTTTCTCCGTGAACATGCAAATTCATGCCTCAGTAAGATGTCCTGCATTACCAGAGCTTATCTTAGTGATTTAGACTTTTAATTTGTGTAATCCTTAGAGCTCTGAAAGCCGACTTAGCAGCAGTCCGTCTGTTTCTCTCTCAATCCTCTGTCTTCTTATCGCTCCAGCTTATGTGATGGGTTGTGTAGGAAGTAGTAATGCTCCCTGGGCTAACGGGCTGCTGTGCTGTGTCTTTGTTTCTGTCAAGTCCATGATGATGATGATGATGATGATGAGGAGGAGGAGGAGGAGGAGGAAGAAAGGATCTATTTTAAAACTGGGACATTTTGAATGTGAGAGAGTGTTTCAGGATGGAGACAGGTAACAATTTCAATGTTAAATGCTCTGACAGAAAAATTTTGATATTGTTTGTTGTTTAATTTGTCTTTCGACAGATGGTCAAATCCACGTTCTCATTACTTTACCTCCTCGAGCTGTTTCCCTGAAGTCGTTAGTGTTAATTAAAGAAAATCAGTAGTTTTGGAGACAGTGTGGGATTCAGTAAACAGTTATCTAAATCTCTACTTGCTGCAGAAAAATCCTTATCGGTGGACAGGTCTGTAGTTGCCAGATGTAGACGACGCCTACTCCTTGCGACGAAAACATCAGCACTATTAGTTTAGAATAAGGACTAGCAGCAAACAACCCAAATGATCTGAAAAGGCTTGGACAAATCTTTTTGTAAAGTATTGATGTTGATATTTTTCAGGTGCATTTCCTTCACAGACATTTGTCCAACACTAGGCGAGCTCAAAGGACATACAGACTGGCGCAATTCCAGAGATGAAGACAGCGAAACTCACGAACTCAAGACACCTTCAGAAGCAGTTTTGCTTTTCTTACCTATGTCATGAAGAAAATGTCATCAGACATATTTTGCACATTGCCAGGAAATGCTTTGATCTCTGTTTGGAAGAGAAGTATAATAAAAACTTACAGACCATCGGGATGATGTAAGACTCCGCTTGTCTCAATAAGGATGTCTGCCCTTATTTTTGTAATCTTATAGAACAATCTGTTTTATTTACTCCTTGCTTTTCTCTTTCTATTTATTTTTTTTTACTGTACACCTGGGAGATTTATTTTCGAACTGTTTGGTTCTCCCCTTTCAGATATTTTTGAGTGCTCAACAGGAGTATAGTTTCTCTCCATCCTCTACTTTACAGACATCGTCCAACCCTTCATTCGAAGTCTCTCTTGTAAACATCAAACATGTCTTTCCGTCCTCCTTTGTTCGATATTGTTTACCAGTTCATTCAAAGACTGCATGGACATTAGCTGTTCGCGATCCAAACCCGATCTGACTGGAGGAAACAACAAGTGGCGCTAAGTTCACTTATCGGGTGGGCGTCCGCCAAATCAGCAACCACCCTTGCGGGCGCCATGACAATTTATATTAGCTTTGTTAGAGGTTTCTGCAAATCTTTCTTGACTTTGTCTTTTCCACTGCAAAAACATTGCGAGACCTTTCCAGCAGATGATCTCACCTTTCTCTACTGTTATTTTTTTTTTATTATTTTTTTTTTGTTGTTGTCTGGATTCTTAGAAAGGGAGGTGAGTTTACGAAATGGTTGGAGATGCTGGGCGGGTGAGCTTGCCGGCTTGAGTGAAGTTTGATTACTAGGAGGCGAGTCTTCATTTGCAGTTTCTGTCCAAAAAAAGTTGTATTGTGCCATAGAGTGTTCTGATGAATCTGGAACAGACAGTTGCAAATTTGACAAGATTTTTTTTCGGTGATTTGCTCAGTGTGTGTGCGACACATGGGTGGGACTGAGTGTAGCAAGAGATGGACTAAGCGTATGTTTGTATGTGTGTGCGCGTGCTCGCGTGTGTGTCTATATATATATACGTGTGTACGTGACCCTGTGTGTGTGCGAGCTTTTATAAAGTTTAAAAAATTAAATTTATTTGTACCTGCAGTTAGTAAGTACAGATGACCTGAAAAGAGATATTAAATAAATTTCAGGCCTTTGTGCGAGCTTCTTTGCACAGCAATTGAGATTTACTCTACTGAATAAAAAAATTTGAATTTTTTAATGTTATTTTAGAGCTACGGGAATTATTTTTTTTTATTTTGTTCACTTTGCAAACTGAGGACCAGTTGTTTGTGAGTTGGGTTTTTTCAGTCTTCAGAGCGCAGATGAACTTTCAGATGTAAGATTGCACTGTCAAATTATGAAAAAGTTGGGTGTCAGAGAGGCTCAGATGCTTTTTGCTACTGATATCTATGCTGCATTCTATAGGAAAGTATTTTTATATTATTTCAAATGGCTTCGACGCGTAAAGAAAGAAATGCAGAATCTCTGCAACAGTGACTGATGAAGAAGCATTACTTCAAATATTTCGTGACCGAGAGATCGTCTGTCGTCGGCTCGATATAATGAAACCTTTCACTGTGTCTGGGGATTTTTTTTTTTTTTACGAGATTGACAGAACAGTAGTAATTCCTGATTTCATCATTAAACCTCTCGTAAAGTCACTCAAAAATAATTAAATTTCTTTTCAAAAGGTGAAAAACACAATACTTCATCGCGTTAGACGCAGAATAATACATCAACAAATCGTTTGTGGTTATGTATGAAATAAAAAAAATGACCTTTTCAGTCTCCAGGAGAAAAATTTACAAAACACTTTTTGGGCAGTGATCCTTAAAAAAGTTTATTTTATTTCTCCTCTCGTGAGTTCCACTGTTGATTACTTGCAGTAAGCTGTAAACATCAACAGTGGTGTTAACTTTATGAGCAGCCAGTAGCTAGGAGTGAGAGTGATGAGTGTTCAGGCTGAGTACTGTTGGTGTTGTTATTGCCTGTATCCTCGTCTCTAAGACAGTAATACACCCTCTGTCAGTTGATTGGTGCTCCGTGGTTCTTCAGGTCAGGGCTGGAGAGTCAAGCTCCGGTTGTAAGTACACAGATAAGGTCACTGACCTCAGACAAACCAGGACTTTAAACACTTATCAGGATGCACTGGTCGATGGAAGCTTAGCTTGTAGCACACAAAGAACAGGGACAGTGTGGAAGGCGAGAGATACCAAAGGAGATTTCGTTCACCTTTCATGGATTAAAAAATGCTGCTAATTATTTTTTCTTTTTCTTCGGTTTTTTTTTTGTTTTGTTTTGTTTTGGTTTGGTTTTTTTGTTTTTTTTTGGTTTTTTGTTTTTGTTTTTGTGTTGTTGTTGTTGTTGTTGTTGTTGTTGTTGTTGTTGTTGTTTTTGTTTTTGTTTTGTTTTTTTCTCCATTTGTTCTGTTTTATTTCTTTACTTTTTTAGTGTTTGGGTCTTCTTTCTTTCCTTTTTTTTTTTCGTTCTGTTCACTGTGTCTAACAGTTAAGAACTCAATTCACTTGAAAATTGTTTCTCGTTTCCACTGATGAGGGTGCCACATTCAGTCGACTGTACAGCACAGAAGGTTACTACCCAAGAGACGGTACTTTACTGACCTGTTAACTCGAAGACAGCCTTGAAACGAGCCCAAAATGTTAGCTGGCTTACTTCTCAATTCCCTACCCTTTTCTGGGGAAGCGGATACCCGAGTGGTTAGAGCGCTGGTGTCAGAACTGAGAGCGCGCTGGTTCAATGCCTGATTACCGCAGCAAACTTTCCGAAGTAGACCCAGCTGGCGGGAATGGGTGCCTGACTCCATGAAGGGTTGGGTGAGGTAAAGCAGCGAGAGAGGAGATGGGTACCGCCCTCATGTAAAGCTACCTTCGAGAAAAAGGAGATCTTCGTCACCTACCCCACAACGACTTGAAAAGGTGAGTGGATGACCTTTCCTCTTCCTGTTCTATGCTTCCTTAGTGTTTGTGTACGTTCATTTTCGCTTTTCGTTTTATTTACACGTTTTTTATTATGTTTTCGAGTGACCTAAAACAAGAACAAGAGCTTGATGCAGTCTCCCAGAAAAGTGTTTGTTCTTTTGTTTGTTTGTTTTGTTTTTGTTTTTTGTTTTTTTGTGTGTTTTTGTTTTGTTTTTGTTGGGTTTTTTTTTTTTTGTTTGTTTTTTGGTTTTTTTTTTTTTTTTTTTGGTTTTTTTTTGTTTTGTTTGGTTACATCCTCATCGTATCAGCCAAGGGAGAAAATATATGATAATCAGCATATTTTTATATAGCTGGCAGCCACATTGTCGGGTGTTGTGTGCCATGTCATTATGCCAGCAGGAACATGGCACAAACTACCATGCTAAAGAACAGACTCAGAGTTGGTAACCATGGAAATAAATTTCGTCAATTCACCGAATTCCTTCAGCAGCAGCAACCCTGGACCCCGTCTGGAAACTTCTTTCTTTTCTTTGTCTACAAAAGCCGTTGCGTTGACACTTGAACTGCAAAGAACTCCGGGAATGCAAATGAGGCGGACATCTTAAGCAAAAATGAAAACACCAACAAGGACGAAAAAAACTCGATATAACGATATGACCTCCACAAGACCTCAAGGCAGCTGACAAAAAAAGGTTTCCAAAGCTTTGTCCCAGTCATGTGCTCTTCAGATCTGTTAGTTGGCAAGCCGAGAAGAAACAAAGAAAAAGGAATAAAAATAAGATGCATTCAAGGTGTTTATTTAAACATTTTCAGTTCCCGAAAAGGGGATTTGAAGAACCACGAGGTGTGGTGAAAATCGTGTTCCATTTTCAGTTGCACCTGGAGCGGTCTGGACGCCGTTTTATTAACTGTAGAAACAAAATAGTTTTTCTTCAGTCCCTTATCTTGCTCCAGGGCAACGGCTTACCATCGCTTCATAACTTCGGCCCCTGTGGGACTTTACGATTAATGTCTGTCATCAGGGCGTTCTTATAGTTGGACGTGGCTTAGCGTGCGGTCCCCCTCATGACCTTTAACCTCTTGCATCCTAAAGCGGCTTATGCTTTTATTCCTAATGTATTATTACTTTTTTCTACTACAAACTTGTTAACGCTGGATATTTTTTCTGGCTTTTTCTGAATTGATAATATCCAGAAGCTGACAGTGACTGCACCGTCGTATCTTGACCAGCACAAAAGTCCGCAACTTTATTTAACTTGCCAGAGACAGTAAAGGGTTTTTAAAATGTTTTCGCAAAGAATGGTCGAGCCTGTTCTTTGCTCGACAACATCCTCCTATAAAGGACTGAGGTTTGCATTGAGAACAAGGGCGATTCCTTGGGAATTCGAGGTGGTGGTTGGTCGGGATGTGGGGGATAACACTGGTCTTTTAGGTATCATGCAGAATTGTATTCTTCAACAATTCTTTGAAGCCTTTCCAGTGTCAGCAATTACTTTTTCAGCCTCAGCGTTCTGCAAGCAAGAATATGGCACTGTAGAAATTCGCTGTTGTTATTAATGGTTGTTGTTGTTGTTGTTGTTGTTGTTGTTGTTGTTGTTGTTGTTGTTGTTGTTGTTGTTGTTGTTGCGCCGAGCCAGCAACCAAGGCGATATCACGCAAAGCAGCCAGCCCTGTGAACAGATGCTACTCAGAGAAAAGAATGGTGTGTCTGAGACGAGATCTGAACCCAGAACAACTAATCCTCACTGTACTGGGGACAGACGCTAACAGTTCCACTAGCTGACGGAAAGAGGGAGGAAGAAGGATAGTGGACTCCATTTGAATGTACATTATTATACATGCAGAAAAGTGTCCATAAATTCTGTGTCAATGCGACCTATTAAAGTTGTTACTAAGGGAGAAAAAAAAGATCCAGACTAGAGTTCAGAAAAGCCCTTCAAAGATTCACTCTCCATTGTTACTGCCAAAGTTAAAAATTAAATTTCAACACACAAAACAAGATGAGTGCGCTGGCAATACACGATGTCTAACTCTAACATCTATCGTTCTCCACCACCACACGACCACCCACCCTCACCCGTAAACAGTTAACGAGAGGAAATAATCGAGAAGATAGACTGGTTACCTACACAGGGCGAGATGGGAATGTGCCAACAAGCTGCCGGGTATTTTCAATGACATTAGGGATTAGGATGTCCATTTGTCACAGTCCTTTCCAATCTTTCTTCTCCCGCTTTTCCACACCTCCTCAAAGCTTTTCCTCCTTTTTTCTGGCTTATCTCTCTCTCTCTCTGTGAAACCTCTTCTCATCTTTTTTCCTTTTTCTCGTTCTCCTTTTATCTTTTTTCTCCTTCCTTCTTCTCTTCTTATTATTCTTTGCCTTTTCCTTCCTGTCTCTACACTTGATTAAATACTATTGATCTATTGATGAAGCGAAAAGCATCTTTACATATCAATAACACAATTTCTTTTTAGTGTGAAAACATTTTTGTGAAAATTGCCACGTGCGTAAAGGAGCATAGTTGTGTTTAAAAAAATAACCTTTCAGCACTAAGATCACTGAGAAAATATTTCAAAATTCCTATTTCATTTCAAGGAGAAAATTGTTGTGATATTTCTGGTTTCTGGCAGAACCTACCAGTGAGTCGTTAGTTCAACTCAGAGATGAGTAACTAGAGAATGGAGATGGTAACTGCTCAGCTCAGGTATTAGCACCACGTTTGGCAAAAAGTCAGGATGTCTGGGAATCATCATGTCTAAGAAAAAACTGCGAAATTTATTGCTACAATATTGTATTGACAGTAAAATTATATTTTCTCAATCTTCCTAGCTGTTTGTGTTTCTTCATCTCCTGTTGTCTCGCGAGTTACAACGTGACTCTGACAGCTTCCTGTCTCTTCCTGTGCCGCCTACACGCTGCGCTGCTCGCTTTTTTCTAAAAACAAATGTCGATAATTATTCTCCGTTTTTAAATAAAATTTTGTCTATTTTCTACTACCTTATTATTCTTTTCTGCACGATTTTTGAATATTATACCACGGTGAGGTGTAATACTCAGGGTGTTCTGGATATTGTGACACGATAATGGTGGAGGAGGAATATCTTCATATTATTATAACAGGGTAATACAACAGCAGAAGTCGAAATATCGTGTTCCTTTTCTGGGTCGTTTTAGTTTATTTTTCTTATCTGCCGCATTTTCTTTTAATATCTCCTTTGTATTATATATATATATACAGTTAGTATAGTACATATATAAATATATACACATTACCCGCCGAGTCCTTTATGTCAACAGTGTCGTAGTTGACGATGTTGTCGATATTGCAAAGACTGTCATTAATGTCAGTATTGTTAAAAAATGCTTTTTCTTTTCATTTCTGTAGCTTCTTTCGATGATCCTCAGTAAGATAAGCAGTGGCTGGTGACTGTAATAAAAATAAGCGTGATAAATATATAATAAAAGACAAAACTCAGATTCCAGTGTTGTGCACACTTCAGTAGACTACAGAGGTGTCTTTAGATGTCTTTTAAAGAAATCCTTATCAATGTCTTTAACTTGAAAGCAAAGAACAAAGGACACTAGCCGCTAGCACAAATTTGAAGAAGTCAGTTCAAAGATTCACTGGGCTATGTATTATCCATGATCACAAACCCTAACCCTATCATTGTTTTGAATAAAATCATCAATTTATTTTGTGTTTTCTTGGGAGTTGGGGATGTTTTGGATGAGCCTTGTGACAAACAAGAGGAAAAAAAACAATAGCACAGAAAGAAATGGTTTCAAGGCCAACTTTAGCTTTATTACAAGCTCATCTCTATGTGAATCAGTCTGAACTGTTTTAGATAAAATTAGTTTTAATAAGTAGTAAATTATGTACATTTTTTGATCATATTTTTACTTATTGCTTCACAACAAACAGAATTGTATGAAAAGTTTGGTAAGTCCGTATAGTACTTCACTTTGTTCTATTTTGACAAAATTTTTCATTGCAGTCTCTCTGCTAGATTTTTGTCAGTGTTTTGTTTTCTTGTGTAAACATGTCTATTTTCTTTCTTAAGATCAATACAACATTTAGAAGTGAATTTACCTGTGTTTCAACTTAAAAAAAATCTTCCACTTTAATGTTTACAATCCTTATTCAAACATAAATGTTGCTACAGATACATTCTGGGCCATAGCAGAAAGTTCTTTCTTGGCACATACCTGTTGGACAAACTAATCCATTTCCATGGTTACTATCTTCATTTAACTGATATAATTGGACAGTTGACTTTTAAAAAATTGATTATTGGTGTCTAGACAGTCGTCTTTGGAGACACCTGCTCACTGTTTTAGTTATCCAAATTTTGCTTAGAGGAGATGTATGCTTTTACAGTTTGGTACTCGTGAGAAGGATGTTATTACGGTTTGATTAGCTTTATTTATAATGCCTGCCATTTTTATTTACAGCATCCTGACTTTGCCCTTCCTTCCCTCATTAAACTGATAGAAATCATTGCTCCTGGTGGATATTCTTTATTTAAACATTACAAGCTCGCCCAAAAATGAGTTGAACACATGAGATGTGGGTATTTTTAACCGACATTTTATCTGCCGGATACAGCTGATAATAGTTTTGTTGTTATCTCTACTAATTTTTAAAAAAATCGCATCACGAAGTCATAATTTTATCTCATGTATTCGTGTCAACGCAATTGAAGATGTGCAATTTCTTGAGATTTAATCGTGAATGTCCTGGAGAAACAAGCGCCGGGTGGTGCACGGACAGCCTTGGGGAGGCGACAGAAATAAACTCACATGTAGTCAGAGCCAAACCACAGCAATGAGGATCTGTGCCTTTTGTGGGGCATGCACAACAGCAAAACATTCAAAGATGTTTGTTTGTTTGTTTGTTTGTTTGTTTGTTTGTTTGTTTGTTTGTTTGTTTGTTTGTTTGTGTGAAACTGTCTGCTGAAATGCAGTACGCATTGTTGAAATCCTCCACCTTTAGAAGAGAGGTGCTGGGAAGCTTCATTGTCCCCCCAAAGGGTAGTGTCACGTGATCGACGCCATTTTTCAAGCTCAGAGCGAAAGAAGCCCGTTCTTGAGCGCGAAGCTGCCATGGAGGGGCCCTGACGGAAATTGTTTCTGAATGCCACGCAAACACGTGCCTGCAGGATCCAAGCACGGCTCGAGGTTTCTAGAAACATCCATCCTTTTAAATGAAAAGTGAACTTCTTTCTTCAGAGCCTTTGACGCGCGAGCAAGCTGCTCATCTTCCAAAAAAAAAAAAAAAAGAAATGTGCTGTTCACCATGGATGCGGTCCAGACGGAGACAGCTAATGACTGCGGGCCTGACAATGGACTGGAACTGTTCCCAGCGTTCCCAAGATGGATCTGGTTGTTCGTTTTTCCCACGAGTTAGCTTCAAGTGGTCGGTGGCCGAGCGGGACTGTTGAGACACGGCATACTTGCAGACTACTTCACTGCAAGGGAGGGAAATGTGGTGGGGGTGGGGCTTGGAGGCTTGATGGGAGGGCTTTGTTAATTGGGCCTGTGTGTGGAGGATCTTTCTGCTCCTTTCCTCCACGAGTCAGTCCTCCACCACAAGGAAGGGATTCGTGTCACTAGCGACGAAGCAGCTTTCAAATTTTAAGTCTACTGCTTCATATTTGTTGAACCCCTCTTCTCTTTCTCTGCTTTTGCCTTTGATAAAGACTTTCTTCGTCAATACAACTGATTCTTTTCTTGATGGCTGTCTATAGTTCTGTTGGTGTCATGTCGCCTGTGTAGTAAAGTAATAAAGTATTATCACATAGCCAAGAAACTCATAGTCTTAGAAAACAAAGCCAGGACAATCAAGTGTACTCTTGCAGGACAGCTACACCGTTGACTCCTTTTTTTTTCAAACCCTAACGACAGTCTTGAAATCAAGAGAAAGAAAGAAAAAAATGACCAAGAGAATGTAGAGAAAGAAGAAAAAGAAGGAAAAAAAATATCGGTGAAAATGGAAACAAAATAAAAATGGCTGCGATGCAAATTAGAGGAGATAAGCAAAAAGCGTCAGCTGGAGCGAGAGGCCAAAATGGATGTGACAATGTCCACAGAGCATGTTGTGATTATTAAGTGTGTGCAGGAGGAGGCAATCCCTGCAGTTATTTCGCTCTTGCGGTCGAGTTTTCGACCTTGATTTGGTTACTGCTGTAAAAGAGAATTGTTCCCAAAAAACATTAGATGATTGGCTGCGAACAATTTATGTAAACTAATTTCTTTTCAAAAGTTCACAAAAGCGCCATTCGCGTACTTCTGGAACGAGACACAATGTATGAACGGACGGACTGACATACAAATAGAAAGGTATCCAAGATCGCTGAACAGGAAAACAAACCTTTCAAGAACGTTATTTGTAGTCCAATGTAGTGTCAGTTGGAAAGCTCCCAACCTCTAAGCAAAAAATAATTAAAAACTTTACTTTCAAAACTTTATTCAAACCACGACTACAAACAATGGGTTTATGTCCAGAAAACTCCTTCGCTAGGTCTTCTTTATGTACCGATGTAAACAAAGGTAATGGAAGCTTACCATAAGACTGACAGGGACTTTTTTTAAATAACACATTACTCTGACCATTATTAGACGAAAACACGAACGACCGAAGTACCAGTGATGCCTGACAAACCTCTCAAGCTCAACAAGAGTAACACAGATCACGCAGCGCTTGGAAACATTTATCTTGCTTTGCTGAAACTTAAATAAACTCACCCTCAAACACAACTTTCGGAGAGTTTTTGTTATAAAAGAGGGCAAAAACATAAGCCGGACAATTAGGGGAGATAAACGTCGGCTGTCACGAAGTTCAGCGCTTAGTTTGTCATTTCGAGGCTCGCGAGGACAAAATACAATCAGTCACGTCTGTCTCCACACGGACTCAAGCTGTTACTGTTTGTGATTTCTCTTCACCAGAAGCAGCCTGTGATCTCGGCAACCACAGTTGTGAACATGGAGAGACATGTTGTGAATGTTCCACCACACGCGCCAGCTGATAAGTGACGTAGACAGCAGCTGGACTGTGCGTCACGCAGCTGTCACACGTCACACAAGCAGCTGAGTTATCTCGCGGACAAACTGCATCCCGGGTGCTGGCGGAAAATGTTAAGGAGTTATTTCAGCTCTTATCATCCTGAGTGACCCCCAGGGGTCACCTGCTCTCCCCTGCTGAACCCTGAGTCGGGCAAACACAAGGCTGCAATAACAGTCCGTCACGTGACCATCGCAGTCGTGATGCTGAACATCGGCTGACTTCTCGAGACATCCTCCAAGTCACGTGATCGTGGAAATACCGCTGTCTTTCACATGTCTATATGTGTTTTCTGTATAGTAGTGTAAACAGATAGGTGTGAAAAGAAAACAAATTCCTTAAAAGGTGTATCTTCTAGAGAACGACCACCCACACAGACGTACATTGTTAGCGTAGAGTTATGCCCCTTTTTACATACATTGACCTACTGTCTGTCTGCTTGGAATTTTCGAATCGATATTTCACTCACTTCCGATCATCCTAGAGGTCTGAAATTGTTGCCTGTAATTCGTTTCTGGTAACAATGCAATATTAAATCATTTCCAGCAGTCCACAAGTAGTATATATATATGTATAGAATTCAGAAAACTAAAATTTCATTAAATTTATCTCAGCAAACTTGATTCCACTTTCGCATGCAATAGTTCCTTCTCTTGGATGAATACATTAAAAAAAAAAAGCAAATAAATAGAAAATTAAAAAGATAGAAAATACACAGTCCCGTGGTGTAATCTGGTAAACAAAACCAGTAGTTTGGTAACTTACAAAGAAGGCTACATTAAGAATGAAAATGATGTCAGATTTAGGGTCATCATTTAAATGTTTAATATTCATAATTTGTTTACAGTTTATATTGAATTAAAATGCTTCTTTATTTATGCTGCATTCATGCTTGTTCCCTTTAGTTCAGACTAACAAAGTTAGCTTAAACACATTTATTTACTATCAAAAATACCGCAATAAATATGGTTGTACTAAAACCGGTTGAGTTGTCCAAAAAACCTGAGAGGTGTATTTCTTCCCTCGTCAAAAATCACCAAAAAATGAGGAAATAACGACAAAATCCTAACGATATTAAAGAAACAAAGATTCATTTCGTGACTTGGGCGAATTTGTTGCAAACAAACCTCTCAAACTCTTTAATCAACAGGCATTACTGAATTACACACTTTTAGCTAAAAAAATAATATTCCAGCTTCTGAAGCAAAACGAAACATCGGAGCAGGTTCCTTGACAAAACGACTTGATTTCTGGAGGTTTCCGAGAGAGGTGAGGTTGGGTTTACATTTAAATATAATCTTTTGCTCACCGCCCATCACGAGGAGTAGTGTTTGTAGGAAAAGAGGGGGTCAATACAAACTCTGCCGAGAGGCATAAAAAAATAAACTCGGAGAGCAGGAAAAGATAAATTAGACACAAACTGATCAATCTTGCTTCGGCCAGAAAAGAAAGAAGAAGACATAATCCGTTTGAAGAACACAAACTTGGCCGGCTTTGCATAAAATTAACGTCCATTCGGTTGCTCGTAAAGCCTGATTTTTTCAGGTTCTAGATTAGAGGTTTAGATGATGTGCTTCAGTTAAAATTTTTGTTCGTTAATGCTGTGCTTGTCAAACATAGAGATGAATCTGCTTCTCTGAAGGACTTGCAAGGAGGCGTATAGCAGACCATGCCTGAGCATACCTAAGAAATTCCTTCCCTGATTATATTTTTGTTTTGAACAGAATTCGAAATTCTAATTGCCTCCGATGTTGTTTTTTTTTTTTCGCTGCTTAGAATGTCTGGTAAAATTAATGGCAGTGCTCCACTTCTAATTAAAAATTGCATTTTGAAAGTTCACTTAACGAATACGATTCGGCATCTTCTTTCTTTTCGAGGGTCTATTGCATAAGTAAATTATTGCAAAATGACTGCAAATTCTTTGGTGAAATTAAAGCTATGGGTTGTCCAACAGATTATAAACAATTTCCTTAGAATGAGCCTACGTCGACATAAACGTAGAGGTAAAGTTTCCCCAACACATCGAAAAACATTTTGCGGGTTGTTAATTTAGAAAGTTTCAAAAGTGAGTTTAAATTATGATTGTTAAATAAAGGATAAACAAAACTGGATGACATTTATAAAGATAGAAAAATACAAGACAGCATTATTTAGTTTGCTATTTCATTGTAGTTATTACCCCCAATCAGAATATCTTTGTTTACATTTAAGGTAAAAAATAAATGATAAATTAAATGTGTAATATGATAGATGCAATCATGCCTGAGCATAGAATATTTATATTGTGTGAAATGATAACACTATATTTATTGTTGAACACATTCATTTGTGAGATAGCCATGAATGATTTTTGGTTGGATTATTCACACGGCGTTGGGTTTCTTCCCCTTGGTCTCCTCTCCAGCTTCTGTTTACCAACCCACCATCCTTTCCGCGGTCCTGATGGCAAAGACAAGACAGTAAGTAAGGATAAGGATACAGGATGGAGTAAGGAAGTTTGTGTGTTAGATATGTTTGTGTGTGTGTGTTTCAGTTAGACGCCATTCATTAACTTTGTTTATTACTTCCCTAACCTCTTGACTTGAAATTACATTGAACAGTCAGTTGCCCGTATTTCCTAGTTTAGTCTTCTTTTCAAATATTTATCATCTACCTTCTCGTGTTGTAAGTCAAATCACGTGTCAAAATTATTTTCAAATATTATTCGCATTTTCTTTTTAAAAAATCTTGATACAAGCGCCGCCCATCTTGATGAACCTGAAAGTGGATAAAAAAAAAAATTGGGCTGCTGGTCCTCACGTGTTTAGAGAGCTGATTTACTTAAGGGAGATAACCGCAGCTGGCACACAGGAGAATGTCACCGGATTTGTCTCTTTGGAGGCAGCATTTTATTAGCTTATGGCCTGCAGGATTGATCCAATAGACGTTTGGCTTCCAGGGGATCGATAGAGATGATGGCGCTTCTTCTCTACCTCCAGCAGCTCATTTTTTTTCACGTGTTCACATCTCAGTGGTATGGGTGATGTGTCTGATTTCAAGAAAAATGAAGAAGCCATCTTCAAAAACGCCTTTGTCCAATGCAAGGCAGTGAATTTTAGTAATATTGCCTGCTTTGTGCGCAAGCGTTTGTTGACATGGCTTCCTCCGTATCCTCGAATACAAATTCTAGTCTTTGATGAATCCTTTGAACAACATCATAAACAAAAATGACTGTTTGGAAAAATGAATTCAAAAAGCCTGACAGGCTATGATGTAGATAAATGGCTTATCTCATACCAAGATAAATTGTGATTAGTTATCCAGGTCAAAAGTATGAAAATTAAGGTCTTTCTTTACAGCACGAGAAATGTTTGTTTTTTTGTTTGGTTTTTTTTTTTGGTTTTTCTTTTGTTTGTTTGTTTTTTTGTTTTTTTTGTCTGTTTGTTTGTTTGTTTGTTTGTTTGTTTGTTTGTTTGTTTGTTTGTTTGTTTGTTTGTTTGTTTTTCCCATAACGTTGATCCGTCCTCTTTCTCTTCTCAAGATAATCATAATAAAAAGTGTCTTATTTTTTGAAAGTATTTCTAGGCAGGAATGACAACAGACTCGTTTCCTTCGGATAATGTCGAGGGATGTAAGTACAGTGTGACCTGTTTCCGTTCCGTTGAGGATTCTAGCATCT
Organism: Pomacea canaliculata; assembly: GCF_003073045.1. NCBI lineage: Eukaryota > Metazoa > Mollusca > Gastropoda > Architaenioglossa > Ampullariidae > Pomacea > Pomacea canaliculata. Next base: position 27,277,115 of record NC_037594.1, read on the forward strand.
TTCTGCTAGACAGTGTCTGCAATGGTTCCTTGTTTGCCTTCCACTCTTGTGTTTTTCTTGAAGAGGTCATGGAAGATTCGTGTCCTACTCTTCCGGTGCCTCGTGTCTCTTTATGGCTGGTGCCAACCTTTAAACCTTTCACCTTTCACACTACTAGGCCTGGAAAGTTTGCCTTTACCTATGACCTACTTAACAATGGAGGCTTGTGTAGCTTTCATTTGGTTTTTGTTTGTTTGTTTTGTTTTTTTGTATGTGTGTTGTTGTTGTTGTCTTTTTTGTTGGTTTTTTGTTTTTTTTTTTGTTTTTTTGTTTTGTGTTTGTTTTGTTTTTTGGTTTTGTGGTTGATTTTTTTTTTTTTGCTTTGATTATATGTGATTTTCAAAAACCTTAGTTATTTACATTATAAAGAAGAGTTCAAATGTGAGTATGACAGACAGGCTTAGAAAGAACGACAGTCATGGGTAGATAATGGGATCGACATACATAAATGGATCGAAACTAAATATTACTTTGTAGGCAAACAACGATCATTGGTATGCTTTTCTAGAGATTTCTTATTGGCTGCTCTGCAATATACGTTTTTTAATTATATCTGTAGCTTCTGTTGCTATGCGACAGAAAGTAGCAAGCCATCTTGTGATGGTTGTGCTCGGAGGTTTGCTTCAAAAAAGAAAACGGTGTCACGAAAGTCGATAAGAAACTCTAGTCGAGAAATGCAATCTTGTCGACAATCACCTGCTGCGATATAGCCATCAGAAAATGTCAAACATTCTTAGAATGGATGGAAACGTGTTTTTACTCCCAGACATTTCAGACAACACGAATGCAGCTTTCGAGAAGACATCTTAAATTTCTAGACAAGACAGAGCGGGTAGAAAAGAAATTAGAACTAATGGCATATCGTGACTTCCCTAGATGGATGTACAAGAACCATTGTTTTACTAGGTCGTACTATAGTCGTTGTTTTTAATTCCCTTTTCTTTTCTTTTCGTTAATGAGAAGTTTGTTGTGATTTCTTGTATCTACCTTTTGTTCTACCCTATAGACGTCCTTGGGAAGCTAGAATGCAATTTTTTGTTTATTTTTCAGTCATAAGAAGAGATTTTTGCAATGTAGAGATGTGAGTACAGTTCAGCATCTACATTTTCACATAAGACATCGATGTAAAAAAAAACTAAATAAAGTCGGGAGACGAATAATGAACATCACAACCTAGAAAATTATTCTCCCTTTGTGCTGTTTATTTTCTTTTCTCTCCATATCTGTGCCTCACAGGTTTATCCTAATCCAAAGACTACTAAATTACTAAATTCACACAAATCTTTGTTTCAAGGAAAGTAGTTAAGATTCGCGACTAATCACATTATTTACTATCTCCTACTAATTAAGTCAGGAATGGATGATTCCATCTTTTCTTCTTACTTTCAGTTTAAGAAAGGTTTAAATTACATTGTCCTTCTTGTAAGTCTAGTGCAACATACATTGCATTTACTGGCTTTTTTTTAGATGTTTACAATTTTCACAAAACGTATTCTCTGAGTTATGCTGACTTTCGCCAGCTGCCATTTGTCACCAGTCCGGTCTTCCCTCCAAGCCATCTGATGTTAAATCCATTATTAAGACTCCCTCATTTCCTTTATTTGCTTTTTGTTCGCTGTTTCCTAGAAAAAATGAGGCGATAACGGCAGAAAAAATTCATCTTGAAAGCTTTAATGTAACTCTTCTCTAATCTCCATCGACAAATCCTTAAAGCCCACATTTTTATTTGGCTTCTAGTTGTTGCTGTGTCACCTGAATGAGAGACGATTTAATGATCGGAAGAAAGGCAAGTTATCCGCCGACCCTGTACTAATTTTCGTATCCTGTTTACTTTGAGCTTTCATGATTTTCCAGAAATATTTATATGTCTTTGTATGGCGTCTGTTGATGCCAATTTTTACCAAAAAGTGGAACACGGTTTCTTCTTGCGAAATTCTATTTTATTTTTAAAAATTCGAACACCACATTATCTGACCTAAAGGCGTTTTGCGGTTGTTATTTTTATTCTGGGGGAGGGTCATCGGTCAGGAACAACATCACGAACCACATCATCAAATATCCAAAACTTTTTTTGCTTTGTTTTGCTCGTTATTTTGGGAACGGTGCTCATCCCTGGGGTAGAAATAAACCCCATTTTATTTACTGTAACCTTTGATGTTTTAAAAAGAATAATGCAGAAAACAGCTACAATTATTTTCACATGCATAAGGCATAGCTTGCTTTGTATTTTCAATGTTGTCTTGTCCATCCATCGCTCACTTTGTCTTGCTAGTAACCCATAAAGGTTATCTTTGAAGCATGTCAGGTGGAGGAAATGAGCAAAGATCTGTGTCTCGTGGAGAAGCCTCCCTGTTACTCTGTGAACTACTAGCATTGGAGGTTATATTTTTTCGTCGATTTTAAATTGACCATAACAAGAAAAAGAAATGATATTTGGAGATGTTCTTCCTTTTTCTAGAATAAAATAAATTTTAGCATGCCTAGGCGGAGGCAGGACTACATTTAACAGCTCTCTCTGCTTCTCTGTTCATCTCTCTCTCTCTCCTTCCTGTAACACTGTTGTTATGTCCACGGCATTTCCACACACATAAATTAATGAATCTTCCTCTTATTTTTCATTCACTCATGTATACTAACGCGTACACTCACTCACTTACACCTAAATTAACATTTCATATTCTTTTACATAATTATAATAAATTATACTTTTTAAATACATTGACTTTCAAAACTTTTTGTTATTTTCAATTTCTAGGACTTTGACCCCAAAATTCAAGCCGAGTCCATTTTTTTCTCTGTCAGATAAAGTCAACTGTTAAATTAACCTCTCTCTTATTCAGTCTTATTCTATTTCTTAAAAGAAACAAGTAAAAAAAAATCAACAGCTGTCTAGCTCAGGTCTGTTCATATTTTATTAATGAATGTTCGTGTCTGGTAAAATTGGAAAATTTTTTAAATCAGTGACATAGTCCCACTTTCCGTCGACTTCTGTTCAATATAGCCTCACCTTGATGTACCCTGTCTACTTTATGGTCGTCAGAAATAAACTTAGTAATGAAAGACTTCCAGCAGCCAGAAAGGACGCGTTCTTCGAAAGCATTTTCGAAGCTAAATTGAACCACCCACGCCATCAAGACTGAGCAGAACTCACCCTGTCTAGTCCACCAGGTGCAGACTGTCTTATCTCCCTACATTTATTTATACTCTGGGAGACTCGGACTTTGATACAAAGTGGAAATTCATGTTGATTTGTGTAGCTGCTTGTTAAATGAATTTCCCGCAGGACGTAGTAGTATCAAGAGCTGGTATAATATTTAGTCTAATCTCCTTCCCACAATCACAAACACACAAAACTGCATAAAAATATCAGGTAAGCTGATGATGAGTACACTTTCATGTAAGGAAATTTCAATAGGAGAATCGTGCAGCAGATTCCAGCAAGATGTCTGCGCGGAGGCTGATTGTGTCCAATGGTGTCACTTTAGCTCGTCGTCCACAGACGACAGGAAGGATGTCTTTCTTTCTCTCTTCTGATGCCGGTCTGGTTCTTTGTGTCCAGCCTGCACGAGCAGCCGGCAAATCTGATATGACAACGTTGAAGCTTTCTTTTCGATTTGGCCAGACCTTTCCAAAGACTGAGGCTCCGGGTATCTTGCGCCATCTCATCAAACTGTCAATTAAGATTCTACCATGGTCCTTTCCGACTAGACCTTGGAGCGCACTTTTATTATGTGTTTCCCTCTGCCATACTTTCTACTTATATTTATGGTACAGCTCTTGAATATTACACTTGTGTCTTCAAAATCCGAATAAAATTGTATCTGATTGACACAAAATTTCTTGCCCTAACCTCATGTCTTTCATTGTTTAGTATTCTATGATCATATCATCTGGTTAGGTCAAAGAAATATAATTTTGAGAGTATATTCTCTTATTGTCTTGTCTTTATTGTAAAATAAACAAAAGATTGATTGCGGGTTACTGTAAAATATATTTTATGGCGAAATGTAATCTCAAGTTAGTGTCCATTGATAGAATATTGTTCACGAGTTGAGTCATATCAAGTAGTCCTTCTGACACAAACATTTGTGCTCTTCTCATTTCTCACGAGTGGTAAATGTTACCTAAAACTAGAAACTATATTCACAGAAACATGTAGTCTCACCCTCATGCTATGTGATAAACATTAGTTCATGTGTTTTGCTTATTATACTTTTACTTTGAAAGACCTGTGTAAGCTATAAAGTGACTTGTATGTTTTAAATAGTCTGCTTCAGTCTCTTAGAAAGTCTTCAACTCTCAAGAAAAAACAGTTGGCATGATGAGAGAATTTAAATCGATCTAGATGTAAACATATATTTTCCGGGAGAAACAGCTTTGTAATTTTTCTGATCTTCTGTCGGTGATTTCACCAACGCATATATTTGCCTCTGTCATTTTCATCTCAATGTCTCTTTCTTTCCCCTCTAAGTAAATGTTATTTAAGTAAATGCAAGATCTGAGGCCACCGAACCCACGGAGACCGATGGCAGCAATTGGTTATGGTCTGGAATTTAATACGAGCGGCGCCAGAGGTCTACACCAGACCAAAATGCTTTTTGTCGTCTGCGAGGGTGCGATCCGTATCTAATGTCCAAATGCAGTTCGATGATGGTTTCTTTGCGGGAAGACATTTTGTTATCGGTTGTGATTTACGTGGATCATAAATTGGAAAGTTTATCAGAGTGTGTTTAAACAAGCAACAAGCTTCTAAAAAGAAAGGATATATAAAAAAAACTTGTTTAGAAGTTTCATATACATTTCAGTTAAACGCTCGTTTGGGTACTCTCTTCATCGTCATTGTCATCAACCTCCTCATTCGCCTTCGATATTTTGGCACACAAGCTACTCTTGGTTCTGTTTTTATCTGAGATTCATCGGATGTCTTACCAGTCTGTTCTTCAATAAGGTCTTTTATTCTGTTTTTGTTATACACATGCTCCACACACTCAGAACTGGGACAAACTAATACGTGGAAATTGTGCTAAGACTTCTGAAAGGGACCGAAGTTAAACTTAATTGATCAATTGATTAACATATATTCCCAAAAAAATTACAGGTAATGAAAGATACATGTAAAGGTCCGTGAACTCTCTCTGCTTCTTGCGAATACAGAAGGAGACAAATGCATTTTTGTTTATCACGAAGCTGTCCCTTTACTAAAGATGACAAGGGTATAGGTCTGTGGAGAATAAACCCAAACAGCCTGAATTAGTGTCAGTCAACCAGACACTAATTCTCCTTCCTGGTATAAGTTTCTGGTGACAGTGTCGTGGAAGTTTGGCATGAATTCGCGATCTTCTATTTTTAGTGCTGATGGAACAATTTACTTAGGAGACGTCTAGTCTGCCCTTTGGGGGTAGGGTGCAGAAGGGAAAGCATCTAACACTCTCCCTTCTGTATGTCTGTCGGGAGTTCGGCTGTACGGTCTCCATCACTCACTCTCTCCCTTTCCCTCACCAGGGGGAGTAGTTATGAAGGAAAGGTTCGCTTATTCCAGAGTTATGGACTGCAAGCATCGCGGTGTCCTAGAAGGTCGGTGCTGGGAATAATCTTGATGGTCTGGTATTGCGTTCTATCCACAGCTCTGGCTACAAAAGGATTGCCTGAATTGTTGATATTCAGTGGAGGTAAGTAACCCCGAAGGTACGGACATACCACTGGTACATAAGGCCCATGATTGCTACCAATGTCAAAACGAAAATGATTAGCAGTAGTTTCTTGACGACACCGTGCGCGCCATGATGAAGACTTCTCCTTGTCCAGATGGTTGTTTCTCATTTGGCATTGAGGGCGCGTGCCCCTACTTTGCGTAAAAAGTAGCGGTTGGGGCTCGTGGCTGATGGCTAGGCCAGCAAAGCCTGTCTTGGCCAACCGTGGGAGGCCTGACACACAGCTGAGAAGGGTGTGCGCTGGACATCCAATTTCAGCCTTCAGACGGTTGTGCCGCTGAGGTGCAAATGAGCACCTGATCTGCGTAACTGAATCAAAGCCTCTCTTTAGACCCTCTTACTTTTGTCAACCAAGTTATTTCTGAGTCCTTGTCTTCACGGCCTTGTGCCATCATACTTGTCTGAGCTGCTGACCACCCGAGTCTGCGCTACGCATCAGATGGGAGACAGTCAGCGGCTGCTCCTTTACCTTGTCTGGGAAATTCTCTTCTTCCTTTTCTTCGCTCGGGGCCTACTTTCGAAACCTTCCAATAAGGCATAAAAACTTTTTTTTTTAATCTTGCATTAGCAGGAGTGCATTTTTTATCACATCTCAGTCCTTTATCCAATCATGATATCATCTGTTTGTTGATGCTTATCTTTCCGTATGATTGACTTCGGTAAATTTGTTCTCTCATTTGCAGTGGATTGAGCTCTTGTGCACGTGTGAAAATGCTCTTTACAAGAAAGATTATTAGATGATGATGATGATTGATGATTGATGATGATGAAATATCACGCATTTGAGCTGGCTTCTTGGACCCATATACTCAGTGAGTGAGAAGTGAATATCGCACATTGAAGTAGAGGGGATGGTAAAGGTTCTTCTAAGGACTCCTGATGGAGCGCAGTTGCCGAGGTAGTTCACTGCAGTAAGACACCATGCCAGATTTATAGGACCAAGTAAGCTGGCATGTGCCTGTGAACAGCCTTTATTCACGGTTTGCGTGGGAGTCGCTGAAGCGGATCAAACTGGTTCAATCAAATGCTTTCGGGAAACTGCTACCCAATCCAATTTAGAAACCAGTCTAGGGAAAGGACCAGGGGAGACTTGAAGGGTCTCATCTCTCCGTCCTGCTCAATCCTGAACACCCCTCTGGACACGAAAATAGAACTCTTCCATCTTCTTGGCCCACGTGTTGTTCGCTTCTCCGAGCATCATGTGTTTATGAACATTCACAGAGGGGCTGGAAAGGGAGATTGCTTACGAGCCTTTCTATTCTGAGACAATTTTCAAAACTTTATGTCGTATGTACTTGTATGATTAGTTTGAAATTAATGTGGCTGTTTTGGTGTCCAATAAACAAAGCCATGAAAAACAAATTATAAATTTGTTTCACCAGAAACAAGTACATTTTATAGTCTACTGTGTAAAGCCTTTTTGGTGGAGGATTTGTGTAAAATGGAAAATAAAAGCAGTCAATCAAAAGTTGTTTTCTTCTTTTTTGCCTAAGGCAGATTCGTGCTCATAAACCCCCAAGTAAATCTGAATATTAAGTATCTCATAAATAACTTCTCAGTCGGTGTTTCTTTTTATCCCCAGCATCAAAACAAATCCTGTTTTCTTTACGAGCGTCCTTTGGAAGACTTCTCCTGGGACGATGCTGACAACAAAAGACTGCCATAGACTATATATTGAGGTGTAGGAAAATAGGATTTTGTCAAGGTAAGCTCTGAGGTTACATGGGCAGAGAAAGAAGATGGTGGTAATGGTGATAGTGGTGGTGAACATAAACACACTGAATCCTTACGACAGACATATTTCTTAGTTTCTCTTTCCTGTTATTGTTTTGCATGACGAATTGCGTATCATGATGCTGTAAATATGAAAAAATTAGCAAACGAGTGCAAAAGGGTCAAGAAAATCATTACCCTGTTGTGAAAAACGAACTCTTTAGACGATGAAAGTTGAAAGGATGGGTAATTCTCATCACCCAGCCCGTGATGCACTGGTCTCAAGGGGGCTTTCGGGGAATAGGCAGACAGTGTATAACGAGCTGTGTTCACGCCACCAATCAAAGAAGCTCCAAGTTTTCATATTAGTGGGTACCGACGATGCATACAGAAGAGAGGAACACAGTCTACTAGTCAAACTTTAGTTTCTATTCTGGGATACTTCTGTCTGGGTTCCTCAAGGTTCCTCCCCGTCCTCGGTCCACTGAGGTAGAATCTGTTTGTGATATTCTGAGCTGGTCAGAAGATGGTAAACAAATAAGCCATGGTTGTTTTTTGTATTCTGTGCTATTCTTGTATAATGTACATCTCTCTTGAATTATTAAAACATTTTCACTTGCAATAGTCAGTGGTCTTAAGCTTGTGGCAGCGGTGCTACCCACCTCACAGACATCATTGCTCGAAACTTATTTTCTTTTTCTTTTACTCTCTCTCTCTCTCTCTCTCTCTCTTTCACACACACACATAAATAGTAACAATCCTGATAAACTATGAAGCAAATGTATCATATTTTCTGTCATTTTTGCTGAAATATAATCATATAGTCTCCGTTTTAAAAACCGAACAACGCAGAAAAAGTTCCTAATTTTGCATTTAATTTATTAATTTCACGGTTGAATTAACATAGTAGAATAACTATCTGAAGGATATGTGACCCTATGAATACCCATAATGGAGGTCATTAATGATGTCTAAAGGAAATACCTATCGTTCAGCTTGTCTGATGTTACAGGACAAAATGTGAGGAATTTACGGAGTGTTTAATGTAGTCGACAGAACATCTTGGTGAAAAGTCAGTCACGCCGCACTTACCTTCAAGAACAGCCATAATGTGTGGCCATGTTTACACAATAATGGTCCTTCTCTTATCGTCCCTAATAGGCTGGGGACATTAAACCAGAGATTCTCCTGTGTTCTGGGAATCGTAGGAAATTGTTGAAGATAAATAAAACATTTCGCATTGACACTTTTACTGCCGATCCTATCAAGTCTGAGCAGTTTCAAACATGTCATCAGAGTAACCGAAGACTGTCTCTTCCTTTCTGCGTTGTATTTTATTGCAATTAGTTATCTTCCTTGTCATAAAACTGCTTTATGTAGAATTTAGTTCCAGCAGTCTAATCCAACTTTGAAACCGATCTGACAGAAGATTGCCGTTGGGGGAAAACGAGATGGCAATGTCCGTGTTATGATGTTGCGCAAAATTCGTCGGAGAAAAATTATCCTTGTTATGAAAATACAATAACAGAATGGTCAGATATGTCCTGGTGCCATTATACACCAGAATGGGGAAATTTCTACAAAAGGCTCTTAATTGGGGGCCAGAGGGGACTTCTTGGTATCCCCTTGTTCTTCAGACACATCAAGACACACACACACATCTGTGGAGTGCAACATCATGTCTTCTCTGAACATAATGAAACTGTTGAAAAAGCAAAACTTATTTTTCTTTTGATGCTTTCATTGTCAATATTGTTTACAATTTTACTTCGTATGCTGGTTTTTTCCCTCATTTCCTATCTTCTTTTATATCTGTGCAGGGTGAAAATAATAAAGGCTGTAATAACATCGTACCGAATCTCGCTGAGTACGAGAGTTTGCGTGATGCCCTTCCATTGTGTCTCGCCGCCATGTTTAGATGGTGCAAATGCAATTATTTTTATGGAGTACATGTAATGGCTTTCTTGTGAATGCGTGTGTGCACGCACGTGCAATGTCCATTTCTGACTTTGTCAAATGACTTATTCCTTCAAAGCAGGAAACAAAGAATAAAAATGGTGGAGTGGTTCAAACGGTGCATGTCTGCCTATGTCCACGAGCTTGTGATCTGAGGTTGTCTCGAAAATGGTAATGTTTTAATATTTGGAAACTATTTCTTTTGGTTTTTGTTACTCTTTCAAATTCATGTTATATTATTTTCTTTTCATTCGAAAGCGTGTGCTATAATTAACTCAGAAATGTGAACTTTGGAAAATTTATTTTTTTTAATGGCCGTTCTTGTGTTATCATAAAGGTTCCGATTGTTTTACTAAACATATTTTAGTTTCCAACTACTAATTTGGTAAACTGGTAAATTCGTTAAAAATCCTTCTTACTGTTCTCTAATGCTCAATGTCTTAGTACGAGCCTCATTCAGCTGCCATGTCATTACGAGTGAAAAGAAATATTTCTGCTTTTATTTTGTTAACATGCAGTAATGGACGATCACCTGAGGTCTTCGCAGAGACAGGTAAATATCCTGCACATCAGTGCAAAGAAGGGACAGAAGATGATTGCAATGTTTCAGACAGCTAAAGGATCAGGAATGAAAAGATAAATCCCCAAGAAAGAGACAGAAGGAGGATTTTCACGACCCTCGCATATATGCTCCACACGAAAAAGTCAAACTACCATCACCTGCAGCTCCTGCAACATCTACAGGATGCAGCAGCCACTTAACTGCAGCGCATAAATAGGTAAAAGCTAGTCATCCATGAAACATATCAGTGTTCATGCGTGGCCAACATCCCGGCCCGGGACGGATGAGGATCGATTGTATCAAAAGTGGGCCAAATTAGTTGTACTCTGTCCCCACCTATGATCTAGTCTGGTGCCGACACTAATGTAGTTAGGACCATTTGCAGGCCGCGTGGTTGGATCCTAACGCCGCCGCGCAGGTCGATGGCGGTGATGCGGCGCTTTAGTCTTGTCCCGACATCAAACAAGTCCTGAAGTTCATGCTCTCAGTCCCTGGTGGGTGTGCTTTCTAATCGAAGGTCAGCCACGGATCATTGTAGGTACAAAGACAAGGGGGTTCGTCATCCCCACCCCTCCTCTCAGTCCTGTTTACATGAATAAACTTCTGACAGTTTGATCTTCGTGCGCGACCCGCTAAACGTTGGGAGAGAAGGTATAAATGAACAAAAATACAAAAGAAAGATGAAAAGATGAGGAGAGAGATGGGTAAGTCTTTTAATACCACAACAAATTCATCAACTACATGGGGTACAGACAGTGTCCATTGCTGCAAGGCACCCGCAAAAACCGAAAGAGAGGTGTGTGTGTGTCCAAACAGGGTGTATGCCGAGAGAGAGTGAGAAAGAATGAAAAGGAAGGGAGAATTAGGTGGTAATGATGCAGACAGCCTTGATCCTCTTTTCAAGCAGCAGACTAATGAATTTATCATTCTATCACCCGCTCAATTAACTCTGGGCTCACACGCTTCCATAATCCACAACCGTTCTTGCAATGCCGGCGCGCAGCCTCCTGTCCAACCACACCATCCTGTCTTTGGCTACAAAGCTGTGAATAAGTAATCTTATTACAACCGAAGAATGCTGTCAAAAAGTTGCTTTCATTAAGAAATCTTTGCCATAATGAATGACCTCACCTAGCTCCACTGTTCTTTTTCTTTGATAAAACCAATTCCAGCAATCGCGGATGAATGTTGTGTACCGACACAAGCGGGCAGTTTCCCTGTTTGAAAGTAAATACAGACAATGCCATCATGCCATGTTTGGCCTCTCGATGAAGTTAAACTCCACACAAAATAAATCTTTGTTTACACATGTGTCTGCCGGATTCCCAAAGCGAAATTTTGTTGTCATAGTTCTTCTGGGCCACACACTAAACAGATGACCACCTCCAGCTCACCGGCGATGAACTTGGTTTCAAAAGGACATTAATGTTTAGACCATCGATGCTTAATTCTTAATAAAACATTGCAATTGTTAACCAAGCAATTCTTTTTATTTAGAAACGCGGTCTGTGCCGCCATTGCTATCATCCGTACATTTGTCGTGTGGTCGATGTTAGAAATAAATTGTTAGGATAGATTAAAAATATTGTATTTCTGGGTGGGATAGTTAATACCATTGTGTCTCACACCCGTTTTATTTATAATTTCCAATATTACTTATATGTCTAGCCTAATTTTATTAGGCTTTCATGAGCGTAGACTCTCTTTGTCTCTTTTTCTCCATCTCTCAAATGGAATAATTTGTTAGAATACTTTTGTAGGTACTTCAAAACTCCATAAACATTCTTTGGATTTCCAGTATGACAAATGATTTTCTTTGGGCTTCATGAACTGTCTTTCATTCTCTCTCCCTCTCACTCACTCCCTCGCTTCCTTTCTTATAGAGAATAAATGTCACAGAACTCTCTGAAGTTATTTCATCACACTATGTTGATAATTTTCCTTTATAAAAATGAGTGAATGATTACTACATGAGTATATTTGATTCCCTATTCAGTCTCCTTTTATTCATTTTGTTATTGTAGCAGCTTAGCACTTTGTGTACTCTATAGTGTGAGGAGGGAAAGATACAACTTTTTTTCTTCTCCTACCAGACACTATTGTCATTGCCAGTGTCATTATCTTTGTTATTATCACTTTCACTCTGTCATTGTCATTCCTTCCTTCTCTCTCTCTCTTTCTCCAATCTTTCTTTTTTTGGTTTCTTGCTTGATCATTCTAAAGCTATCAACGGTTAAAATCAAAATGGCGTCTCGTGTAGAAATCACTGAGAGCTGTTTCGTGGTAAACAACCATCTCTAGGGATAGAAGTTTCCTGTCCTTCCCACCACCGAGATCCTTGTCTGAAGTGCAGACGAATGGTCATCTGTTCCATCGGGTTTAGAAGAGGATCATCAGTCAGTGCAACAGAGAGGATAATGATAACTTAGAATTCTCCACAAGCTGAGAGGCAATTAAAAGATCTGCTTGCAGCCTCCTGAAGACCACAAACAGTCGGCACAGGTGGTGGTCCTGTCAGTAATGGTAGCAACTGTAGTCCTATCACTGAAGAACCATTGTCAGACCTGTAGCTTGTTGTCGAGTAACAAAGTAAGGTTTGTACTGTCACAAAAGCTGCTGTTATCTCGCCTCTTACTAATCATTAGTCGAAGAATGATTTTTTTCCACCACTTAATTTGCATTTACATTGATTCTCCAGGGAGACCGAAAGAGTACACAAGACAATGCACTGCAAAGACATCAGACATCAAATGCACTTTTATCCAGTTTGTTTGATAAGAAATAATATGCAGCTCATTCTGAATGATTTTTATTGAGTTCTTTCCATTAGCACTACGCGGCCTTCGGCGTAAAAGTTTGCTAAAAAGGCACAGAATTGTTATGCACGTTTTGATTGGCTCATTTGTTCAACCACTTACTCTCGAAATAAGAATTTTTTTCTATAAACATTTTCCTTTCATGTGTTCCCTTGGCATTTTTCTTCTTTGGGCAAAGAATATCTGAATTTTCCCTTGTCTCCATGATCTTTAGTTTTTATAAGTTATTTCTTAAAGCACTTCTTAATCACTTCTTCAAACCTTTGACTAAGTTTGGCAAAGTTTGACGGTTGTATACTAAAAAGGTTTGCCAAACTTGCTCTAAAGTACTTTGAAGTCGTCGTCTGTGTTGTGGTCTTGTCTGTGACACTCCAAATACATTATATTTTGAACATCAATTTTGCAGCACAACCTGATCTGAACCCCTGGGCGAGCCATCCGGGGAAGTATCAGATATTTCCAATCTTGTAAGATGCATGAGTTCCTGCTGAGTATTACATCTGTACAAAGTTGTTAATTTTCTTATGAGGGTTATGAATGATAGCTACAGGTACATTTACCCTTCGAAGGCATGAAAATATTCTATTTCATTTGTACTTTTTTCTTGCACATAAACTTTTAAGATCTTGTCCTTGACTAATCCTTTTGTGACCGCCAGACTAAGAAATGACTTGAGAAAAAAATCTCTGGCTAGCAAAGACGCATCGATGGACATGTATAGTAAAATATTTTTAAAATGTACAGGTTTTGATCTTTGTTTCTTTTCAGGCTGAAGTTGTTCTAAAACTGATTGAGTTATAAAGGTTTGGAGTGTGCAAGTCCAATGGCACGAAGTTGACCCTCATCACTTTTCTTGTGAGACTTAACTCTCATTTCTTGGTGGGTCACATATACATGGACACCTGAAGACGACCACAATGTTCATAGTAAAATATTTTGTGAAAAAATACTTTTTACAACTAGAATTACATCCCAAAATAACTGCAGCATTTATTTCACTGCCAGTGTTCAACCTCTTTTCCTCAGCAACCACAAGTAAAATAAACTTCCTGAGCACGTTCGTCTGAAGCAGGTTGGGGAGATTGATCGTTTCTCAACACGGCCATAAAAAGTCTTTTCCCGTGTTTTAGTAGCATGTTCATGCCAGAGGTATTTGGCGAAGCTAATTTACACCGTTGAAAAAATGTTGCAGATGACTTTGCGTGGCCATAGCGAGGACAAAAGATAAAGATATCTTGGAGGTAAGTACCTCTCTCGGTGGCAGCATTGCTACTTTCCCTACAATCACAGAGCAGAGACCAGCACTTGGAGACCCATCACCCAAACCAATCTACCAGGTATCTTCAAACCTCCGCTCCACAGCTTTGACCCTGTATGACTTCTCGACACGGAGAGTAGGTGTTGCGAAACTATTTTTTTTTTTTGCAGATTATGAAAAAAAATCATGACATGTACTGAAAATGTTACACAACTTCCAACGAAATACATATAATGTAAAATACAGAAGTGAGGCGCACTCTTGGAACTTGGAACACTCCGGGACCCCTCACACTTTTATATTTTATATGTATTAATGAAAATCCCGAGAGCTAAGAAAAAAATTATTTTATCCTTCTTTAGTACATTTCAAATAAAAGCATGTTTTTTGTGGGTTTTCATGGTTTTTTTTTTTTTTGCTTATTTTATTTTTCAAATGTTAGATTGGCACTTGAAACCTTTTCGCTAGCGAGGCAGGCGCCTCCCGTGGGTATGAGTGACCTGAACTAATAGCACTGATTATACAGAACGATGTGCACGTGCTGAAATGCTGAGCTTCGGGACATGGAAAAAAGAAATAAAAAAAGATTCCATCTTGACAGCAGCCACAAGTGGAGATAAAGAAGGAAAAATAACTTATAGGCAGAGGGCGCCTCCACGTACGGTTTCCATCCGTAAAGCATTGCAGGTCATTGCGACTCATCATCTGCCATTGAAAAACATGGAACAGATCGGTGCCATGAGAAAACAAAGCACTCCACCACCTTGACGAAATGGCATCCGAAACAAAAACTTCTTAAAATGCTAGTAAAAGCATTGAATGAGAGTTTTCTGGAAGGAAGTTGCAGTGTAACACGAAGATTCAAAAATTGTCGGCTGCTACCAACAAAAGTGGACAAATAATGAATCAGAAATATGGTATGAATAGAAAGCAGACAGGAAAATCTGGAAGAAAGAGATAGTCAGATAGCGCAAAGAACCTTTGCTGCACTTTACAAAATAAACTTTGCTAGTGAACAGCATGAATTATTGGAAGACTATAACATTTCCACAAAAATAAACACACTCAAATAAAATAAAAACAGTCTTGAATGGTCCGAGATGTAAGGGAGAGCCACATGCGTGCTTTGTCGTTAAAGCTACAGTTTCATGACTTTTTTGAAATTATTTTTCTCCGTTTCAGACCAAGTCTCTGACCCAGGTCTGACATGAACCAAGACCCTTCGAGTCGATCCAAATTTCGATAGCAGTCCCCATGGTGGCCGATCGGCTAAATTAAATCAAAGCACTCGTCCAAAACCAGTCGGACCGTGTGAGAAGGGGATTTGATTAAATGTTTCTTTACATATTTCTTCTGCTCCTGGTCATGTGATACGTTTGGCATTGTCCTAGAGTAGTGCAGCTTACATTTATCTCTGCTTCTCCTCTGTAATTCCACAGGCGCCACTTTAATGTTGTTAGGCAATATTTCTTCACTTCGTTTCTCGAGAACCCCAAAGTTAAAGAATGGTTTGCAAGATGATGATTCAGCATGAATCCCTAATAAAACAAATCAATAAGAAGATATATTTCTGAAAAAAAACCACACAAATTCTGTTGTCGGTTCGCAGTAAACAATGGACACAATGCACACATAGACGTATTTACTATTTCTTACCTCGATGTAGTGAGTTTTATGAAATATAATAAAAATGGACAATGAACGATGACAGGTTTTTTTTCTTTCACTCACTCACTCACTCACTCACTCCCTCCCTCACTCACTCACACACACACACACACGGGTAGTCATCCCCATAGACCTCAGAACACAAAAACTAACCAGTGTGCGTGTACGAACGATTCCCTAAGTGCGGCCGACATTTCGCTGGAAATGGAAAATAAACGGGAGCCTGGAAACGCCGACCGGAATCGTCTTTCTCCCTCCGAGAAGCTGCACGGTGCTGTCCCGAAGCAAATAAGATTTTCCACCTTGACGAACCCCTCCCAAGGTTTGCGCCAGGCTGGAGATGCTGTTCTTAGCTGTGGGGCTAACGGACAGCGGCAGAGGTCTCCTTACAAAAAGAAGGGAGGGAACCGCCGACAAAGGGAGGTAAGTCGCTGCACGTGTGACCCGCCACCAGTGTGAACGTGAAAGGAATTTCGTCCCTAAGATGACCAGACAAGGACATCAGTCTCACCGGCCTCACTTTTTTGTGTTCACGTAGTGGACGCAACATGTCTTACTTTCTTCCTTCGTGGAAAGTTTTGTAGTAACTTTCTTTCATTCTGTTTCTCACTCTATCCTTGTCTTTTTCTTTCGCTCTTGATTGAAACATTTGTTCAGGATGAAAATAATGTGTGTGGCAAACAGTGCTGTTTGTAAGTACGTATTTATGTTTGGACCTTTGTGTGTGTGTGTTTAAATACATAAAAATGTACGCATGTATGCATCTTTGTATGTCCGTTTTCTTTCAAGGGATTTTGTCCCCGTTGTTCAGCAACTGCTGTTGGGTGTAAATGGTCTTAAATATTAATCTATGCCCGAAGATTTCAGGTAAAGGACAGAGC
Organism: Pomacea canaliculata; assembly: GCF_003073045.1. NCBI lineage: Eukaryota > Metazoa > Mollusca > Gastropoda > Architaenioglossa > Ampullariidae > Pomacea > Pomacea canaliculata. The sequence continues at coordinate 27,293,719 of NC_037594.1, forward strand.
TAACAGCAAGCGAGGTGACTGTGAGGGACCTGCGTTCGATTCCCCTATCCCGTGAATGTAGTGGGACGTGGCAGGTCCACATTCCACCAGGTTCTATGGGTTTGTACACACAGTAGGCCTCCTCCCCAACATTTTATCAACAAGTGGTCCTTGTGTGACTGTCCCAGCTACAAGTGTAGACATCTGACAGTGGTCCTTCTTTTCTGACTGATGAATCTTGCCCAGTGACTCTAATAAATGGCTTACAAAAAAATTCCTTCTTTAAATGTATCAAAGACAATGTCCAACTGCACCAAAAGGGAAAATCAGGCTTAATCCATTTCATTTTCCTTGACATTCTACATTTTCTTAATAATGTCAAGCAAAACTTTGTAAATGCTCTTCATATTGTATTTAGTCACAACAAAATTTCATTCATCAAGTTTTATTGACAATAGAATTTGCAGCCGTTCATTGTGAATGCACTTGTAATTGATGCCGTTATTAACGACCGAAGAGAAAGCGGAACATCCATTTATCACCATCTCCCCTCGTCCACAGCCCCTTTGATCCACAGACTCTCCTTCGAGAACTCTACGAAATCATTTTTTTAATTCTAACTGCAGCTACTCCGAATCGATTAAGTGAGAAACGAACGCGAGGCAGCTATTATATGAACGACAGCTTCTCAACTGTTCAAATACTGTAATCTAAGCCGGGAAAATCCTTTGGCGGTCCTTCGATTCAGTGGTACATAGCATCAAAAGGAAGATAACAATCTGAAAGTGTTTATGAAATTCCCTGGCGACAGCGGAACGAAGAAGGGGCACGAACTGCACGAGACCTGCGCGTGATACGACCTGTCAACAGAAAGCCATTGTTTACTCCGCTACGGTTGGTGCGTTCGGGTGATTCGGTTCATTTCATCTAAATGTTTGTCTGTCGCCTGAGGATATATCAAAGAACTTTATTGAACTGCTAGCTCTCTGTATTTGTCCACATCTGTATTTACTTGCCTGACGGATTTGTTATACATCTTTCTGTGTAAATGTGTTTGTGCACCTGCACGTGCTTTTCCCTCGCCGGCTGTTGTTACCATGTGAAGTATGTCTTCAGTATTCACGAAACAGCCCTCCTCCTCTTCCCTTACCAATGTCACACCACAAAAACAACTCTGTAATCACGAAATCTCTCAATATTCTTGCACAGGTTGATAATATTTCCTTAAACTCAATTCCTTTCATACAAACATTGAGTATTTACTCACTCGATGCAATCTGTGGCAACCATTTGCCCTTCATGAAAGTTTCAATAAAGTTTCATCGCACTTACAGACTTTCCTGACATGAGATGCTGGCTATTCCTGGCTCGTCAATGATTACAACTGATACATTATTGCTGCTGTTACCGTAGATATATCAAATACAGGATCCATTAGGATCCACATAATAGACTATAAAAAAGGTCATTTTCGTTCCTCAGATACTTCTTTTTCTTGCTTCTTAAAAAAAAAATCATCTTCATGTGTCCCTTTGCTTTTCTTAGCATTGCACAAAATTCTTCAAATTTTCAGAAACTTTTATAATTGTGTCCATTAACTTGTCCTGCAAAGACAGCCACACGCTCTTGAAATGAGCTCAGTTACTATTTTTAAATCGAGTCCTTTTAAGGTTCTTCGGTATTTAGGGGCTCACACGTCAGGATGAGTCAGCCTCATTCTTCTTAACATACTGCGGGATAATGTAAGTGGTTCTCTGGACTTGTTAACAGTTTTTCTGTGTCCTGTTGAGAACACAACAACCAGATACTGAGTTCAACGAAGATCTGCAACTCTTTCACAACAGTTTATTGGAGAGAAAATGGTAATGTCGATTTCCATGAGCTTCATGCGTTACCATTATCGTTATTATGATGATGATGAAGAGGAGGAGGAGGAAGAGGAGGAGGAGGATTACAAAGCAATATCATGAATACCACAAGAGTTTTGAAGTCTGTGGAGAAGTAAGGAATGATGGACAGTATTAAAGGCAGCTGACATGTCTAACAATGTCAGAAATGACACTTTGTCATCATCAGCACTGAGGTGTCGATTGTTTTCATAAGTGCAGATTCAGTATCATGGCCTTTTCTATAAGCCGACTGGAAGGGATTAGGGAGAAGATTTTGTTCCACGTGTACAATAAGCTGGGAAAGAACGAGCTTTTCCAGAACCTCAACAGAAAGGACAGGTTCGAAGCTGGTCTGTAATTACTTAAACAGTTATGATTCTACAATGGACAATACCCAACCTGAACTCGGGAGGAAAATGTCTAGAAGTGATACAAACATTTATTTTATTAGTGACATGTGGTAACAGGACATTCAGGCATGAACACGAGAGGAGGAAATAGGTTAAACCTCAGGTGATTTGGGGCTGCTACTTAGACAAATTGTTTCAACAAACTGTTCGCTAAATGGCTCAAAACCACATAACTTAAGACCATTGTAAACTCTATTTGACACAGATGAAGATGGAGCAACAGCAGAGTCAAGCTTCTGGCGCATGGATACAATCTGATTGGTGAAGAAATCAGCAAATTTCTGATGGGAGTGGTGTGTCAGTGGTTTTTCCAAGCAGACTGTCGTTGGCATCAAATAACTTTATTGGTTTTACAGGCTAGTATAGTTTCAGAGTAGAATGTTGACGAGTAGGTTAGCCATAATTAAAAGCCTCCATGTTTAATGAGGCCAGGCTCTTCGTTTTCTTATAAGCATTGGTTTGGCAAGGGACAATAATGGTCCAGGACAATACAGGGTCAACGGATGACGACTTCAGAAGACATCTCCCTCTCTACAGACAACCCAGTCCACAATATGACCCTGAATGTGAGTGGTTCCGATCCAGTCTGTCCTAGATTGAATATTCCAATAATGTCGAGCATTTTCGACCCTTAGAATCGTGTTAGTGTGTCAGAATGTAGGTTAAAGTCACCAACAATAAGAAGCGATCATTTCAAGCTGTTGGCGTGCGGTAGGAAATCAGGAAATTCCTCGATGAAAAATGCGTCCGTGAGTTGATTCTTTCTGGTTGGTGGCGACAAAAACATGTTGACATGTGACTGATGAGACCTTAATGACAGCTGTGCAAGTTCGAACCATGCATGGTTGAATGGAAACCTGTTTGTGAAAGTCACGTGCACCAGCAATCTATCACAGACAACAAAGACAATGCCTCCCTCTGTACATTGCTGTAACGGAAAGAAAGTGGTGGTGTAGCCCGGTGGTGTCAAATCACCACACTTTGTCTCATCACCAGATGCGATGCACATTTTAAAACAAAGAATGTCATGGAGGCTGTTATAATCGAAGCAAAATGTTACAATCTGTAATACTACAGGAGAAATTAATAACACTTAGGCATCTACAAGCTGTTCTTTTCATCAGACCCTTGATTTGATTACAATACATTGATGTAATTTGATGCAATGAAAATTTTAATATTTAACTTTATCAGTTCTTATTCTGGAAACCTTGTACACGTGAGAGAGAGAGAGAGAGTATCTACCTTAGTCTGAATGGAACATACTAAACAGATACAGAAGATGGCCCGTTGATGACAGCTAGCTATAGGAGGTCACATAGTCACATAGCGGAATATGAGGAACTTTATAAAGATGGCGATCACGGAACTCACATTAAGCAGAAAATATTTGTAGGGCAGTCCGACTGACGGTCTATTGCTTAGTTTTTGTTGTTGTTTTCTTCTCAAACAAGCAGAGTTGCTTACCATCAATAAAAATTGTTTCTAGAAGGATCTTCTAAACCCTGGACCACTAATGGCAATGAGTGAGTGTGGGTGTGGATGTGGATGTGGATGTGGGTGTGGGTGTGTGGGTACGTGCGTGCGCGCGTTTCACAAACATTCCCGACAATTTTATGCGCCGCACTAATGTTTCTGATCAGCCTTATTTTTGCCCGCTTTCTCCGATCCAATTCCACTGCCCCCCATCTGCAAGCGTGAGCCTACACATTCGGTAAACTGAATGTCTTTCCGGTCCGCACATCGAAAAATGCCAAGCTAAGGAAAGTTTGTCCTCGTCAGACTGGCATGACGAAGAGCTGAGCGAAATCAAGGGAGATGATAGAGTTTGGGGGGCCGAATTTAACTCAGTTAGTCAAATTTCATCGTGTTTGCCCAATCCCATTTTCCACTGCGTGGAGTATCAACGGTTTCTTTATTTCTGATCCGATTACGGACCTTGGCCGTGTCTGTCACCAGTTAGAGAGAGATTGGATCACGGTGCACCCAGTTCCTGGCAGGTTGAATATGGCTGAATGAAGCCAGGACTTCTCCCAGCTTCCCGGTATGCAGCACTAACAATATCTCCTCCTCCAGGATGGTGGTCACTGTTCCAATGAAGTCCAATTTATCCCACTGCTACTGACTGAGAATTAAATAGGTGTCATAGTCTCAGACACCACTAGCTGCTCTGAAGGAGAGAAAACTTTGGTAGGGTGAGTGTGGCCAATACTGCTAAGTGTGGAGCGAGGAAGTAGCTAGATGAACTTGATTCGCCATTTGTAGTTTTGTGTCAGTAGTAGTAGAAGTTGAAGCAGCAGCAGTAGACTTCGCGGTTGTTGCTCATGATGAGAAGGAGGAGGATGAAGAGGTACACGATATAACAACATTAAAAGAGGATCCGAGACTTGATATCAACAAATTTGTGTTAAAGAACTTTCTAAGGCTGCGTGTCTTTTTTTCCCCCCGTCAAACACATGATGATCATTTATATTTTATTTATATATATTATAATCATAATTGTTATACATAATATATATGATGATTTATTATATTTTATTTATATATGTTATAATCATAATTGATATACATAATATATATGATGATTTATTATATTATATTTATATATGTTATAATCATAATTGTTATACATAATATATATGCCATACTTTATATTTTAAATATTTCATGATTAAATCCTTAAAGATTTTAGAAAGCTCTGGGAGTTTAGTCCACATTAGTCCCATAGCTCACGGGAGACAACTGTGGAGAGTTGCCTGCCGTTGGCAAAAAAAAAAAAAAAAAAAGCGATCGTACAGATTTTATACCATTTAAGAAGCGAGAAAGGAAAAGAAACTGGAGAGGGACAGACAAAAAGAAATCAAAACGAAAATGCTTGAACAATGAAGAACAAATATTAGGATTTGTTTGCAGCTTGAGAAACAAAACATGAAACAATAACTTTTTGTCCGCAATAAAAAAAATTACAACAAAATCTTCCAACAAAATGACCATAAAAATTGTTTGGCTTACATTCCACACCTTACCTTTCACTGCCTCCTTCATACTCTCTACAGTTGAAGAATTCGCAGAGCTTTTGGCTGACGGTTACTAAGACTACGTAGGTTTATGTCCGACAAGACTTAAAGCAACTACCAGTGAAAGGCTTTTCTTTCTTTGTCTTTTTCTTTCTTACTCAACTTTCTCTCTCTCTCACATTCATTTATTCTCGACGTTGATGTTACTAATGATGCTTGATGAGTCATTCATTTTTTAGCTTCCTTCTAAATTTTTCGGCTTTAAAAGGATAAAAACTCGAAAAGGTGGGGTTTTTTTGGTTTTAAAAATGTGGTATAATGTTTTACTTTTCTTTAGAGTGTTCTGAAGATTTTATTATTTGGGTTTTTTGTTTTGTCACGTGACTGCTGCTGCAACTAGTTAATTCCTGTACTTTCTCAACTTTCCTTGAACCACTTCATGTTTCGGTCAGACGGTTTGTTTCTTTTTTAGTTTCTACTTTGGTGACCTATTAACAAAATGACACGAAATGTTATATACTACATCAAACAGATTTACTCTTCTTTTTGCTGAGAAAATCTTCGGGGAAAAATCCAGCCAATCAAGTCTTTGCAAATGTTTACAGACGTATCGAATGAACGAATAAAACATTAAGACTGACTTTTTGCGTTCCCGACTGGAAGATAATGTCTAGCCATATCTTGTATTTGTTTTACCCTTTTCCTCCCCTAGCATCCTCTCTCTTCCTCTGTCCCTTCCTCTCCCACTCCCTTCGCTACGAAATTACGAACCATTTCTCTGCAAACTGTCGATACTTTCATTTCGAGCAAGTTAATTAATATTAGTGTGTTTGATCGGGTCTGATAAAACTTGCTTTAGCTTGATGTGCTGCAGAAGACGCCATGTGCGACTTTTTCTGGTGCTGAAGTTGTGCTGTTGCCATGGTTACGAGACGTCTACCTTTTTTTTCCTCCCTTCCCAACTTTGTTATTTGGTAGGGAATGAGAGCCGTTTATTCCGGAAATGAAACTGAACTTGTTATTCGTGACTCCAATATTGATTTCAACTTTTGAAGCTTCAATATATCATTGATACTTTCAATTGCGCGTCTTCCGGAAAATTCCTTGGTCCCTATATGCTCCAAGGTACTTCATGACCCACCGCTGAGACACAAAACTCCTTCAGCCCTACATATAGTGATATTAAAATATCCACTATATAATAGATGCATTTATAGTCTCTGCCACGACCCGACCTGAACGCTGAACCATCACGCCAAACCTGTCTGGACAGGAAGCCAGCAGAAACAGAAAAGCAATATTCTGTAAGGCGGCTTTTTTTTTTTTTTTTTTTTAAGCCAACGGCAGGCAACTCTACACAGTTGTCTCCCGTGAGCTATGGGACTAATGTGGACTAAACTCCCAGAGCTTTCTAAAATCTTTGAACGAAATATATGAGTACCTCACAAAGGCTTCGTGGAAAATACGTCCATGCTCATCGCTTTGTAACTCCAGACATTGTCAGACCATTCAAATATGAAGATTTTTCTGGACATTAAAAACAAAATATAGTTGCTTTCATTCCATATCTTTTCATCAACATTCAAACAACAAGTATATCAGGTTCGGAGTTCGTATCAATTGTAGATTGTTTCATGTAGGTTCATTTCTATCGGGTCGAAATAAAACAAAGTTTCGTTTTGCTTTGATCATCCACGTTTTAAAACTATAGGATATATACCGGATTTTTATTTAATCTTGTTAAAAAAAATAATTTGTGCTTCATTTTTCTTGTTTTCCCGTTGGAGGAAAGGTTGCAATTTCGAAAAAAACATTTAACAAACATGAGTGTAATCGATTGCTGGTATCCGAACTCGCAATACTATCTGGGATCCACTCTTTCCTAAACTGCACTAGGTGCAACAGAAGAGGGGAATGAAAAAGCTCGCCTATCACAGTCTCGTTCTGTTACATGTTGCTAATCAGCCGAGATCAATTTAGCGGTTCATTTGATATTCTGATTTAGGTGCCCGGATAATTTCAGTTACTGCAGACGAGCTGCCTGTGGGGAAGGCAATAAACCTGCAGAAAGGAAAGGACGACAAAGACAGGGAAATGTGTCTAGGATTATCTCCCCACACTTTTTTGTCCTTGCTATTTTTCTTACTGTAGTTTTCTTCGATCTTTTTTTGCTTATATGGCTGTTTCCTAGTGTCTTTTCTTCTTATGAACATTGTGGACATTTTGACGCCTCGTGAATCTGTAAGCTTAGGGGATTTTTGTTCTCGTTAATTTGTCTCCTCGTTTCCCTACCCCCTGCTTTCGTTAAATGAGTTCTTCCAACGGCAAAAGCTAAAAGTGCGAAAGATCGTTCTGGAGACTGATGATGTTCCTTGTGCAAAAATATTCCAAGAAAGCGTAGATGCATTAGATAAATCTTCAGATCCTGGTTTTTACTTCTGTTATCTACACAGAACAAAAGAAGGACTAAGAATGACAAATCTTACACTTTGTTAATTAATGTCAAGCATCGAATTCGAGTAAACATGTGAGTATACGTGCACAGCAGACACAGACACATTATTACCAACATCGCACCACACTACATGTATCTTTTTTCATTGGTGATCTTTAAACAAACTTCACCTAAGGCCAACAAATTCCGACCATAATGGCGGATTGTTATCGGACACGACGGCCCCGTGTCCAAGTGGACGATGCCTAAGCTTCCTCAAACACACGATCTGTCTTTATTCCACTGCTTTCGTAGTCCCAGGAGCTTCATTTCGCAAAAGACTTTAACTGCGTGATGTCATGGATACCGAGTTGTTTGTTCAGTAGCCTCGCTTCCCCTTTGTTTTCCTGACTTCGTGAGCCGACTGAATGGTCTTCAGGTTCTGTTCATATCCACAAGGCCAGAGCTACTTTCTGTCCCAATGTACCATGTTCTCCACGCTTCTACGTTTACAACAATCTCATTCTAGTTAAAACTATTGTCACGGGAAGAACAAAATAATTAGTTTTGTAAACGTGTTTGTCAAGTAACCATTTTCTAAAATATACGAGAAACAGTTTTGTAAAATGTTCTGGAAATATCTTTTCTGTTTGTGATGCCACACATTAACACACATTAACAGATTTTTTGTAAAGCTTTCCCCAAAATCATTGAATAGTGAGCTAGAAATGGAAATTTCGTATATGCTGTATAGTTTGTTCTACTGTTTATTTAAAGGAAAAATATAACTTCATCGTGTCATTTCAGTGGGTTTGTAAACTTTGTGTCTCCCATTTCCTCTCAGAAAGTGATGTGGAAGGCATGAGTGAGTCAGACTGAGACCTGCCCAGCTGCCAGCAGCCTCAGTAAAAAATAAACTACATTTTGCCCAGTGAGGTCTCTCCTCCAGAAACCCTAACTGGAACGTAATCACACTCTTCTAAATACATATAATATTTGTTTTAAATCCTACGTAAGAAAGCACGGTGATGGAGAGAACTCCATTTAGAAAGGCAACGGATGATGAACGTTTATTTCCCCTTACCAGTTAAAAAAAAGAAAAATCCAATGAAGGAGTGAGAAGAAACCAAAGTTTCCTTGGGAAAAATTCATAAAGCAACCAAATTTAGTTTTATTTTGTCCCTGCGCATCTAGGGTCAAGCAATCTTGAAAAATCACAAAAAAATCACAAGCTCATTGTCATGTCTTTTTCCCTTTTAAATCATTTTCGAGTATGACTCAATCACGATATTACGACAGATTTGTAATTTTCTTGAAAAACATCTGTGCAACAAAAGATGACATGACAGGGCTATAAATGGTATGTTTGATCAACGGCAATAATCATATAAAATATTCAAACTGACTCCTCCTTTTCCACTTTTACTTAATCGCATGTTCACATTCAGTTCCTTTTCTTAACACGTTGCTTTTCTTTTGTTGATTAGACAGATGCATGGCAAGTCCGAGTCAACGTTTGATTCCAGCATAAACCTAATCCACATCCACTTCAACTCTTACGAGGGAAGCAACTGCAGTAAAATTAATATTTTAGTTTTTAAAAGTTGCTCCCCTTTAACCATTGTCACTGAGACCGTCGACATTTAAAATCAGTATCTTTTTACGCTTAAATCATTCCACATTTAAAATAAATATTTTAAGTCCTTTATCTTTTATAGCGTTTATATTTTCAAAAAGCTTTCAATAGTTCATTTTCTTTCTTTTAAGGAGGTCAAGGCTGCTTGGCGCCAGATGCGCGTCAGCAACAAAAAAGGGAAAATAGTCCACAGACTCTTAACGGTGTATTCATACACCGAAACATTATGCACTTTAATTATCGTACTACAATAAAGAAAAGATTTCATTTTTGTCAAAAAGTAAGCATTTAAGTATTCACATCATTTCTGAATTCGTGTTTATGTTCTTTACTTGTCTTTGATAGATAATTTCTACCTGGCGACGAACTCATTGACATTGAGCAGAAGAGCGAGCAGTTAAATGGTTGTTTACAAATATTGTACATCGACGTGTGTGTGAAAAGGCGTAAAACGCTGAGTGAGGAAATATTTTGATCTAGGGTAAGCTGAAAATCTGATCTCAACATTTGTTTTGATAGTTTAGTGTATGTCAATCACATCATTGCGCTTTGTGAATGACTAAAGTTTGATGTCGGTCTGTCTCGTTTCATTGCAAAATGGCTCATCTCAACATCTGATCTCTTCGACTTTCAAAAAAAAATCTTGATTCTCACAATAATAGTGTCACCTTCAAAACATTAGAACCGATCGTTTTAAAGTTATTAATGACAACGAAACATTCCTGATTTGATGTTCCAGTTATGAATGGTGGAAAAAATTACAATAACCAATTTACAGGAAAGGAGCATGAATCAACATTTTCATTGCTTCGTGTATCAGACTGATTGATACCTGTGCCATGTGTGGCAGTGCCATAGATGTGATAGATAGGTATTAGAATAGGGTGTCCCTGGTAGTTTCGTGGCAGTGTATATCAACAAATAACCGAAAAAAATAATAATCGAATATGTAAAACGCATTCAGCTTTGTGGAATCGAGCTCAGTTCTCTGCACACGAAAGACTACCAACCAACCGACATCAACCGTGCAAGAAACGTAAGCGTCAGCGAATGTATGACATCATGGCAAAACACGAACTAAGTGTAATAGATAAAGATGAACAACTGAGGAGTACGCTTGATTGTGCAATATATTAAAGAGAATGGTTATGTGAATCTCAATGCACACTTTCAATTTTAAAATGAATTCTAAAAAATTAGCTTACAGTTATAAAACCCTTACAAAAATGCATTAAGTGAAATACATAAGATCCTTTATACAAAATCATGTATGTTGTTACACATACATGTTAGAGTGATCTTTGTGCCTAGTCTCTGTGTGGAGAATAGTCTTTTGTGATTCTTATTATTGTAAATTTTTATACTTATGTTTGTTTGCCAATAGATTTGAATAAGATAGACTATAATCCATCAGTAGCAGATGAACTTATGAAGCTTCCCAGAGAAGCTTGAAGAAAAGAAATCTTAAATCAGTAAATAATCATAGATAATAAAAAGAATAGTGTTAAAATGTGAAAACCCATGCTCAATATGTTCAGAACTTATAGGAATAATGTATCTTCAGTTTTCAGGTAATACTAATTACAGAAATGAATATGCGCACACCACCTTCATTGCTGGAGGACGATGGACAAGACAACCATCAGTCAACAGATGCCCCTCCCCAGGAAGTTGACTTTTCTGAATATATGTGGATGGCAGATGAACTTGAAGAATTTGACAGACAAGTAAGCTCTTCATGTTTTAGCAAGGATGAAAACACATAACTGTAAGAAGTGTACAAATTTATGCAGCATTATTGTCAGTCTCTAATTTGACTGTGCCTTTGTGTCATATAACTTATTAGACCAATTCATTCTTTATATAAAAAAAGAAGCAAATATCATTTTTGTCAGAAGATATATTATTTTTCTTGTTGTTGACTAATACTTCAGCATGCATTTATTGCTTTATGCTTCAGGTGGAGGAGGAATTATGGGAGCAGGCTTTTATTGAAGCATGTTTTGAGGACATGCTAGCTGAAGAGGAACTCCACTGGTACTTCAGCCAGCTCCCAGCTCATTCCCATGCCTGCATGACTACTGTACCATGGGACAGCTTCTATGACAGTCCACTTTCCCAGCTGTCCTTAGACTGCCGAGCTGAAGAGGTGAGAGAGCGTTATTCCTATTGGATCTATAAATATATGGTTACATTACCCACTGTTCACCATTCATTGCACCACACTTTGTCTACAATACCAATTCTTAGATTGTGACCTTTCGAATGATTGCATCCTGTGTTCCAAGAACCTGCTTGAGATTTCTATCTGCTCTTTGTTTACTATTTGAACTGCATAGATTTTTCCCAAATATTTAACCACATCACTTAAATCAGATGTTTTTGACAGAATATGATATTGACCAGATAACTTTTAACTTTTTGCATTACCAAGACATTGCCTTCATGTTGTTTTAAATGTGTATTCGTGTGATGTTTTAGGTAAATGCCATCTTTTGCTGATCATAAATCTGTTTGCTTAAAGTTTTTGACCTTACTTTTCCAGTCATATTTATTTTAAATTGAGCAAATGTTTCTAAATTTGTATCCAAAAGTGCAGCAAGTTAAGTGTTTTTTAATTTTTCACTATGCAGTTATTACAAACATCAAAGCTCAACCCTGAGGCACCAGAGTTTGTTCCAATGGCAGCAATGAAAAAATAATGAGAGCAAGTTGTGTGTCTAATGGCAAGGCCACTTACTCATTCAGGTACTGCCAGGAAGCATTTTCCGCTGAAGTTTTCATACAGACTGATTTCATCACTTTGTTATATGTTCACCGTTGAAAAAAAAATAAAAACGGATAACCTTTCGAAGGATATCTCTTGTCTGAATTGTGTGTATTTTGAGGATATATAACAGGATGGAAGCAACAAGGGTAAGAATTTTGAATTGCACCTCTTATTACATGAATGTTTATGTTCTACTTGACATTTGTCTAAGACAAGACTAGTTTTTTGTGTTTTGTTGGGAGGGCAGGTTTACTTTGTGTTTCTACATTTTGGGGAAGGGTTCCTTTACTTACAGTATCATAACACACTAGTTATTTGTTTTCAACTGAAGAAAGTAATTTTTTTTTTAACAGCATTTTAAGTATCAGCAATCAATTCTTTGAATTTTGGGTTTGATTGTATATGTTTCAAAGAGTTTGAAAAAAAATTCCAGCAAGTTTTTAAGTATGATCTGTTTGATTGTATATGTTGGTGGATTTCCGTTTTACTTCAGTAGTATTATCCATATAAAACGTTCCATGAATGCAAGGTTGTGGTTTTCATGCAAGATTTCAACAGGTGCTGTGTGAACTTACTGTTATGAAATTTGTAGGTTCATCTCATAAAGTGAACTGATTGGTGGCTTGTAATTTCTTAGATTTAGCTTTATCCAGGTAGTATTATGCTTTGCTGATAGAAATATTTGGCCAGTCATTCTGCACAAAGTCTGGTTTTTTTCTTGTTTTGGAGAAGCTTCTTGTTTGGGTGCCAGGAAGTATTCACTGAAAGCCATTTCTGTTTTAGAAGTATTTAACCAAACAAAAACCTAATGGCTGCTATTGTTTGTGTGTAATAAGAGAATATGAAATATAGCATTTTAAAGCATGCACAGTGTACTAATTATCTTTTCATTTGGCTAATAATTCTTTGAAAAAAATTTGCTGCACAAAACTCTGCTTTGTGAAAGCTTTGTAAGATGAAGATTTTTTTTTTTTTTTTTTTTGCTTTATTCTTGAGTTTATTATTTTATGTAAAACTCCTTAACCTATTTGTTAGTTTATCTATTATTATATCATTAGGATCATTTTTTCTTGGCTTTCCCAGATTTTTCATTCCAGAATCTTACACAGAGGTCTGGTCTGTGTGCTGATCATTTACATGTTATGTGTTTTTGGTGTTTTGTGTTATTTGTTCACAGGACTATGTAGTTGGTTACTATCTGAGATAAATGATGGATAACAATACAGAATTGTATAGAGAGAAGCTGTGTATTGGGACACAGTGGCACTTGCAGTTACAAGTTGATAAAAATGTGGCTTTTTTATTATTTTTGTTGCTTCATTGTTTGATATATCATGTTACCTAGAGACGTAATATTGCATACTCTGTCAGACAGTCCCTGCTCTTGCTCATTTCTAGGCTTAAATTAAATTCAGCTTCAGAAAAATACAAATAGAAAACATGATCTTTTATGAAACACTTCAGTGTTTTCCAAAGTGATCTTACGTTATATAAAGCCACTTTTTCTTTATTTTTTTAAGAGCAGTTTTATTTTATTTGTAAAACAATTGCTATCTTTGGGCAGAAAATACAGAATTTGTATATTTGTCTGTTAAGAATGTTTCACATAATTATAGTTATATTTATATCTTGTTCTTTGTTTTCCTCTTCTTTTTTTTTAAGGTCATGGAACTGCAGTGTACTTTTTTTTTTTTTTTTTTCTTATGTGAGTACAAAATGTGTTTCAGAAGCTTTCATGTGGCAGTTCTACTAAGCTTTGGCTACTTCATGAAACTTTTGAATTTTTGCCTCTGGAATTATCTATATTTAAAGTCTACTTTAAATGAATCGGTATTTTGATTAAGAATAGCAGCAGACATGCAGACATAAAGTATAAAGTTTTTGACAGATACAGTTATCACTTTGAAGACAATGCTGTTTGGAGATGGATTGGGCTTCACCTTTCACTTCATGTCCGGGAAACTATGACCCTTTTTTTACCTGTTACCAAGAAAACATCAAGAATCCCGTAGCATGTAGGAGAACAAAGTTTCATAAGTAGGAGTTTTCAGGTCATAACAGTGTTAAATGAAGTATGTGGACAAAACCCTAGCATAAGTATAAGAAGAATCAAAGCACAAAAAGATGTTTGTGATTGAAAAACTAGAGCATCTTATCATCATTTTATTTGGTGTCTTCATAAGAGAACTGGAGACAGTGATCCATGGATACTGTCAGTTACTGCAGAGCTACCCTTGTAAAAACTTTCACATTGTCTTAAGTACGAGCAGAAGTTAATTTTGGCCTTTTGTAGCCCCTGTTTGGGGGAATTTTGATAACACCAGCATGAACCTTTTCAAGCACTTCAAGTGGTAGGGAAGTCCTGTTGCTTGTACACTTGACTCTGGAGAAAAATTCAGCTATCATTATAACGAACTCATGGTAAACCAAAACTGTGAAAACTCTGTTTTTGTATGTAATATAGACACATAAAGTGCAGCACACACATACAATCAGATCAAGGGATGTTTGGATTCAACAGCAGTAAAAACTTTTGTAACAGATTTTTGTCATATCATTTGATGCAGTAAGCCTCAAGGCCTCTTCCTCCCACTGAAACCCAGACCAAAAAACTTCACACTACCTTTATAATTCTAGTTTTATGCAAATGCAGTCCATCTACTTGTTGCTTTTTTTAAAATTCTAGACATGAGTTGAATGTTGTCTTGTAGCTTTGTAAAGTCTTAAATGATGATACTTTTGTAATGCATGAATTGAGACTTTGTGAAAAGACATAAACATGTAGCAATTTTAGATAAAATTACTGTTGATTTGATTTTTACAACCTTAGTGCAAGTTTATCTTTTGTGGAGTTTTTAAAAACAAAATTCGAGATTTTGTAAAACCTAGCTCTTTTCAAAAGTGTCACTAGCTTAATATTTTGTCTTGCAGTTTATTTCAGTGAAAATGCAAAATGTTTGAGAGTTTAGTATTGTTTAGCATCTGTTTATGTGCACACATGCCAGTGTTTTGGGTTTTAAAATTTGAGTGGTTCCTATGTGAAAACATTTGGCAATGTATATTTATTTTGACAGCTTTAAAATAGGCTTAAGATTTGGGGTTTTTAAAAAATGCAGTTTCAGAAAGGGGGACGTGTGTTTTGGACATTGTATGAGTGAAGTTGATCTCTATGGCCATAAAGATTGTGATGTAAGAAACATGAGTTTTAGGTACTTCATGCATTGCCAGTGCCCTGCTTTAAATCATCTGTGATGGTACTGATGTCATGGACTTGTACTTGACATTATTTGTGAAGTGTAGACTGCGGAAATGAATTTTAAAGGCATATCAAGCACCAGGCTTTATGAGTATGACAAATATATAGTTATATAACAATCCTTTGGATAAGTGGGACCTGCTCACATACCTGTTTTTGAGAAAGTAAACAGACATGAATTAAGCTTTTAGCAGCTAGAGAAAAAATTGAGGTTTACAGAAGCACATTAAAAAAAGATTTAAAATAAATAATAAATGGTCTGTTCAGCATTAAATATTTCTTACGTTTCGTTATCCTTTTAGCAGTGGGAAATGTTTGTATTAAGGACAGGTTGTCATGACTAAAGGGTCTTGTTGAAGCAAAAATATTGGCACTTTTGTGGTTTCTGCTATTTTTGTCATTCTCTTCATCATTGTGGTTTTTTCTTTCTGTACTTTCCCAATGCAGATAAAATAAAAGAATAGTGACATAGACAAGAGGCTAGTGTGATTGCTGTATTATCAAACTTTGAAACAGGCATTCCTCTCATGGTTTAAGTTCCAGACACTGATAATGGCCGAAAGAGTGCAAATCATGGTGACACCAACTTACAAATAATCAAAATTAGACCAGCTGACACTTTTCCAAATAAAAACCTCCATTGCATCAACTCTCACACTGACAATATCTGAATGGCATGTAGAAAGTTGAGTTTGCAATGCAGAGCCAAGAGACTTTGAGGCACATATATAGTCTCCCTATGTCTACTTTGTCCCATAAATAATATTTTATGTTTAGATTAATATTCTTTTGATGTATGCAGTTAAGATTTATACGTGAATTTATATCGACCAGTGTTGCATGTAGATCATGTACAATATTTAAAAGCTACCAGTAGCATTGAGTTTTGTGATGCAAGACAAGATCTGAGAGATTTTGAGGAAGTGCAAGCTACAAGAGAGGACACAGAGGGGAAAAAAGACACCGTCTGTGTGATCAGATGTGCATTGCATGTATGCTTGTCCTCTTTTTCAACTGTTCATCAGAAGAATACAGGGCAGATAGTGTTTCTGATGGGGAATATTTTTGTGATAAATGTGCAATGACTCTTTAGATCCCACCTTGTCATCAGAGCCTTGTGACTAAAAGATTAATAATTAGGATGACTTGCTCTTATTTACATTTCACATCATGAGTGTTTGTATACCAAAGTTTTCAGAATATATGAAATTCAGATATCTCCAGAGACCTAGTCTGTTTACTTATCAGTTTGGAAAAAAACATTCTGATGTATGCTTCAATGCATTGAAAATATGGCCAAATGCTCTAGTCCATACCACATGTCAGAGGCGCTTGTAAAGTGGTTCTCTTAGGTTTAACACTGCCATGTGCTTCTTATGTTCAGAAGAACTAAAAGGGGACTCAGATAACATACACATAGAAGAGAGTGTTTTATTTTTTTTTAAAGGGGGTAAGGAGTATGTTTTGTTGCTAGTGGACCTGCAAAATCATCTGGGTACTTGTTTTCATGAACAAAAATCTTCATCTTCAAAGCATGAGTGTTGAATTTGAAAAGAGCATTCACATTAAATGCTCAGACTTTGATGTTTTGATTTGTAATAAAATATTTTTGCAGCATTTTACTGTGTATAGTTTTTGGTTTTATGATGAATGATGATGATAGATGTGTGACATACATGCATAAACATACACAAGTGCACTTGTCAATGTACATGTACATATGATGTATTCATGTAGCGCACAATAACTATTCCTCAATTTAACTAAATGGTGGAAAGGCCTCAGGAAAAGCTCATAAGGGATACAGATAAATGTCCCACAGCTACTGTAAAGAGTCGATCACTAGTCCCTAGTAGCTAAAAGGGCAATGAGTGACTCATCTTGTTCCAGTACAGTATGTGGAATTCGAGCACAACCCTCTCCTGATAAGTGCTGGGTGGGCAGTGGGGGATTTTCCAGCTGCAGGCCTTTCACAGTAGAGGGCGCTTTGTAACTACCAGGCTAAATAACCTCCTCGTTACAGTTCTTAAATAAAAAGGTAGCCTTGCAGTCGTGGAAGTGTTAAAAACATCCACCATGTCGAATTGTTAAGCCACATATTGTTGTCCCTTGCTGCCTTACCTTCCCCAATCGTTCCACAGCTCGGGGAAGTACACTGCATCACACGGGTTTTGAACCAGCTAGCACTGGCCTTCGAGGTTCAGACGCCAGCAGTCCAGAGATATTAGTTCGTGATGGGACTGATCTTCACCCACGACCTATAACCGGGGAAAATTTTCGGAAGTCTTGAGCAACACAGACGAGTTGATCAATCGAACTATGAAAATTGATTACATGTTCATGGGTAAATGCCAGTTTCCCTCATAACCCTGCTCACAAGCCCCAAGGGTTTCAAAATCTTGGCGCCAGACCTTAGTGTTCATCTGCAGGAAATTGTATATTTATGTATCAAGTTTAAGGATTTAATATATTATTTAAAGACATTTACTGAAAACAATTATTCAATCGCGAATATCAAACGTCAATGGGTGCGACTGATTGTTTGTACCGCTGCTCGGACTTGCTGGATCACGTCACGTGAGTCTTAGAAATTCGAGCTTGTGTTTATTTGTAAAAGTTGGTCACCATTTTTGGGTGGACTGTTCTCCGTGGAACCACGTGATCAAGGGTTTCAAACCGTCAGCTCGGTAATCTCCTCCTCTTTGTCCGGCCTCTGCGGCGGGTCGGTGATGGCAGCTGTGCCGCAGAGCGCGAGCTGGCTTTGCTGCAGCTGCCGCCTGATGTAGTCCCGCCGCTGGGTCCGGCGACTGCACGTGGAGATGCCGCACGCGCGCCGGGCCCTGCCGAGCACCTGACACGCAGCCTTGCGGTACGATGTGCTGGACACCAAGTAGATGATGGTGTTCCAGAAGCTGTTGCTGATGGCCACCCACGTCACCGTGAAATCCACCAACTCTGGCACCGGACTCTGGGTCAAGGTCATGAGTAACTGGGTCAAAGTCCACGGCGTGACGGCCACGAAGAAGCCCATGGTGACTATGGCTAAGGTGCGGGTGGCGCGCAGGTGACCCGTCGACGCTGTTGTCTCGCGGACACGGACCTGTGGGAGGCAACCCAGACCAAAGAGAACTGTTTATGTCAACACTCATCACAATCAGTTGCAATTTGCAAAATCTCAAATGTTCCTAGTCCTAAACGAACCCGAGGGACAGTGAGTTGAAAGCATCTGGTATTTTCCGGATGTTGGAGATAGAAGAGGATTTAACAGGTGCTCGAGCTGATAAGCTGTTATCCTAGTGGGGAAAAAGGTATTAATTTCCTAGATATCGTTAGCACATGTAAATTAAGTTGGGGGTAGGAGGAGATCCTTGTTGAGCCAGCAACCATAACGGCAAAGCTGACGGCCATGTAAACCCAGGACAGGTAATTCCCTCAGTGCACTGGTGATAGACGCTATAACCGTTGTGTCATGTGGATTGAGGGTATTCAATCATAATTATATTATTCAGCGCAAGCGCAGTACAAACTGGTCGGTGGTTAAAGCAAAAGCTCTGTCATCCATTCAGTTGCCTTTACAGAGACATAGGAATGTAAAGAGATGAATGAAAAAGATCTCTGGATGAGTGCTTCCCCCCACCACAACTTTTTTTCTCAATACCTTTCTCCCTATGGGTTTCACGCGAAGTAATGTTAAACTTACAAAAATAAAGAATTTTAATTATCAGTCAGTAGCAGTTTGTAGGTAAAGTATTAAGCTGTTTCCTTCCCCTCCTCTTGTCTCAAACCCCACTCCTTCCACTCTTTCTCTATCCCCCCTACACAGCGGTCCGGTGGCGCAACGGTTAGCGCCTGTCACCAATACAGTGAAGGTTGGCTGCCCTGAGTTCATTTCTCGTCTCGGGCACGCTGTTCTTTCTTTGCACGTGGCATCTGTTTACAGGGCTGGCTGCTTTCCGTAATATAGCCTTAGCTGCTGACACGGCGTAAAACACCATTCCCTCCCCCCCCCCGACACACACACACACACACACACAGAACGGAAGAGAGAGTAGTGTTCACGCACGCATTCAAAGCCGTTGTGTTGCAGATACTGTCGGTGAGCCTGTGCCGCTCTGTACAGACGGAAGTAGCAGACGACTATTAGTACCGTCGGAAAGAGGTAAAAGATGACGAGGACAGATGTGGTCATCTCACTGTTGGAGTACTCCGGCTCACAGTTCATCGCCACCATGTCGTAGTAATACAGACCTGGTGAGACAGACCAGCAGACGATAACATTCATCATTCCTATAACCTTGGTCAACAAGATTAAAATTGTTGTCGGTCAAAAAAAGAAATTAATAACAAGAAATGTTTTATTCTTTCGGCTGAAAACTAAAAAGGATACTTTTTAAACTGTTTTTCTTGAAAACTAATAATAAGAAATGAAATAGAATACCACGACTCGCTGCCCCCTGACAGAGAGTGTTGTGGCAAGTATTCTTTGGTAGTGTTGACGAAAACTGATCACTAAAAAAGCTAAATTATCACCTGTCTATCATACACATTTCTCAAATTTAGATATCTTTGGTGGCCATATCCGACTTGTTCCATATATCTTCACATGTCCTTTTCCCCTTATTTGAACACTGACCAAAGCCGATGACGATGATGCCGTAGACGAGAAAACAGAGGATCCAGGAAGTGATGATCAGTCCGATGACCATCCTCTTGGAAACGAACGTTTGGTAGCGCAAGGGATGCGACACGGCCATGTAGCGGTCAACAGCGATGAGGGTGAGAGACAGCGTGGATTCGTGGAACAGCGCTGACAGCATGAATGCCTGAGCAGAGATAAGTGAGTTTTCTTTTGAGTCAGAGTATTTTTTGTAAAAATTCTGCACACCTTAATTTGTTGGGTTTTTTATAAAGTCACAGTTTAAAAAAAAGTCTGGGAAAAATGCGTGTGTGAGAGAGAGAAAGAGAGAGAGATTTTCTTCTTTTTTTTCCCCCTTTCCTGAGCCTCAAAAAATTAATAGATGCTTTTTCAGTATTACCTGCCACATGCAGATGCTATCTCCAAATGGCCAGCATCCATGAATGGCAGGGTAGGCGGAAAGTGACGTCACAAACACCCCCATACTGCAGTCCGTGCACGCCAGTGACGTCATAAGCATGCGGGAAGCCATCGGCAGATGGCGACGTGTTCGTCGAGAATTCAAAACGAACAAGCAGAACACGTTACCTAGGATGATGAAAACGGTTATGCAGATGACAGCCAACAGTTTGATGACGTCAGCTGACTGCACCCTTTTCGGCTGATCGCCCTTGTGGACAAAATGTTGGAATGTGTCATCGGCCCACGAACACAGAAATGATCTGTTGAGCATTTTTTACCTGAGAGAACAAAGCAACAATAATTATGTTCTAGAAGATTACAAATTGACCACTTATACACACTTACAAGTTCTCTGATTTATTGATGTAATGAGTCAGTTTATTGCTTGAAATAATGAAAGTTCTACTTAAAATAACTGCTGCAACATTTATTTGTTCTCCCATAAATAAACGTCCTTGTCACAAGTCTATAATCCTATTTCAACGTTTTCTTTGCACTTTTAATTATTTTTCGTGGCAGTTTTGGAAATCTTATAAAACATCAAACCAAAGGCTTATATTGCAACGTATAGCATCAATTGTTTCTTGAAAGACAACAGATAGCAAAACTAGAGGTCGGGATTTAGTCTCTCGTAGGAGTGAACTGAACGGACTGCTAAAAAAAGTGTACATTGTTTTTGTACCTTTGTATATTTTTTCAATAAGTTGTGTCCATTGAAACGTGCATTATTTCAGCCGTAGAGGATTCAGTCTGTACAATGTGTTCAAGACTTGCTTGCAAACCTAAGCAAAGCTTTTTAAAATACTTCAATAGAGAGTGGAGAGTCAGAGAGAGAGAGAGAGAGAGCGAAAAGAAAAATCCTTATTAACGAGAATAACAAAAGAAGCAAAAGTTAAGTTTTTTTTACATCTAGCCCTCGATGTAGTACACGTTCACGGACATTTTACCTAGGGGCAGGTTTTGTGAGGACAGTGCTCACCTCCTCTCCCTTGGTGCCTGATGTTCTCAGGGTCAGGTACTGTCATTCCAAAGCTGGTTCAGCTGCTGGAGGATTTTTCGTCACATGGGTATCGAACTGTCTAGTAGTGGGCGCCCTTTAGGGTTTGACCGATGTAGTTCAAACCACTATTATCTGTAGAATGAATTTGTAAAGAGTATTTCATCTACATGTTGGAATATTCTGTAAGTTCTTCAGCTATAAGCGACAAAATACAGTCTTTTACAATTTTATAAGCATACTTTTATTAAATTGCTAAACCCTAGTTTCCAGCTAAGAAAAGCTTTTTAAAATACCATGCATTCAAAGCGTTCGGATCCTGTAAATGGATCTTTGTTTTCGGGAAAATGTGGTCAGCTTAGGGACATAGTTTTTTTAAACAAATCAACATTGTGCTTTATGTCTTAATGATGTTACTGCTGTTTGTGAAGAAAGAAGTAACCTGCTCATAAACGTATTTCACCTGTAATTTACATCAGGTTTAACTTACATATTACTTGCTGTTGCCAGGTAGAGTCAGCAATCACACGATGTCCACTCCTCCACTTCCCTGCCTTCCACGAAGCCTGGAGTAGTGGTTCTGGTAGACTCTTCAGCTTGTGCACTACAGACACCAATCACTTATAACTACCATGGACGGCTGTTATCTCTCAGTTTCGGAAGCTTAATACGTGCCAATCCCTATTTTGTTTTTGCTTGTTAGTAAGTTTTCATGTATTACTGATGCTCTAAATAGTAAAAGGTTGTGACAGCTTCATATTTAGTGTCATTGATTAGTCGCGGACAAACAGGAATTATTGCACAGATGGTGGTTTTGGATAAGGATTTTATTTCTGCAAAGGCTAGTGGGAGGTAAAGAAGTTTTTTCTAGCCGAATCCCTGCAGTACACTACGGCAAAATTCTGAAGTCAAATTAACAGCAAAATGTTGGGAAAAAATAGTTTTCTGTATGCACTTGAAATGTAATGTTTGTGAAACTGCACCTCTGTGTGTGTGAGTGAGAGAGAGTGCGGCCATGCATCTGTCTGTTAGTCCATCTTTTTGTCTATCAATCCCATCTGCCTGCCTATTTGTCTGCCTGTCCATTAGTATCCTTGTCACGTATCTGTGTCTGAAATAAACTTTGAATGAAAACTGATAACCCTTTGTCATAATAAAATGCTGCTTTGCAAAGGCAAATGAAATAAAATATGAAATTACTGACTCTAGTGCCAGCACTTGTTAATCCCGCATATTGCATGCTGTCGCCCAAATGAGTAAAACATCTGTGAAATAAACAATGCCGAAATTTCCAGATCTTATCTTTATCAACATATTTTTTTTTACTTAAACGCGTTTTCAAAAAAACTGTCAAAATATGGCAATCGAGGGGCCATAGCTATTCACAGGAGGTACAGTTACTTGGAAGATAGCAATCAAGCGAAAAAACATCTGGAAACATTATGAGCAAACACCTAGGGACCTCGAGGGTTAACACATAACCTGGAGGTCGCCCTCTCGCCCACGACTACCCTTTTAACCAACTGTAGCTATAGACCGGAAGCAAGGCATCCTCCAAATACTCCTGGTCCATGGTTACATTAAGCATAGCTCCCTACAGCTCCTCACAGACTAAAAGGTTTTTGCCTTTCAAACGTTCTTTCAGTAATCTGTCTCTGAAAGGAAACAAACGCCGGGGACTGCCCGGAAACGGGAGGAGAACCTGGCAGCGAACTTAAAAGTCGAATTTTTTTTTTTCACTCGTACTCCCCCGAACGAGCAGAAATTGCTCTTGTCCTGCGGGGGCTCACGATATGGGATATCGGGCTGATAGCCCGTCCAGCCCATATTTTATCGCTGGCCAAACAAAGCCGAAGCTTTTACCTCATAAACGATTATAGCCAGTGTAGTAAATTCTGAGTGCTTTCATGCGCTTCAGGTGCTCCTACCATTTGGGCGCGGGACGACTCGCAGCAAATAAAAGCAGTCTTTTTGTCAACAGCATAAACCACGATGCACAGATGCAAATATTCACGCCATTTTGCTAATGGTAGAGTTAAGACTCCAGTTTCACTTTCTTTTTTCTAGTGGTAGAGTCAAGACCCCAGTTTCACTCCATTTTGCTGATGGTAGAGTCAAGACCCCAGTATCACTCCATTCTAATGGTAGAGTCAAGACCCCAGTTTCAGTCCATTTTGCTAATGGTAGAGTCAAGACCCCAGTCTCCAGTTTCCCTACCATTTTGCTAATGGTAAAGTCAAGACAGGCTGGCCCTATGCTCCACTGGGGGCGAACAAGATCAAGAAGAAGAAAGTCAAGACCCATCACTTTATTTTGCTAATGGCAAAGTGAAGACCCCAGTATCACCAGAGAGCTTAGATATTTATCTAAGCTCTCTGGTATCACTCCATCAGACTATCATCCCTGTCCACCACCATATCATCAGCAAGTTGACCGCTTTTATATATGCATTGTCTGATCTCAGACATTTTCAACAAATCCACCTTACCCGTAGTTCTGTCCATTATTAACAGCCTATTAACAACGCTCTGTCTATCTTTATGGGATTATTTGATAATTTTTCTGTCTGTTTTCTAAATAAAGTTCTATTGATGTGATTCTAACATTTACTGCATAAGTATACCTGCAACGTTTATCGTTTGCAGAAGAATCTGTAAATGAATCATTGGACATTATTATTCGCTAAAAAGAATTAATGAAAAATAAAGTGGACAAGGTAGATTGCCTGAAGTAAAGGCAGATTCAGTGAAATCTGTTTTGACAACGATCGTTGATGAAAACTTTACTGTCTATGCTTTTCTTTTCTTTTTTTTTTTTTTTTAAATATATGTAGCAAAACTGATTAGTACAGCAGAAGGCGGTGCTCTCTCTAAATAAATAATTTTTGTATTCGGTTTTTAGGAGGCCATCTGGCCCATATCAACATCAAAAGCTGTTGGTTACATAACATTGGGTGGCTGTATATAGCAGATAATAATAATAAGACACGATTCTGACATTCATCTCAATACCCCATGTGATGCTCATGGTCATACAGATCTCCCTTGCAAACATTGTTTTTAAGTAAAGGACAACTCTAATGATTACTCTGCTCTGTGTGTGTGTGTGTGTGTGTGTGTGTGTGTGTGTGTGTGTGTGTGTGTGTGTGTGTGTGTGTGTTTTGTTGTTGTTGTTGTTGTTTTTTTCAGGTGACCATGAACTCGCTAACTTGGTTAGTATTCCTAGCAACAAATAAAAGAGAAAACAGATGTGCATGAAGAGGAGAGAGCTGGACTACACAAAGGTGTTCACATAAGCCCGTCTTTGCTCTGTCTTGCATTATATATGATGCCACTGATGGAGAATGGGATGATAATGGCGATGATGGAGGACTGACATTGTAGCTATACAGATCAAGTGGTCAGGCAAGAAAATATCTTACCTTTGTCTTCAAGTATCCCGACCAGAGTCTGTCCTGTCGTTTGTCCACGATGAAATGTTGTCCAACATCTGGTACACAGCACCTCTCGTTGTTACAAGCGGGTAGGTTTGAATTCTCCCGTTGATTCTGCAGCTGAGCTCCGTGAATGAAAAAAAAAAACTTTCTCCACAACAGCATCAGTTTTGCTTTTGGACATTCGACCAGTAAAATATTGGGTTGCAAAAAATTTTTTTCTTGAAGAATTATGTGTGAGTGGCGGGGAACCAATGTTACACGCAGGTGATAAGAGTTGGTCAGCCTCAAGTGAAGTCGCCAGTGATTATTCTGGGTTCCAGGGTCGCCGCCAGTTGTCCCACCTGAAGTTGTGAGGCGTGCGATGTCGGGCACATCAATGGCATGTGTTGTTCACATGATCACCGTGTGACCGCTCCACTCGGCCAGCACCCGACTCTCGACAAGCGGTGATGATAGTAACGGTGGTGGTCGGGTGGTGGTGGTGGTGGTGTATCGGTGGTCATCCTGGTGGCGGAAGTGGTAGTGGAGGCTGTTTCACACGTCTTTAACTCAACCAAAGTCCAGCCCGGCCACCCGCTCACCCATTCACCTGAACACTTTCATAAACACTTTCAAGCTGGCACACACTCGAACGCAGCTGCTGATGCAGGTTACTGGCATCACTATTTTTAGAACTGCTTTGTTTTTGATCCTTTCAGCAAATGCAGTGTCTATGACCGTTAACATCCGTTGTCAACGTCGTGAGAGTCTGTAACAAATTGAGAGGACCTCACCAGTGTGCAGGAGTCAGATACTCCCAATGTCTGGCACTAGACTGCACAAGACTGGTCGTCTTCAACATCCTTAAGCAAACAAAAAAAAAATGAAAAAAAAACAACCATGGGGGAATAAAGGAAAGAAACACAAACACACACAAGCAAGAAGCGAAGAGAGAAGAAGACAAAAATAACATGAGAAAAAAAAAACAGGCAAAAAAACAAAAGAGAGAGAGAGAGAGCGGTAAAGACCTTGTTCACGATTTTCTGCCCACAAACCACGTGAACTGTTCAGAAAGCCAGTGTGTATATGTTCTATACGAATACGATACCAAACGACGAATGGGTAGCAGGGTATGGGGGTTACATTTGAAGGAGGGGTCGTTGCAGCGTTGGTCTGTATACTCACACTTTTAATTATTTTTATGCACGGTGACAACCCGGCAACCAGCTAAGATGGCATCACACACAGACGTATATAAATTCGATCTTACATCTGTTTTATTTAATACATATATTTAATGCATTGTGTAAAAGATGAAAGATAGTCGATGCCCTAATGATGCCCACCCTCACCTCCACTTCCCCAGGTCACTCAGACCGCGTTCATAGTCTGGTCTGGAGCTGTGCAAGTGCCTAGATAACCAGGTATGGAGATTTTGTGCATTTCCACAATTCCGTCAAATGAAGTTGTTGTGCTGTTGGAGGCTGCCAAAAATAGTGCAGTTAATGGCAGTGTTTCGTCTATGACCCACCCACCCCTCCTATCACCCCTGTTAACTAATCTCCACACTCTCCTCCAGTCGAGCCACGACCATGCCGCTCTTCCTTCTTCAAACGGTCATCTCTCTTCGACAGAGGAAGCAGAGTGGACAACCAGAAAATGTGCAGCC
Organism: Pomacea canaliculata; assembly: GCF_003073045.1. Lineage (NCBI taxonomy): Eukaryota > Metazoa > Mollusca > Gastropoda > Architaenioglossa > Ampullariidae > Pomacea > Pomacea canaliculata. Next base: position 27,320,289 of record NC_037594.1, read on the forward strand.
CAGCCTCTATCTGCTTATCAACGGTCTGGTCATTCCAGCTTCCTTTAATCCTTATCACCCGGGCAACTCATCAGGAACTACATTCTTTTTATTGTAGAGGTAATCTTGGGTATCTCACGCACTCATTTTCTCTCTCACACACACACACAAAGAAAGAGAGAAGAAAGAATGAGATAATCAAACCAACAAACCCATGCTACGTGCATACATAAACATTTATGAACATCAAGAACTAACTACAAACTGACATTAAACATTTGTTCCATGAAAAAGCGCTGCCTTTGATCTTGCATGCTACCCACTGTATATGTAAATATATAATAAGCTTGTGTATTCCAGTCTCCTGTTTCCTTTTCATGCGGTGCAAGGAGTTTTTACTGATGCTGACTGTTCTATATTTTATATGTTCTATATTTTATATATGTGTGTACCGATGTGTTTACCTACAAAAAAGGTGAACTGCCACATGGGTGTGTAAGACTTTTGCAGGCTGGTTCTGGGTTATCTGATGACTTTGGTCTGACATTAACCTGTCCACCTGCTAAGCCCAGTCTGTCCTTTACCTCATAGACAATCGAATGTTAGAGCAACCTTTTTCCTCTTATCTTACAGGTGAATGTTGGTCAATGTGCCATGAGTGAATTGCTTCCGTTGGCAACAGATTTGGTTTGGATTATCTGTTGAATTTATCATAACTGTTTGTTGATCAATAAGCCTGTTGCTGGAAAAGCTTGAACTAACTACAGCTGAACAGGCAGATGTTGTGTGATGAGATAAATTTTGTGTCTGCTTGGGAAGAAGATGTCAGCGCATTTTAATGAGTTGCTTCCTCATCTTCCATGCACTTGCCATAAAACAGTGATCTTTCAGTATTTACCTGACAGGCTGTGCAGTTACTTTATAATATGTGCGTGTGTGTGTCTTTGGATATGTGTATGTTTGCAAGTATGCGACAGATGTATTCAAGTACACATTCACAATTAAAAAAAAATTAACTTACTTCAGTTTTGGTTTATCACTAGACATTTAATCTTTAAACAGAATATTATTACTCTCTGCAGCTGAATCTCACTTTCTTAACCATTCATTGTATATCATACAAATCATCAAAATTTGACATGAACAATAGAAAACAGTAGACTTATTTATAAAATAAAAATATCTCATTAATACATAGTTGGAAATGTGCAGTAAAACTTGATACAATCAACAGAATAATTCCAAGACAGGTTTTTAAGCAATAAATGGCATCGTCACAAAATTTTGACAATCTCTATTCGCACACAGGCTAGTAAGTATTATAGTGCTACTAGAGAAACACAGTCACAATAAGGCTTTACCCCCCACTGCCACAACACCATTTAGTGTTTCTAACTCATTTTTATACTTTGTGAAATCTGTTTAATATAAATACATTTTTTTTGGGGGGGAGGGAGTGGCTGTGGGTGGGTAGGGATGACATTAATCTCCTTACAAAATACAGTGAAAATGCAGTTTATCATTTCTTTTCCCCATCATCAAAAAGTTTAAGAAAAATGTTAAATGTGATGATAGACCAAAAATAAAAAATATTTAGCACACTGAGATCAGTTTCTCACTTCCTTTACACTAAAGGATTTGTTCTCAATAGTGTCCAAAAAGGGATGTAAACACCACAAAGTACATAAAGTGAAGTTTAAAGCTCCTTATAATTTCACTGGTTCATGTTGTGCAGGTCTCATGGATTTTGTGATCTCATTTTTGAGATGGATTTGTGAGATCAATATGCAGCTGTAGGTACCTGTTAATAATATAGATATGCAGACAGTGGTGCATCATAACAAAATCAATAAAACACTACATAAATAAAACAACAGCCAACTACTTATATACAAAATGAGAATGTTGTGAAGTACAAATAAAGGTCTAAAAAACACTTAAACAAGTACTTTCAATACCAAAACTATTTATATTAAGAAAAAACAAATTTGTGTATATGATTGCAAAATAAGAATTTCTGTTTGATAATTAATAAACACTATAGGTATGTTTTATGTTAAAACATTGAAGAATTACACCACTGAACCCATCTGAAACTTCATACTTGCTATGTCCTGTGCAAAAATACTCATACTCATTTCCACAGAAAACTATAACAATATACTATACAAGCTGAAACCACCCTATTATTAAGGTAAATCATCAAAATAAGAGAAACGGTGCTTCTTTTTTAAGTGCACAGAAATGGTACAAGTGAAAAACAGAAATCAAAAAGTGGTGCGTCTTTTTTTTCATGTGGTTTAGTGATGGGTGCACTCAATCATAAGAATTTCCATTTCTCAGAGGTACATGCTGAGAATAAAATTTAGCTGATAATATGTGTTTAAACCATGTCAGATAAGATTCTTTACATCCCTTGACACCTCTCTGACAAAATTGGATTGAATTCCAACTAGCAACAGATTTGTCTGCTATAAATTTCAATGCAGCCATGTTCAGAGGTAAAAATTATCCAAACTACCACATATAATTTTTACACAATTCTGTGTGCATAAAGATCAAATTCCAGTGAATAAAGAATTAACAGGCCTCAGAAAGTGTTTATTTTGGTAGCATTTCTATCACCTTTGACAATTATTTCCAGTTTTTTAATTCTTGACCAAACCCAAAATCTCCCGCTCAAGTAGTCCTTTATTATCGACAAAATCATTACACTTTCCTAGCAAAATAAGCACTTGTTAAAAATTATATTCAGTGATAATTTAGTTATAAGTTTATGCTGCTATCTTTTTAGCTCTGTTTGCAGTGATGCGTGCTTGATGGACCACCATGGCACACTTTTCACGTCTGATGATATGGTTTCCTTCAAAGTAGCCCTCATTTCTTGGAAGACCATGGGAGCCATCAGGAAACGTGACAAGGCCTTTTGGATAGAATGGAAACTTGAAAGTTGCAATAAAGAAATAAAATTATACTAGAGCAGCAAAACACTGAAATAAATAAAAAAAAATAAAAGTGCATTTGATAATCAATAAGTAATGATAGCTTATTTACACTGAATTCAGCAGAAAATTAGCAAGGTAGCAAGTAAAACATAAAATAAAAATTTGCCAAAGATGTTTAACAGTCTCTAATATTTGGTGGCATTCACTTTTTCAAGTTTAAATTTATGCTTGCTTTAAAAAGATTTTAGAAAGAAAGAATATAGTTGGGAAGGTTAGTGGCCCAGCATTGTTTAAGCCAGTGAATACTCACCTAGTCCCCAGATTTTCCCCTCTCTAAACTCGCCTTCAAAAGCCATCTTGTCTTTCCTTGTGAAAATGCCAAGACCATGGAATTTGCCTTTCTTAAACTCTCCTTCATACCTGATATCAGAAATTTAGCTTTTCTTCATTCCTGCAAATTCCTCTAATTTTGTAAACTATCTGACTAATGAGGCAGCAACAGATTTAGTTTACTTAAAAAAGAACAATAATTAAAAACCATTTGTGTCAGGTAGTGAGTACATTTATGAGAGAGTGTGTGTGTTCTTTAAATTACTAAACAATGAAAGACATTTTTTTGTAAAATCTGCTTTTTTAACTGCTTATAATATATTAACAGGCATGCACCTTGAACCATCCTGAAAAGTCAATATTCCAAGTCCCCCAAACATTCCATCTTCAAATTGACCCCAGTATTTGCTGGTGTCTGGAAAAGCCAGGTAACCGATGCCATGCCGGTGTCCATGTTCATTCCACTGACCATTGTAAACAGTGCCATCATGGTATTTATACTCCTCAATTTGTAAGTCCATGACTCGCTGGCTCACTCCACAAAAACCTGGACAGAAAAAAATTATTAATAATACCAAATCCTTTACCTGACACTAAAATTATATTTAAAAATATTCCCCTTCGAACAGAACGATCACCAAAAAAATTTGCCCATAGGCTATAAACACTATCGATCGATCTATGCTCCTTTCGACCATATCTCACTGATAAATATTTCTCGTATTTTTAAAACCGGATTACTGTGTAGATAAAATTATGATTGGAACAATCCTTTAGGAAGAATCACCATTAACACGTTTCTCTGGGAAAAGGGGGCTAGAATTAGGGTTTGATGTTGGATTTGAGTTGATCGAGATGGTTTGTGTTAGGATTAGGTTTTTTTCGGTTTTAAGTCATGGCGTCCATAACAACGTATGTCAACTGTCGTAAGCCCTCCTAAAATAAAGTTGTTTCTCTTTATCATATCTTGATTGGAAACTAGCGCTTCGCGCGGAAGTGCATTTCATCCTCCTTTGCTTCGATGGGTAGTCTTCGGAAATTCATTTAATTGTACCTGCCAACACGGTGACAACGTTCTTATCACCTCTGCATTCTGTAGAAACAGTCAAATATTTTTGGATAAAAATGTTTCTTTTCAACAGAATACATTGTCAGATTCCGGTTCCTATTCGTTTTCTGACCTGATTTCATTTCTTTAACGCTTCTTACCTGTAGCAGACAGCTGTCACCCTTTCTCTTTACAAGTTCTTCTCACCTGTGTGAACTACGTCACACGAAACGGGGGCCGTGTATTCATGACGTAAGCGGTAGTTCACGGTCAACATGGTTGATTGCGGGAACACTCGGTGTGCCCAAGAGAGACGCTTCTTCAGGAAAGAACTGCTGTCATGGAGCAAAAAAATTCCTCTCATGATCGGTAAGTGTCTTGCGATCTCATTGTCAACGGCTTGTCGTCCTCCCCGCCACACCACGCGCGTGCACGACACAGAAAACTCACGTTCATTACTGTCAAATTTTTAACCAATATTCGGTCATTCTCTTCACCATCCAAACAGTCGATCGATAAACACTGCACCGTCATGCCGAGAAAACATCCGTGGTGCTTTTTTTTACTAGGTCCCATATCTATTCTGTGTTTTTTTCGTCCTCTAATACTTTCATACCTTTCTGAAACCTGCGATCCAACTTTGCCTCCGCGGTCACCTGTATTCGAAAAGTGCTTTAATTTAGGGCTAGCGCATCCTCCCAATTTTTCCAAATCCATATTGTAGATCTTTATGACGTTTGCTCCAATTTTCATAACCGCCATGTTTGTCCCTAAATTACTGAAATGGAAATTCAGGGAATTTGTGTTTCTGTCTGTAAGCATTTAGATTATCTTACCGGTTGCGACACTTTCTTAAACGGTGTATCGATCGACTCCCGACTAAAAGGTAGGTGAGGCCCGTCGGATTGATAGGTTGGTGCTAGCTTTTGCCCAAGCTGGGAGGTGCTGGGCCGTGACCTCGTATGTAACAATATGATAATGAGCAGCTAAACCGCTTCACACCAATTTCTGATCCGGAGCTTGGCAGAAAGGAGAAAAGGGCGGGACCGCACATTCAAGTCTTTTGCATGTGTCGTCTGCTGCAGATGCGCGTTAGGGAAGACTGAAGGCAACCCAGATATGTCGTTCACCATTCAACCCAAGTGTCTGCACCTTCATGATCGGAAAGGTTTTGACAAGAAAGCACACTCACCTGATCTTCATTGATTTTTCACCCCCTTCTTTGTGCACTGGATATTGCATTTCAAAATTTGCGTCCCAGTAGTCCGTGTGGGTGAATTTCACAGCATAAAAAATAAGGTGCAAAAATGTGTGTTGGTTTCCCTTGTAGTTATTTGAAGACAATGGGAGTGATGTTTGACAGCATCTTGCGTTTATTCCACTGAGATCATTACATTGAAATACGGTGTCTTACATAAACAAGTACAGATGGGATACCTCCTGTTCAGAAATAACAAGGTATTAAGGGGGTACCAACACTGGTCACTGGGAATTCACACAGGGAAATCTTGATACCATTGTGATGCTTTTTTAACTGTAAATAACCCACAGTTCTCATCAGTAAAAAAGACAAATCATCGATCCTTAATTTTTTTTTGTTGCTTTAGAATTATTTGAACTTGGAAATAAGTCAACAGAAAAAGTCAAGTCTTATGTATTGATAGGTAAATCATACAATACTAATTATTTCAGCAATTTTGTTGAGCGGTCAATATAGCATCTATGGACAGAAGTTAAATGTTACATGATGACATATATTTTCATTCTGTAGAACCATAGTGATTAACTCATGATGGAAAGCCACAAAAGGATATAGTACAAAAAACCCTACACCATTCATTTGAAAGTGCCCTATTTACGACCCTCATTTATCAGGTCCTAAGGTTGTTGTGGTCGACAGCTTGAACGAAAAGTTTAACACTTTTACATATAAATTAGATAATCAGATACTTTTATTGCATTTTCTTTGTAAGCCATGCAATTACTTAAATATTTCCCATTTACTTCCAGCTTGTGATTTAATGTGCAGTGCTTTTATCCCATCTAATCAAGATAGTTGTACTTTTTTATGCAAGTGACCATCGATGCAAAGTTGAATTGCAGATTTAAGCAAATAAAAATAAATTCTATTGGAAGGCCTCACAAATGTACAGCATTAATGACCTGTAACATCGTAGGAAAGTTTCACACTCTAAGGGGAATAACTTTAGTATTTTCCTGTTGCTGACAATACCTGTAGCAATATTGCAAACTACGTCAAATTTTGTTGATCATTTGCGGAGTTCATTGATTTGGTTGTTTTTAGAGGCATTCAAAACAAAAAAATTTTTGAGTCGCTAGTAGTAACTTTTCCCAGTTTTTCATGTTTGTGTTAGCAGCTGGGATGCAAAAAGGTATAAATTCAGTTTTTGTTTATTATTGATTCTTATTGTTTTTCTCCTATCTTTTAAACTATTTCTACAGGGTTATTTATTTTAAACTAATAATAAACTTGTTCAGCTATTGATGATAAACATTCAACATCTGTGATCTTACATTTGTCTTAAAGAAAACCTATGCATTAATTATGTATTTTTAAAAATGTGCAAGTTTGGAGTTGCCATAGACACTTTTAAGAAATGTTAGGTCTGCTTTCTTTGTGTAAAACCTTTGCTAAGTTATTGAACTAGAACTGTAACAAGCTGTGTGTTACTATCATACCAGTGAGCACAGTCTTACCAGGCTCCTTTTTTCTGCCCCTGCCCAGATTCAATTCCAGTTAACCTATATTTTAAATGTCATCCTCTATCACATGTAATTATGTTGTGACCTGATAATTTACCATGAAAATAAAAACAAGCAAAATTACTTATTTCTTGCTCGTGTAGACATCGATGCTAGTTCTGATATTGTGAGTAAATTTACATGTGTGTGCGTGTGTGTGTGTGTGTGTTTATTCTGTTGACAAATAACCAACTTTATCCCAGTGTGCTGTTGTAACTTGGAATGTCTGCTAACTTTGTTGTTAAAAAAGAACAACAGATACTCTTTTAAGATAATTACAAGTGGTGCATCATAGAAAACATAACAATATACATTCTTACATCTCAACTATTTTTAAGACACATTTTAAGATACATTACACACCCATGCATGTGCACAGCCAACAATTCATCTGTGATTGAGCAGCTGGACTGTAGACAGTACAAATGATTTCTAGTGCCTGTTGCTTCTGCATTCAGGCCAACAAATTCTCCTGCTAGTGCATGTCCTGATATGGATGCTGTAAACCTCTGACAATTTGCTGATCACAAAAGTAATCCCTAAATCCTTGTCCTTTACAATAGCTACCTTTGAACATATATTTCTTTTTTCTTGAATTATTTTGGTGCTTGTGTCCTCTGTGTCTTAAAATAACATGTACACTAAACCTTAGATTATCTAGAATATTTTGACAATATTTTTATCAAGTTAGGTGGATAAATTCAATATGTCTTACAAGATAAAGATACTGACCACCTTAACTGGTCTGGATGTTTATTGGTAGTAGATTAAACAGTAGGAGAATGTCATAAGAGAAGTAATCGAATTTTGTTATTTTTGAAAGCGCACAAAATCGTGATTTTTTCCTAATTTATTTTTAAGCATGAAATAGACTACTGTTTGTGTTTGTTAACTTGGTAATGAAGTTGAAGAATTTTTTTTAAATCTTAGATTAATGCTTTGTGAATGGAAAAAGCTTGAAGAAAATTAACAGTGAGGCAAACTAAAAGAGTTGTTGCAACTGATGAATAACAGTATCTTTTAAAAACAAGAGGGGCGAGCAGAGGTCTGATACCTACTAGGATCTAAGACAAGTAGGAAATAAAGTATGCTGTGAAAAGTGTTTCTCACAAATGTAAAATTGGTTCGTATATTTATCAGAGTGCTAGTGAATTTCACAGAAATAGTGGAATATGGCAATCACTTGTTTTTATACTCTGAGGCAGAAAGAACTAGATATCCCAGATGTTTATCCTCTTGAACTCGACCAGAAGACAATCAGACTTTGCCAGCAAAGCCTAGTTATTTGTAGTGGTGGTGCTGATAGGAGGGTATGCCTCTGCTCACCAAGATGCATAAAGGTGACTGATAGAATGTGAGCTACATACCAGAACTTCATAGGCAACTACTGTATATGAAAAGTTTGCCTCTTCCTTAACTTATGTGGTTTCCAACAGGGTTAAAAATGAAAACTCCTTAAATTTTAAAGTACTGCTAGTACAGTGTGGCTTTTTTTTTTTTTTTTTTGCCATTTGCTAGACTCAGATCACTTTAGCCTTGACTCTTGATTTTTGGTTTTCATGGATCCTGATGGTTTCTTCCACATTCCACGCTTCAATCAATAGGGAGAATTTTTTTTATTATTTTGTAAAGGATGACATCTAACCCAAACTACCTTGGAATCTAGAAGAAGCAAACAGGAGAAGGAATTTAGCAAGAAACAGTTCATATCACTAGCTGCTGAAGACCAAGAGCAAAAATAAAAGACAGTCATTGATTAATTTAGCAAGATATATTTGGTTATTACCACTGATATTTTTGCTTATTACCAAGATATGTTTGGTTATTACCTGTTACCTTGTGAGTAGTAATGACGCTTACTGAAGCTACACTGCAGACAAAAAAACAAGTCTTGGAGCAGCAGCTGGGATTTTTCTTTTTATGAGCTTCTGTCAGGAGTCTTAACTTGGTGTGTCAGCAGGTTCTATGAGTTTGAATTGATTGAAAAAAAATTGCTGGAAATGTAGTCATGAAAGGAAGGGGCACATTGATTTGTCTGGAATATAATTATCAGAAGACTGCTTCAACTTATTCCCACTCCTCAGCCCCATGCTATATGAAGAGGGTTTTATATTGACAGCTTTAGTCACAAGCACAGGCTTATTCAGACAGGTCAGGTAGGTTTTGTGAAAAACGCCCCAGGAGATGACAGTGATCAATAGCATTTCTTACCAAGCTATAGGATGTTTACCATTTCTTCATAAAGACCAGTTCTAGCCCATGGAGTTCATATTAGAGAGAGGAGAGTGTGGTGTGTGGGGGAGAGAGAGCATGTGTGTATGCTTACAAGCTGGACATTAAAACTAACATTTATTGAAACCAAAAGAATGGGAAGAAATACAATATAACAAGCCAAAGCTATTGTGACACAACCATAACAACACAGTGATCAGATTTTTTTCCTTTCCCCTCCCCAGTAGGCTTCTAGAGATCATCACAACTGTTATAAAAATTGCTTAACTGGGATTAAAATCACCATCATGTAGTAAAGGATAATAAATTTTGTGTTCGGTGACACCTTTCTTTATTGTATGTTTATTGCGTTCGTATATGACTGTGTTTGTGCTCATCACTATTTTCAAAAATCAATATGAATGCTTATTCTAAAAGTTTTAGTTCATGGTTTAAACTGTATGTAATGCATCTTTTGTATTGGAGGTTTAATACAGTCATTATGCCTTATTGCTTTTATTGCTATGCTGGTCGGAAGTTGTATAGTCAAGCTGGCGCCATCTTTGAGCATGTGGTCAACTGTTAATTTTCCTGAGTATTTTTATTGAAGGGTCTCCTTGATTTACTTTTTTTTTTCAGCTCTGGAGCAGATTGGTGCTGAATATGTTGATAAAGAAAATTCAGAGTCTCTAGCCAACCCTTATACATGTGAGTAACTGACAAACACAACCTGTGCTGTTGTTTTTTCTTCACTTTATTCCCATTTCCATGCCTTTTTTTAATGTTTTTGGATAACTTCTGTCTTATCCAGCTGTATAAATTGTGTGACTTGTAAAAATCTTTACTTCTGTTTTATATCATGCCAGCGCTTAACAAGTTGCGTCTCTTTAAAATAAGCTCATCTATATTATCCGCTTAGTAAGAACAGATCTGACCAACATTGTCTTAAGCTATAATAAGAACTGAGCTGTGCTTGGGGGTGATATTACAGTGCACATCAGAATAGCATAGCCCTTCTACCATTTATTCTTATTGGTTCAATGCAGGCACATCAGCCTGTAAAGGTTGCTAAGATTCCGCATTTCCAGATGTCTGCTTTCTGCTCTGCAGCATGTTCAAATGGCAAAGTGTTGGTATTAGATTTCTGTCTAGGATATGATGGTGACATTTCTTCCAGCATGATGGCCTTGTTTTAACTCTAGGCATGACTAGCTTATGGCTTAGGCTTTGTTAACTCAAGAGTGCTTGTCTAATGTGGTTGTGTTGTGCATTTGAAGATTATAATTAACAAAGGATCAAAGGATAATTTTGACATTATATAAGAGGTCAAGTGTTCTTTATGTGTGATAATATTAGGGCAATGAACACATAATTAAGAAACAAGTCATACATCTTGGAAACAGCTAAGGGTAAGAGTTATTTTCAAGCAATGATGCAGACTTTAATGCATACATTTTATTTGTCTTAAAATGCAGTTAGCATGCTTATATCAAAAACTATCGCTTTCTGTAAAGCTAACTGAAGTGAACATTTTATTTTTTTAAGATCTAGAGCCTGAAGAGCGCAAGGACTGGGAAGCAGATTACAACTGCTTTTACTGCCAGGGAGAGCTAACAAATGTTTTGGTGAGTTTGCGCTTGGCTGGAACATCACTGGTATCATTAGGATGTGTTCGTAGGAAACTATTGTTGTTATGTTCAAATTGTGAGCATGCTTTCTGTTTTGAAGCTGTTTCAAAGTGTTCGTACTGATCTGCAATGCAGTATATATATATATCTGTCCATTTCAATAGTTTCATAACTTATCTTTGTTTCACAGGATCTTATAGATGATCTACTACAAGCTGTGCGGAGTGGAAAAGTAGATGCTGATAATACATGTAAGCATATTACATTTTTTTTATTTTCACTTGCAGTTTCTACGCTTGCTAGCATCACTGGATAGATTGTGGTTGCTTTGTACACATCCTTGCTATGTTAAATAGATAAGAATGTTTTCTTTGACCACATTAGCAAGGAAGCTTATAAGGAGTCCTATAATCAATTTCATTGATAAGAGCAAAAAGTAGTTCACATGATAAGTTGTAAAGGACTGGGTAAAGCATGCGTTTGGGTCTTGTCTCTTGTCAAGACTGAACATATTGATCCCACGCCCTTTAACATTTAACTCTATACTGAGGTACTGTTGCTGCAGATCTGTGTGGTTTGAAAGCTATCAAAAGAAATACTTAATTTTGTTGACAGGATATGTTCAGAAAATATTAATTCTGTGTATGTGCATGCATGCATTCACATTTGTGTGTGTGTGTTCTTAAGCACATAAATTCATATGGTTGTAAATGTGTAAATGCATCCACTTATAGATATGTGTCACTGACATGTGATGAGTCACTTGCTTGTGGATCCTTGCATATTGTGTGTGGTGGGTCATTGGGGGTTGTGTGTATGAATGGGAAAAAAGAATTGGGTCTTAAAGCTAAACAGAGGAAACATTCATGATTATTGCATTTTGTAAGGTTAGTTTGTTTGCCAGTTGTCTGAACCACACTTTTAATAAGAACTTTTTCCCTAATAGAGATCTGTTCAGTATGACTGACCACTTCAGGGCTTTATGCATGTAGTTTAAGGAGCTCTTATCTTTACTTCTAGTGAGAATATGAGGCATTTTATTTTATGCCTTAAACTATGATGTGTGAGAAATCATTACAGTCATCGCATTTGCCAAAACTAGTTCCTGTGCTTAACTCTTGGCTTGAGGTTGCAGTGAGCTAGAGAAGCACCTCCCATCCACTACCCCCAACCTATCTCCCTATATCTAATCCTTATCACTCTCCATCTTCGCATATGCTTGCATTTACAACTGACATTGGCAAGGGTGTGATTATGTGTAACTTATGTTAGAGAAAAGCTGCTGCTTTTTGTTTGTGACTGGGGGTAGAGGAGAGGGTATATTTTAGTCATTAATCTGGATTTTCTTTGTTTCTTGATTGCTGCAACTTTTGGTTCCAGATGTTCGGTCTCTGCAGGAACTGCTTCCTTTCTACATAAAATTTTATACACAAGGACTTGGACGTGACCTTCTAGCTGAGGTCACCTCCAGATCCACCTGCTCCACCAGCATGGGACCACCACCCACAGCAGCTTCTACTTTCTCCTCCAGTCATCTTGAGAATGATGATCAGGAACATTTGACACCGAGTTCACAGAGAGTGCATGTGGAGTTGAAGATTCCACATATTTTACAATCAGGGTATGTTTTGATGTTATTAGCTTCCCAATTTTTATTTTAATTGGCTAGGTGAATGACTTTCATGTAGATACCCTAAGACACATTTCACAAACTAAACATGACAAGAGTAAAAATCAAAAGTATAGTTTAAAGTATGCAGAAATACACTGTTCATATCTCAGTCCATTGTGAAATGCAAAGGAATATAAGGGAATTTCCAAAACAAAATTGACGTTAACATTAGTTAGTTTTTAGTTTATTGTTACTCCTTAGGGTAGCATAGCGACGCAGACGTTAACATTGGGCTATGCAAATTAAATGGTAGGCTTTTCTATCACTCCGTCTTCCAGTTTTCAGGTTTATTTGATTTGCTTGTGTTATGGCTGACCCAACCCATTTTAATCAAGGAGATCAGTGTTTTCTTAGTTATAATTTTGTTGTTGTTCCTTACAGTTATTTTCTTGCTAGTTTTGCTAGAAAAGTTTAGTAAAGAAGTCTGTTTTATAAATGGTCTTGTTCATTGTGGCATCTGAAATATGTCTTAGGCGAGGACGTAAAAGTGAAATGACTCAGGCTGGTGGAACAAAGAGATACTACCCTGAGGATGATGGCCTGGAAGTGGCTGTAACTGATGCCAGAAGAATGAAGCTTGATGATCACAGGGCCTCGGCTTTATATGGAATCTCACAGTCTGCACTTTGCAACAACATTTTCAGCAACATCTGTGACCCAGACCATGACAGGATGCTGGCTTTTGTAGATCAGGATGATTCTAACTCAGGTGATGAACCTGTTGCACCAGGGATCATTAATAACATGAAAATGTCTGGTCTGATCAAAGCTGGTACTTTCAGTTATCTACCTCCTGTTCCTTTTCATCAGGATGCCATGAAAGAAGAACTTGACTTTAACTTGTCCTCGACAGCCTTTGATGATTTTTCTGTGAAACTGGCACACATTCGGCGCATGCATAATCTGAGCAAGGACAGAGACATTCAGATCAAACCTGCACATATCAACGAACCTAAGTTGCCACTCCTCACAACGTTGATTCGTAAACTTGTGGAACAACGATTTCAAATGGAAGTAGGTTGCAGGCAGACTAGTGATAAGCTTTCTGCAAGTTCAGACTCCAGCCAGCAAAAGAACAACATTTCAAAATCAGAAGAGAGAAAAAGCACAGCCATTTTGGTTGATACCCTGCCACATTTCATTCCTTACCTTTCATCTTTTTCACCTTCCTGCCTCTCAACTAATGTTCCTTTTTCCACTGATGACCTTCGTGTTCCGTCCTACAAACCAACGAACACTCGACAACCACAGCAAGCAAACCAAGATGTTTCCATCTCGGTAGAGGAGCCATCAGTGAAACCGTTTGGCCATGTGTATGAAACTGGCTGCATTGGAGAGGTCTTAAAGGACATTATAGCAAAAACAATCTCGGAAAAGATCAGTTGCCGGGATTCACACAGCGTACCTTCCTTTCCTTCAGCTGCAGAGCTTTTCAGTCAAGCCTCTTCAGCGGCCTTTCCTTTGGATATGGGCAAATCAGCTTTTCAGGTCTGTCATGCAGATGTGTATCTGTCTCAACCCAGCCATCCAGCAAAAAGAATCAAGCGTGAGCCCCTAGATGATCATGACCTTACACCTCAAACTACAAAGAGCAGTTGCAACAACAAAACAAGCACTAGTGCAGGACCAGACAGCAGTAGCAAAACAACCAGCAGCATCCACAACCTTAGCAGCAGCAAAAGTTCAGGTGAAGGAGGATCAAAAGAGAAGAAAGCACGACCCAAACGGGGGCAGTACCGCAAGTACAACAGCCAGTTGTTGATCGAGGCAGTGAGGGCTGTACAGCGTGGGGAAATGAGTGTCCATCGTGCCGGCTCCTACTTTGGTGTCCCACACTCTACTCTTGAATACAAGGTCAAGGAAAGGCATCTGCTGCGGCAGAAAAAACCTCGGGAGCCAAGCACCTTGGCAAACACCAGCACCACCTCCACAACGACCACCTCCACCACTACAAGTGCTTTGGTGCCAACAGCCCCTTCTCGCTCGGCTTGTGCAGGTTCCCCCATTTTAGCTGGCAGTTCAGCACCAGCCAAACCCTCCCTCACGACCTCTGGCTCCAGTTCCGACAGCTCAGCTTCTTCGTTCTCCTCACAGCAGCACCTAGGGAACAGCAAGGACTCCCCACTTACATCCTCATCTCCTGTCAGTGCCTTAGGTTTTGGCTTGCATAAGCAGGCTGCCAGTGAGTTTCCCTGGTTCCAGCCATACTTGGTCTCTGGGCCTGTCCCTTCCCCATTTGATCCTACCATAAGCCTGTTTCCACAGGGTTTTACTCTCAACACTTCTGCTTCGGAATTGCTGCGTAAACTGCAGCACAAAGTCCAGAGCAAGTCAGCAGTGTCTTCACCTTTCTCTTCAGATTCTTCATTTGCTTTCCCTCATCCAAATGGCAGCAGCTCACTACGGGAGGGATTTTTGTTGTTTAATTAGGAAGCCTGATTACCCAAAGCTTCATTCTTTATAAATTATATTGCTTGCTCTCTTTCTTAGGATTCATAATTATTTTTTTCCACTGAGCTATATCCACTTTTGAAATAAAAATTATGGTTATTCTGTTCTTAAAGTGATTTCTCCTCAATCCTCTTCTCATTAATTTTTCTTGTTATACTACCCCTCTTCTGCTGTAATAGTGCATCAGTAATTAAATTGTCCTTAGTTGTGTAGTCAGTGCATTAGCAAACAGCTTGCACTTGCAATGCCATTTGCTATGCCCTGTTCACACCTTTTTGCCTGCTGGCCAGGAATTTTGTAAGATTCTTTTACTGCAGTTGATAAATGACATAAAGAACATTTTATCTGCTTTTTTTTTTTTTTCTCGACACGAAAAGGGGGCTTATGATTCATAGGGATTCCAGATAAGTGAATCATAATTTGTTTTTCTGTGACAGAGCGTCAAAGTTTTTTTATAGGACACTGTGCCATTCACTGTATAAATGTATAGCCAGATGATTTTCAGACTTTTCTAGACTAGAGAAAGTAGGTTTAAATTATGAAGAAAAGTGCTGTAAAATGATGTCTTGAATATTGAAACCATTTTGTCTTCAATAGCCATAGAGTAGAGGTGGTCATTTTTACTGTAGCTCTAGACAAGAAGGTTAGGAAAGGGGGGAAACATTCTTTGTGCAGAACTATAATGGAAAGATTGTCGTTTATTGCTGGATGTTAGAAAATCCTGCTGAAGACTGTGTTAGAGTTAATGTCTAATATCAAGACAGCCTTTATGAAGAGCACCAGATGCCTGACTCCTCCAGAGGCACTGTTTAGCACAGAAATACTTAATGCAGTTGACTTTTTCAGTGAAAAGAAAGTTGAAACTGCTGCTATCTTTCTGAGGCATGTTTGGGAACAGAGGGGAGATGATTGAGGACTGAATGTCTCGGTGCATTCACATCCCCACTCATAATGACATAATGTTAAAGTGGTAGCATCAGGCTGCCTTCTGAATTTCGATTCTGCTTCAATCAGTTAGATTTCTTCTTCCATGACTGAATGTTCAGATTAAGAAAATTACGGGTTTATTTTTTTCTGTGTTTTGATTTTTTCACCATGTGGAGTTGCTTAGCTGGCTGGCATGTTGTGACTTTTTTTTTAATATTTATAAATTGGGGTACATGCTTACTATTACTTGCTTCAGTTGCAGTGAGTTAAGCAGCTGAAATTGGAACAAGTCAGTGATAAATGAGATTGTAAACATTTATATTTTCCCATCATTTGGAGACATTGTATGGAAGTTATATTTGTGCTGGTGAAGAATTTGCTTCATTTTTGTTAAAGAGAGTGCCTAGTCATATTTTACCGTTCTGGTCAGTCCTTTAAACAGCTTTTAAACCTCGCATGAAACAGACAATTAAACAACTGGCATGTATATATATAGAACAGCTCCAGTTACTGAATGTTGCACCTTTGATTATTCTTGCTTTGGAGAAGGTTGTGCGAACATGCAAAGTTTAAGACTGCACATTCTTGGAATCTTAAAGGATTGTTCTTTTGCCTCACCAACAGTTTTTTTAAAAACTCTATTGGTATTCTTACAGATTTTCAGTGCAGTCTTAACATCAGACATTTCCTTGCATCCTCACCAATAGTTTCACTATCCAGCTTTCTGCTGTTTTCTGTAGGGGAAAAAACCTAAGCCACTTTCACATATTCGCTTGTTGCAAACCTGGCTTCAACAGCACGCTTAGTGATTATCTTTATACAACTCAATGTGCTCTTGCCATTCATATGTAGTATCATCAATACTTTTAACAAGCTGCTATCATACCCATTTCTTTACAAGTTTATTGAAGCTTTTCTCACAGAGCTTAATCATGCTTGATTTTTTTTTTTTTTTAACAACAACTTACGGGTTGAATTTTGTACAATGAATTGGCTTTAGTCAGATATGTAATGCTTTATATTTGTGATCTTCATCCCAAATTCTTTTGAATTGATTGCTGTCAGAGTTAATTCCATCTTTTTTCCACTCTCTTGTATTGAGAATATACTGTTGTTGTCATCCATTGCTCCAAGATGGTGCAAAGGAATTTCTCTTTTTGGGTATATTCACCATGCACTGCTTAATTACTTGCAAAACATGCTTTTTCATGTGTTGGTATGTGTCACTGTATGTTTGCTTATTTTGGATCAGCATTTGATGAAGTAATCTTGTTCCAGCTACATATCTTTGGGGGATAAACAACATTATATGTACAGCTGGATTATAATCAGTGACTGGCAGTTTATGGTTTGGGAAACTGAGGGCTGCTGTCACGTTTGACTCAATTTTATTGCTTAGAAGACCACGACGGCCTTCTTTCTTGCCTTTCTGGTTGCCCTGCATTTTAAAAAAATGAATGCAGCAAGTGTTAGTGCATATCACCCTTTGCAATTTGTTTGCTAAGCATTTATGAAGCAAACGGAAGAACAACCTTGTTTGGGGTTTTTCAGTTTAGCAATGCTGGACACATTTTTGATCTACTACAGGCTTTTTTTTTCAAAGTGCCTGCCAAAATCAATTGGTTGTATGTGTGCTGTATCGTCTCTTCAATACGGGTTGTGGCTTGAACAGAGACATCATCATACTGGGTCTTAACGAAAAAACATTTCCACCAGGTATACAACATTAACATGTTTGCTTTTATTTTTTAAATAATTTATTGTTACTGTTTCCTTAGAGCATATGAAATCTCTGATCACTTTATATGCTTTCGGCGCTGTGCAAGAGCCTGCATAAAGGTTTTAACATGGTATATCATCTTCACATTTTTATGTCAGTTGTGTTTTTTCCCTCAAAGAGTCTCCACCCAAAGCACTTTACATGAATATGTAGCTCTTGTCCAAATAAGTTCCTGCACTTCATTGTCAGTTTGGCAGATTCTCTTGTAACAGACCCTTTATCGACAACTACTGATGTGACATTTCTTCCCATTCTTATCTAAATTTGTACGGGTCTATTTATCCTTGTGAAATGCTGATCCCATACAGAATAGTATTGTTGATATTTCCCTGTAATGGTTGATATTGTATGCTATTAATTTTTTTGAGGACAGTTATGCTAAAGCATTATGATCAGGGTAATGCTTTTGAAACTTTACAAACACATCACTGACCACAACAAAGTTTTCAAGTAATAGATGTTTGCATAGGATTATATCGAACTAATGTCATGTACAGTAGAATTAGTTTTAGAATTTGGTGGGGGAGTTTTTATAAGTAGAAGTACTCGAAGAAGATTTTTGTTTTTAAGTAGTGTGCATGTAAAATGCCACAAGTATATGCTCTGGATTATATGGTTAACTCTTTCATGGTTTTATTTATTTGTTTTTAATATATGTCCTTCAGATTAGTGGAGATCTTTGGAGTTTAAGCCTTTTTTTTTTTTTTTTTTTTTTTTTTTAAAAAGTAAAATTACAACAGCTGAATATTTGTATAAGTTCTCAGTTCCCAAAACAGTAAAAAGCATTAAAATATAGACAAAACACCCAAAGCCTCAAGAATATTGGGATCGAGTTGATTGTGTAAAACATAAAATGTCATAAAATGTAAGTAAAAAAGCAACTAATGTGGATAAAGTATTGAAAGTATTGTGGGCAAAGTATGTAAGGAACATCATGAACATCTAAATATTAGTGGGGAACAAGAACAATACAAAGTTATTCACCTTCTGATATTCTCCTTGAGATGAATTTCAGAAACTGAAGATATTTGAAGCAACAAAGTTAGGCAGCATACATTACAAAGAAGATATATGTGTGTAAGAATATCAGCTTACTTTCTGTCCATTGTCAAAAGTTTTGGATTCCAAATTCCCTGGTTTGTTGAAAGTCTTATACATTGATAGTGTAGTTGAGACCTTACATCCAGCACCTGGAAGTTCTTCCTCAATTGTCATGTTGATGTTTACAAAAACATCTCTGCTTATGCTTATACATTCCACAGTCAGTGTTCACTGTCGAAGGTCAGAGATCTCATTTTCTTCGAGCATTTTTTTGTGTTTGTTTCCCCTGCCACCCCCAAAAAAGAGTTGCTATTCAAACTGATGTTTATTTTACCATATTACGATGTTACTGGACATTAATTGTCATCAAAAGATTTTTCACCTTTGTACTATTTCTTTAGGTGTCAATATAAAATCCAGTTTGATGAACTATGTATTTTTTCATTTTAATCTTTCGTTGACTGTTAATGCCAATGTTAGAGAGTTTATTTTGTGAGGCCCTTTTTGAGAATTGTCTACTACTTTTCACAGTTTACATGTCATGTTTCTGAATGTATTGAGATGATAAAAGCTCCACTATCACAGAATCTCAGAGCACATCCAGTGCCATACTAACAAACAGCTGCATCTTAGAAAAGTAATGCTGCAAGAAGTACAGTACAAACTTTTGCATTTTTTTCTGCTGTATGTCCTTTGTTCTTTGTTTTGGTCTTAGTTTTTGTTATTTTATTTTATAATACTGACTTTACTGCCTCTAGTCAACCCATGTCTTATTGTTCGATAACAAAACTTGTGCAGATGACAAAAAGTTTTGTCAAGATACATGTAAAGTTATGTATGTTGCTGGTATTTATTATTATGGTAAGGACATTGGATACTCATCATGTGTCTTGCTATTTTTACCAGTTTTGAGCAGTCATATATATTTGAAAAATAACATAACCTGACAAGGAATATCAGGATTATTTACATTATGTCCATTATTTAAACCAGGTGTATTGTGAGTCTTCAGTGTAAACACATTAGAATGGTGATATTCCTATTCGACTGCCCCAGGTGCAGTTTTGTCAGATAATCAGATAAGGACATGTTGAAGGCTAAGCAAGGTCAAGCATGAAATTAAGTTCCAAGGTACCGGCTACTTATAACATGGAACTGTCAGTAGTTTGTGACAAAAATTTGCAGTTATTTATGTAGACAAGTACATCGAATTGATTTAATTGGTACTTCAGATGTTACTGTTGGTCGCAGCCAGTCACGAGTTCTGACCATATGTGTCCAGTCAGAAAATGTGGTCTTGATCTATTTCCAAAACCCAAGTGAGAGCAGGTTCCGAGGCTTATAGCTCATCTGTTGTTCACTCGGATTTGGAGAATTATTATCTTGTAACTGAATAAGACACATTGATTTGAAAATAATTGTTGCACTCAGGTTAGCCTTTGACACAAATTAGCTGCACTAAAAGACAACCATGCACCATCTTTACTACATGGGCACATGCCAGCTCACTGTAGGTACCTCCTGATGCTTGTTTATACATAAACTGCACCATGTGTGTCAGTGACTGCATCACCACTCTTATACCCTGTAGCTGTCCCATCACTTTGCCTTTCTGCTCTAGCTGTATGAAAGGAAACCTGTAGTGCAAGTCTTCCTAACAGGCTGTGTATGTTACAAGTTCCCCAACAAGCAGCAATGTTTTGCATGTTTCAATTTCTTTTTTAATCAAGTTGTGTGTACCTGAGGAAAATGCAAAGCCTTGTGAGCTGTGTGGAATGAGGATCCATGATTTATTCAGTAACTACTCTGAACACAAACTTAAAAGTTCCACAGAAAGGCGAAGGCTGAAAAAAGACATGAAATTCACCATATTGTAACAAGTGCCTTTCTGCTTCTTCAGGCTTTTGGTGCAGTGTAACTCAGAAAAATCATAGCATGGTTCGTGTGAGGCTACCTTAGAATCCCATGGCTTTTTTGGTTTTTTGTTTGTTTGTTTTTGACATTCACAAAACCTTTTTCACTCCTAGTGATTTGAATTACGTTTCAAGTGCAATAAGAAAATTTTACTGAATGGATCTATTCACCCTATCCCCTTCAATTTCCCTCCTCCATTAAGAAGAAAACTATGTTTTGGGGAATGTACTTTGTTTTGATACAAGTCTGGCATAGGTGACAAGTATAATGGCTGTATGACATTTGTTAAGATTCCTTATTTAAGAATCAGGAGGATAGGAAATACAGTATCTTCAGAGTTGAAAATTGTATAAAATGTGATTGTTTACTGGAAATCAGGAAACTATGAGATGTCACAGCCTTAGCTGGGTCATATCCATCTGCAATGCATTTAAAGCAGAAACCATGTTTATTTTATCTGTTCAGTGGTTTGAATGTAAGAAAGGCCATTGTTCAGTCAGTAATCATAGACAAGGGAAGGTCAAAGGGTACAATAAGTTTAGCCTAGAGTGTTGAGGAAATTAAATTCAGCATAGAAAAAACTGTGTATTTTTGTCATTCAGATTAATAGACTTTTTTAAAATTTACTTTCCTTGCTGTGCTGTCAGCACTTCTGCACCTCTTAAGTCTGACTGGCATTGAGCATGCTGTTTGCAATATACATGTTCTGTACCATTTTATTTTCATTTCAAATACAGTTAGATTTAGATGAAGGATGCAAGCTGCACACCTTTTTTTAATTTAGCTGCTCACAGCGATCACAAAAAGTGCATATAAAATTAATTTGCCAAAACAGTGCACCAGGAATAAGTAAGGTAACAAAAAATCAAAATACCTTGTGATCTAGAGGTTCACTTTTCTCCCTTTCCACATTTTTTATGTATTTCTTTGTGCTGATATAAATGTAGCATTGGATTACTGAACAGAATGGAAAGTGCTTTGAAGATGGCTTTGATACATTGAGTTTTGTAGTAGTGATTTCCACTATTGGGCTAGTTATTACCATACATCTGTGTGGACACTCATTGATCATGCCTTCACAAATGTATTTTGTCATAAAAGTAGATTTTATGGTGGTTTTTGTATAAGAAATTGTTATATTCATTCTCATAAAGACAGGGAGCAACAGATTCACCAACTTTGTTTTGACTGAACATATTTTTCCTCTGCTTTAGTACCGCAGAAAAGAGATTTATAGTATGAAAGGTGACCTTTTTGCTTATGCCTTAAGGGGGCAAAGAATGGTCCACCCAGGAAGGTGGATGAGAAACTAAGGTATACCCAAGAAAAAGTCTGTTAAGAACACACAAGCAATCATCCTTTCATTCCTGAACATGTTCTTTTGATGCTGAGCAGTGACCTTATGAGAATGAATATATACTATTTTGATTTTATCAAATGTAAATTGTTTAAATGAAGTTGATGTATTTTGTGAGTGAGTGGTTGACAGCACATTGTACCATATCCGAACACCATTGCTCAAGAAACTATACGTCCCATTGTTGTTCAATTTCAAGTCTATATTTTTACTGCCCTTGTCATTTGTTGTACAGGATGCCCATGTGTTTCATGACTTTGTACAATGTATACGAGAGCAGCTGTACAATCAACTGAAGTATCCGTGGAGACACCTGGAAGTGCACTGGACAGTTTGCCTTGCTTTCTACTGATGTCTAAATGGAACAGCCTTTTTCTTCACATTATATTTTCATGCTTTGGCAGCAGTAGGCATTATATTTCATGCTTCTTTGAGAATGAGAAATTAATAATGATTTCTGAATTAATGAATAATGAATAATAGGAATGTTGCTAGTGCTAGATCTCAGAATAGTTGGGATGTGGGAGATTTTACTTAAAGAGCCAGGAAAACTTGTGACTGAAAAAAAAGAAATGTGCTTAAGGCATAAAGATATTTACAAAGTTACATATGTTTAAATGCCTATCATCTTATTCCTATACAGTGGTAATTACTGCAACTGTTTAAAGGTCACACTTCGTTCAACTTGATGAAAGAGTTGAGGACTGTGAGACAGGTATATGTTGCTGTCTAGTGGTCAGGTTTCACTTCAGATGGCTTTAAGCCTACCCAAAGTGGTGGGCCCTCATTGACCAAGCATGGACAAGGGTTACTTGATATCAGCGCCATGGGGTAACACAACAGGTGTGCAAGGTTGGTGCTGGCTGCTTGAATAAAAGGTTGCGCTTTTATTATACTGTTCACCATTCCTTTCATACCAGAAAGCTGGACTCTGAAGTGGAACCACACATTTTTTAAGAGATTTTACAACAGAATTTAGCTAGTTTGGGCTTAAAAATATATATATATATGTAATTTTCATACAGAAGTCTTCTGATTTGATGATGCCTGTCGTAAGATTAAAATTATCTCTTCAGTTGAGCATCTAAGGCTTGCTCTTGCACAGGTTTCTAGACTGGTGGCTTAAACTATAAGATAACCCTGTGCCTTGCAGTTAACCATGCTAGTTATACTGACAGTAATTATTTTTTATTATAACACTGGCATCTTGGCTAGTGTAATTTAAAAAAAAGTCCTATTGTTCAGAAGGCTACTGTCTGTGCACAGTACTTGTCTTTATTGTCTTGTAATGAACGGTTATTTTTCACTGTGCACACCTTAACTGTAATTGCACTATTGAATATGTCATCTACGAACACTGGTATAGATGTCACAGGTAGTAGTTGACTGTGCCGTAGTGTTCTCAACTAATGTGTTAAGTGCCTTTAGCTTTTGGCATCTGTAATATGACAATGAGCATGTACAGAGCACTGTAACCAAGGTGTAGAAGCAAGATCACTATTGCTGTTTAGGTTTCACTGGTCCTTGGCAGTACTTGTGTACAGCTAGGAACAATTAGTGTATGATTGTGGCTATTAGTCTTTTCAGTAAATATCTAGATCCTTTTGTTACCTTCTGTTTGTGTATATGTGTATGCTTGGCTGTACAGTGTCAGACGGATTATACTCACGGACTCACATCCTTAAAAAGCAGTTGCGTTAGGGTGAGTTTAAAACGGGTAAATTTTACTCAGTCGATGTTAGCTATACATATCTATTGGATGAAGTGCTTCTTTAACTATTGTGCAATGCATCATAATGTTGGCGTATTTTTCTATTCATCCTGTGTCTTGTAGACATTGTGACTGGAAACGAGTTAATAATAGCAAAACATTGAGTACAGAATTTATCAAACATTTAATTAGTATCCATTTCAAAATTGAACTTGAGATGTGCCAGGTTTTTATTACTGGCACGTTTTTTAAGCAGGGTTTGGTCCCCCTCTGCTCTTTATTTTTGTTGTGGGTGGATTTAAGTTGACCTCAATGCTTATGGTACATTTACTTTTAAGGCCAGTTAAAACTGGCGACATATTTTTATAGACTAGCGTTTGATAAATTTAATGTTCTCATCTTAGGTAACAGTAAGTTGGTGTGATTATGTATTTTACAAGGGTAGTTTTTTAAAGTGATTTTTCTTTAACTCTAGGGATTTAAAAAAAAAATTTTTTTTTGAAATCCATGTTTTTTAGTTATGAAAATCAACAAATTAGATAGATAATAAAAATAATAATTATGTGTCTGTTTCCAAAGACACTCAGGTAGCTCTTAGGGAAAGAAGGGGGCTGGATGTTGACATTTAAAAGAACCAAGTTTTTAATTCTAAAAGAAAATGGCAAGATTGAGACTGCTCATTTTTTTAAATAAGCTGTTAATTGTTTGTGGGGTTTTATTTTGTTTGGAAATTGGCATAATAGGGTTCCTGACTTGCTTTATCTTTTGGTTTGTCAAAGGATTGTTATAGATCTGTTATTGTGGTGACGATGTTCATATCATTCTATTTGTGACTGTGCAATCTTTACAGAACACTTTTGTTGGAACAGGTTTTCTGCATTTTTAACAGATCTTGGAATATCAAATTTTTATTCTGTATCTGCCATAGACATTGACAATTTTGCTCAACTCGCCACTGTCATATTTAAAACAGAGATATAAATTATATATTAAAAATATTTACCTTCTTCTGTCATCTAAGATTTTTATTTCAACAAATTATTTTAATAGTTTTGCTAAAAAAAAAAACCCTGTGGTGTTATGGTATTGTTTTGAAGTTGTGAAAATGGATTGTTTCCATGTTATCCTATTTTGCAATAGGTGCCTACATCACAGTGTGCTTTTTCAATTGTTTAGTCGGTGGCCTGTGCAATGGACAAGTTTTTTATTGTGAAATATTTTGACAGAATAAATATTTGGTATTGCTTGTGCTTGTCCACTTTTTTTTTCCAGTTTAAACATGCATCCTATGTTGCTGTGTGGATATTGTGTTGATCCCATACTTTAAAAAAAAAGAAAAAAGAAATAACCATCCAGATTTCAGCATAAATTACAGACGTTTTTATACGGTAAATCCTCTAAATGCAAACCTTCCAATTACAAGCTTTCAAAGATGTATAAGGACAAAATTAAAACTAGTGAAAAACTGGCATGATTACTTTTGTAACAGTAGGAACAAGGAACTTGTTTGTTGTTTAAATCCAAAGGAAGTTAACTTTTAAAGGCATTAAATTTGCTTACTGCTAGTGAGCTAATCTATGTATTCAGACAGGTGTTGGATGCTCATAAGCTGGATTTTTATGCAAATGTTGCACTTGCAAACTTTCTGGACATGCGAATCCACTCTCAGAACAGAATTAGTTCATATTTAAAGGTCTTATTAAAGAATTAGATTTATATATTTTTTATATCTGCAAAAAGTACAAGCAACGGAAAGGAAGCCAACTAACATTTTCTGCAGATAAATCCTTATTAAGAACAGATGCCATGTTACAGCTTTTGTGACTGCGCAGATTTTTATTCATAATGACAATATGCTAAAAATCTGTAAATCTGTTGTAAGTAAATGTAACTGCCCATCAAAATAGATCATTTAAAAAAGTAGACTTCTGACATTCCTGAATTTCATCTACAAGTAGGTCTCAGTTTGTAAAAAATGCTGCATGTTGCAGGTCAGGGTGCAGCAAGGATAAAACTCAGCAAAAGTATGCTTTCTGTTATTTTTGGCCTTTTTTGAAAAAAAAGTTCAGATTAGACACTCCCTGGTCTCCATACATAAACACTTGACATGAACATAGTTGAAATGGTAAACAGACTTGGTATTGTGATGAAAATGAAACATGCACAACAAATCTCTTTCATATGCATCTCAGCACCCAGAAAATTTCTATCAAGGTATTATCTTTACTCCCTCATCCAACACAGATCTCTGGATCTAATTGTCACTTTCATACAAGCAAGACCACAACATCATTTCAATCTATAGTTTAAAATTTATTATACTTTATGTTTAATACTAAAAATAGGAAATAAAAACTCTACATGTTGAGCATATTCAGGGTACACAAATCCGAAGGCAGATGGTTCCCCTATTAAAATATGTGATGACAACAAGATTACTCATTTTTCTCCATTGGCTGAATAAACAGTGCTCTACACCAACAACTGAGTGCAAGAAACATTTAGCAAAGCATGTGTTGCAAAGTTCTTATTGTTACAAGAGTTTCATCAACCATACTGAATTCTGCAAGCAAGTGATTTTTAAAAGTCACACCTTGCTTCTTTTCTGGAATTTTCTGTAAGAAATTAACATACTTTAGTATTCATCTTTTAACCAATCATTTCTTTAAAGCAATAATAGCATCAGAAAAGATTAGTGCTACTAAGCATTGTATCCCATGCTCATCTGGGGCATAAGCTGTTATGTACATTGTGTAGTTTCTTCAATGGTCACTCTTACGGGAAGTTTTTGTAGAAAGGGGGATAAGTTATTTGTCCATGGACTGCATGCACCAAATGCACTTAACCTTGTTTAATTCTCAGACTTAATATATCCTAGCCAACAGACAGCTTTTAAAATCTAGAACTCTAGATAGATAATTATAAAATTCTTTTTCTCATTAGATAAAAGACTTTCAGATCAAATTAACATGTAAGATAAAATTTTGATCAAAAATTTAAAAAAAATTAATCATCTTTAGACAAATTTCTTGCAATTCTCTGAAATCCTTTTGGGTAAATGAGTGGTGATACTTCTAACTAATCTAATAAAGCTTCAACCAAACATCCACAACAAAATTTGCTTAGCACAAAAAAATTTTTCAGTTGTTACTGTGAAAGGTCAGTGAGTGATAACTAATTCTGGTGCACTTTAGCTTATGCACAAATGCCTTCCTGACGTCTTGCAGGACTGCAAAGTCTTGCAGAAGTTTGCTAAACACATTTGTTGACAGAAGTTGGTATCAGCACTTAAAAGGCAATAGTCTCTAATCCAGAGCCTGTGCATAAAAAAATACATAATCAGCATTCTCTTGTTTGTTTGAGTATTCAAGTTCACACTTCTTACCATAATCCCACTGACATTCTTTAATTTACTAAAATGAGGAAAGTGGTTGAGAACCAAGCTACAAAATGACACTGTGCAAAGTTTAGTAACAGACAACAGTTGATTATTCTAACACTATTCACCAACAGCTCTAGCACATATTCACCCATTTTATGCTTGTGAACCATCTCTTCATGATTTTTCTTGCCTTAATATCTTCCTCGCTATAAAAAGGTTAACACAATATCTTTCACAAATGACAATGATTAAATATGTCAATCAAAAAGTCACTTCTGTATTCTTGCTTTCAAAATTATTACAAGTATAAAATAGATACATAATAACTTGTAAGTTTGTTTTATAATTGTGTTGTTAACATCTCGTGATGAGATGAATACTTGTGAACCTGATCAATCTTAAAAATAATGAGCAAACATTCCAATGCTCAAATTTCCAGTAGCAGAAATCACTATCATGCATTTAAAAAGTAGTTCTTCCAATGATAAAAGTCATTAACACAAAATGCATTGTGAAAATAGAAATAGCGAGGTTGTTTGGTGCACACACTTTCGGCATCATGGCAAGATGATCCAGGAATTAAAAAATGATAAAATCAGGTTAAAGGTCCTGGTCTATTATCAAATCAGCCATACTTTGATCACTTATTTTCAATGTCTGAAACAAAAATGTCACAAGAAAAATATCAGCATATAGAGTCATGTGCCATCAATTCTGCTAAATAAATACATAATGACCACAATAACAAATGTGTAAAATTATTACAAAATAAAAATTTACAGTATAAATTGTCTTTTCATCTAAATAACAGTGATTTTGAATTTCGAACAGAGTGAGATGAGGAATGCTATTAATGATGCATAGAATATAAAGTCTCTGTATGCACTAGTTAAGGGACAGGCAAGTGAACTATCAAGTTGAGTTTGATAGAAACGGACGATTTTTAACATGTTCAATGAAATTTCAAAGGAATCATTTATTTATAATTCTGTTTAAAACAGTTTTAGGCCAATTAATGACAGCTGCCATATCAACATGCCCTTTTTTACATGTCTTTTAACTTGTACAGTATGCTACTGCAGAGTATTACATATGTAAAATTAAAATTTCTTTGATTACCTAGATTATTCACAAGTGGTATTCCCCCATCCCACCCCCCCCCCAAAAAAAACCTTACGTCCACTACTCTTTCCATAAAAACCAACCATGGTGATGA
The DNA here is from genome assembly GCF_003073045.1 of Pomacea canaliculata. NCBI lineage: Eukaryota > Metazoa > Mollusca > Gastropoda > Architaenioglossa > Ampullariidae > Pomacea > Pomacea canaliculata. The sequence continues at coordinate 27,348,644 of NC_037594.1, forward strand.
AAACAAGGACAACCTTTCCTTTCAATTGCGCAGTGTAATTCAAGTTGGAAATTCTGATCACAAGAGTAAGACAAGCCTCTAGAACAAATACCTTTTCATTTGCCAGATGAAGCAGACAGACAAAGGCAATGGGGACGCTGAGATTGCGGGCTGCGTCACCTGACAACTTGGTATGCAGGTTTTGCAGCAGCGAATGGAAAGTCCATTCTTCTTTCATCATTTTTTCAAATACTTTCCCACCTGCAGTGGTTTGAAGAGCTGACTCGCTGGTAGCAGTGTCTTCTGTCTGAAGCAACAAAGTATTGACTCTAGCAGAAAAAGTCCCTTTCATTGTTTTATAAATCACAGTACAACAAGCATATGAACAAAAATGTTTAAACAGATTAAGCGCCTGTGTCAGCCATGCAGACAAAACTCAGTACCATAGTGAGAGTTTTTACACAGGCATTGAAATTAGTTGCTTGCAAACACTTAAGTCTAATCTACTATAAATTAGTTTCTTAAGTACTCACCAACTACTTAAGTTGCTTTTACTGTATGAATAAAAGATTTCTGACAATTTAAATTTTTTTTAATAACTGATACACCAACAGCTCTCTGCATTTTTCTGTCTCCATATCCTGCCACTCCATTTGCAGTCTTTGTTTTGTACCATTCACTTCTGCAATTGTCATGCATCCAATTGTGCTTTGTAAACACTTGGCCTAGTTTTGTTTCGTCTTTTTTATTTGGATGCCTTGATAAAATGATTGAAAAACACACGATTAAATCCATCACATTAAATCCAAATGACATCACTGATTAGGGTGATCTCCCTTTTGTTAACTAGTTGAAGATTTTTTCCCCCCCCTACATTGTATTCTTCACACTGATCTCCACCTGGCTCGATCTTCTGACAGCATTCATTCTTTCTGAGAGACAATGGCTATATCCGCATTGTGTGCTGTTGTCACAACACCGCTCCATCTTACTATTTTGTTTCTTCATTGGACTGTTGAAGAGATCTTCCTGTGCAGGACACTGAGCTTGTCTTTCTGACGCGGAAGCATTCTATAAAAGTGCCCTCTTACTACTGTAAAGCGTTCTGAGTCCTGCTGTTGCATTATTATTATTATAATAATACACCACAAAATCTTACTTAACATGCATCTTTACATCTCACCTTTAAGTTCTTAGAAGATGAGGTAAGAACAGACCACATGGATGTTTTCAGCTTCCGCACATCCAGCCTTTTAGCAGTCTTTGAGTAATTTAAATCAATCTTGGCAACCTGAAAAGAATTCATCCAAGGAAACAGAAAATGTTGCTCAACATGAAAACACTTTCCAATAAAGTGTTCTAAAAAATTTAGTGAATCCACAGATATCAAATGCAACAATTCTGTTTTTCACATGTATGTGATTAAATGGTCTGAAAAACATAAGAGTTTTGTATGCTTTTGTGCGTTGTTTTTTGATACTAAGCACTGTTAAGGATTTCATTTTCACTTCAACTGATATGTAAGACATCACAGAAAAAAGCTAGTTCAATTTTTAATTATCAAAGGTGGTAATGATCAAGCCACATGGCTATCCTATTTATAAAGTAAAAATTATGTTCAAATGTCTATATTAATTACCTTATAAGGTTGAGAAAGAAGTTTATCTCCTGTGAGAGATGTAGCATTCAGTCCACTATCATTAACCTCCATAATGGGCTGAGACATCTGGCTTTGTGAGGCCTCACCCAAGCCATGTGAGTCATCAGAGAAGTTGAAGCCCAGTTCTGGCGTGTCATCATCACCCTCACACTGCAGACAACAGAGTATGATTCATTATCTGACCCCTAACACCAGCCACATCAGTGATCAAGGATTGAGCAAGACATATGACGCACTCTCCCATATCATCAATCATTCAAGTCAGTCAGTCATTTGTCCCTTGACCTGTACTAGTTGTTGGGGGAACCACATGGATGGATACGGCAGCTTACAAGGCCCACCAGTCAACCTTGCTTTGGGTGATAGTGAGCAGATCCTGCACAGGACAATCAGTCCAATGTTTGAAGTTTGTAAGCCTCTGGCCACCATAGTGTCAAACACACTTCAAAGTACCTTGAAGGACAGTCTTCAAAAGTACCTTGAAGGACAGTCTTCAACAAACCTGGTGGTTCCTGGTGTCCTACAGGTGTGGCAACCATGCTACATACAAAGTCATTGGTTTTATGTTCTCTGCATCAGAGTCAGGGAAGCCTCCTCAGGCACATTTTCTTAAATGTCTGGATTCTCATTCCATATGTGTTTGAATTGTCTTTCAGTCTGCTGGTAAGATCTTGGAGTTCTTTGTTGGTACCTGCTAACAGTTAATTTTCTGCATAGCATAGGAGCCCTGCTTTGATGTTGAACTTTTGAATCACATGACATAGCCCCTCATACCATTTGAGAATGGAAATGGACTCCTGAGAACTGTGATTGCTTGCATCTCTGACAATCTTAAATGCTTTTTTAAGGACTCTATATTTATTAAGGTCAAACAATGCACACATGTAAGTTGCCTCATAAAGTGAAAAAGAAATACCATCAGTTATTACTTGACAAGTTTGTGAATGTGCAGAATTCCTTGTGAAGATCTCTTGTTTTTTGTCCTATGCACAAGAAAAACAAAAAAGCTGAGAAAATTATTATTAACTTACTCCAACATCAGGGCAGTAGTTTTCTCGGTCATTTGCATTGTCGTAGTTGTAGTTATTGATGCTGTCTTCAACTGCAATAGTGTCTGCAGTTTGCCGTTTTATCTGCAACAATTGTTCTCACTTTTGTTTCTATACAAGCACTTCTATCAAATTTTAGGAATTACTTCAGAGACTAAAACTTGTGAAACATGGAGCTTAATAATAAAAATAACCTTCAAACTGTCAGGTAAATATGTTAGCATTTAATTGACTAAAATGTCAAGTGTTTTCAATCTCATTTGCCTTTACAGAACCTTAAGGTGAATGATGTTCAAAGCTAGGTGTTTGAAATGTCTTGTATGTTTGTGTAAAGAAAAATAAATGGCCTAATGCAGCTTGCAGAAACACCATGTGTAAGCTTCTGTGGACTACTGTGTCAGCTTCATCTCCTCAATGCTTCCAATTAGTATGCTGTACTATCTTTAACACCTACAAATGTAAATGATTGAAACTCGACAAAATAAACAAAGAACTATGGTATAAAGAGCAGCTGCCGTACCCTTAAGAATGTTCATCAGCCTGTCTTTGTCCTCTTATCAACAGCAAGATTGTGCTTGTGAAAATGTATTCATGTTTGTTTTGCTCTATACTTGTGTTAATAAATTTGTGCAAACTGTACACAATCATTTCTTATAATAGGAGGCATCAGTTTTCAAAATTTTTGAGATGCAAAGAGTCTGCCATACCATGATTTTCTGTCGGTGGAAAAGACGGAAAAGTTTGTCTGCTGGGAAGTGGAGGTCTTCAGGAAGTGTGGTCTTGTTTTGACAGTACTTCTGTAAGGTGGCTTTGGTAAGAGAAGTAGCCTTGGAGGCCTTGAACTTGCTTTCAAAATCCACCCCTCCTTCGTATGTAAGCTGGAATGGTTGACGCCTTGGTTTACTCCTGTCAGACTTGCTGTTTAGCGTCCTGAAGCTAGGATCTATCAGATACAGTACATAGACAAAAAGTTCTCTCCCTTTGGACTCGGTGACTAGAAAAATATATGAGAGATGTTATAACACTTCAAAATGTTTGTCGACCTTCAGAGTAACTAGTCTGTCTATCATAAATGTAGAAAATCAAAACAAATACTTAAGATGATCATGATGTTAGGTAAATACTATTTAAAAAGTTAGGAGCTAACCTCGAGACATGGGTGCAGTTTTCCAATGGGATGGTCCAGCCCATGTGCGCGTAACCACTTTGTTAAAATAGGAATAGTCAGATGGTTGTGTGGCCAGGATCTGCATCAGTTTACCTGCATTACCTTGTCTGGAACATATTTCTGATATTAAACTGATAAATCTTTAGACAAAATAATAAATAAATAATAAAAACAAACACAACCTGGAACTTGAGTGTTCTCCCATTTAACATCCAAATTATCACTACTAAATCAAACTTGAAAAAAAAAAATTAATGGTCAGTGCTTATACACTCCTGCACTGCAGCTGAACTGGTGACATTTAGAAGCCATGGTATATAAGCAAATGAGAACTTTGTGGAAATATTAGAACTACGGGAAGTGTGGGGGGTGGGGTGAATCCTTTGTTTGAAACTTACGTGAGTTCACTAAATGCATTCTGTATAAACTCAGCTGTGTGAGTATCTCCCTTCAGCTGCCTTATATGCTCCACTCCATTCTCTGCACCAGCATCATCTATCCACAAATTATATGATTTATTTGTTATTTGGTCTTTTCATGGAAACAAAATGCTCAAAGATACTTATTATTGATTCTTTAGTCATCACATTTTTCTTCCATTTTCAATAACAAAAGGTAATCTTTTAAAACCTGTATCAGTATGTTTCACTCTGGGTTCTTGCATAACCCTAGCCCTAGAACAATCTGAAAACCGTCTGGAGAGGTGCCCTAGGCTGGTGGATGGTGCACTCAGTTTCAAACCAAGTTATCGAACTGGCTCGAATTAAGGTAGATTTACCCAAGTCTATGAATATAGGAGTTTAGCCATCATCTGCCAAAGGTTGATTTATCTAAATTGTGTTAAAAAAAAAAAAATCAGTGCATCCATGTTTCATTATGGCATTGCAAATTTGGCATGTTTCTACATGTCAATGCTAAAAAGCTTTTATCACTTAAAAAGTGGGAGAAGGTGAAGCATTATTTTCTCCCATTTTGAAATATAATACAGTCAACTTAACAACAAAGTGCATTTTACTTTTTGAGTATGCACACCATGTCACGTCTGAGTTAGCACATAATCCAAGTCATCCAGCTGTGCGTAGACCTGAGTGCCAGTCACATGGCATCACTAACATTGCCAACATTTTGTGCCTTATACCATATGTAATATAGTTTTTGTGCAATTAAATCTTTATTTTGAATTTTGATGGCTCCCAAAACAAAAAGTAGTGGTGATAGTAATTCTGACAATACAACAGCAGCATACTATCATTAAGTGAGAAAATAACAGTGTTAGTTACACTATACAAAGCATCCTAATTACACACAACTTTTATATGCCAGGAATGTTTCCCTTGAGTAAGCAGAGGTACAACTCAGCAACTAATTGGAGAAAAATATGTGGAATTCATGTTAAAATAGGCCTTAACACATAACAACTCTAGGGTAGAAGATTTTTATGTGCTTTTATTCTCTTTAGTGATGTGACAAATAAGTTTAAGGCTTACACATACCATCAGCTTCAGTGTCACTGACATCTTGGAGATTTAAATTGTCAAAATCCCCTGGAAGACTAGCAATCTCATCATCTGCTGCAGAATCTCCTGCTGGCTCAATACTCGGATCAAAAGCAAACTCCGACATTTGTTTGGGTAGGGATTGGCTCTAAATAAAATAAGAGAAGTCAACATTAATTCTTTTTTTTTTTTAAAAATCCCAAATCAGCTAATTATTAGGCTTTAATATGAATTAATCAATGTATACGAATGCACCCAAAGTCTTATGAACGCATCCATCTGCATCAATAACACATACCGCATCTGTACTATCCCATCCAGTAAATCTGAAGTCACGAAAAGCTGGACAAATCTCACTGTTTTCTAAATTCATCTTTTCCATCAAATCTGAAAACAATTTTAACAACAAAAATAAGTAATGGAAGGTTTAATGCTGTTAGCAAAATAAAGGGAAAAACCAGAAGGGGGATATAATGTCAATCATAATATAACAGACTTCACTCTTTCCATAGAGCTTCTTGTGCCAGTCATCCATGTAGCAAACAATATTAGTTGCTAAGAACATCTACAAATTTTGGCAACTTTTTTACAATATTAATAATACACAATATTACATAGTATACTTAAAGAGATGAAATACTGATGATATATTATCCAGGTTTGTCCATCTTTTTCGTAGAATAATCAAATATTACTAGCTTGCCTGAATGCATGCAAGTGGCATACAAAAGAAAATGAAAAAGAACATAATACATGCTTTAAGCCCATGTCTACAGCAGAGAGAGATTAAAGGCTGCAAACCCTTAAACACGGACAATAATTCTGGTCATGTCAGATGGTTCAAAATAAAAAAGAAAATCAACCAAGAATGAATCAAATGTGTGCTACCTTTATAGATCCTAATGCACCAGACATTAAAACTTAAGTTTAGATTAAAAGAGATTGGTAAAGAGAAAAATAAATAAGCAATAGTGTTGTAGGTGTGGTACAGAATTTGGTACAAGTCATATTCCTAATTAGCTCATTGAAAGCTTATTTAAATTTCTCAAGTACATGTTTTACCTTTGACTTCTGAGACATCCAAAGGTATGTGCTGTGAACGACCATGAGAGCTCAAGAGAGAATCTGTTGTTTGCTCATCAGTGATAGGCATGACAGCATTGGAGTCCAGCACCAGTAACTGGCTGTCATTGTAACAACGCAGATGATTCATCAGAAGACCACTAGCTCCACCTTCATCAAAGGTTGCTGACATCACTTGAAACATGGGATCAACCTTTCCCAGAGCAAGACTTAGTAGTTTAATAGCAGAAAAATGGCTTTCAGTCATCCTACAGCGGGACAGCTGGATTTTGAAATCTTAAGGAGCTTAAGTTATAGGGATGAGGGAAACTCAGGAAAACATGATTATTGCCTAGATAGTACAATTTGCAACAATAATTTGGACATAAAATTCAAGGTCAAAGCACTGTCACTACATAACAAGCTCTTAAATGTCATAAAAGGACAAATAACTGTCTGTTCACTATCAATCTGTCAGTCTGTTCTGTGATATGTGATCACTCCTGCAATTCTGACAAGTGACAAATGATCAGCTGTATTAATCCCAGTGGGTTATTATTATTAGGGAAGTGTGTGCTGTTTAAAAAATTACGAAAAGAAGACAAAAAAATACAACACAGAAAAAAAGAAACAGAACAAGTACTAGAAATAAGATAGTGGTGAGGGAAGTCGAGCATCACGGCAAAATGCAAAAACATGCAATTTTACATCTAAAACTCTTCTTAAGACACACCTGCAATGTCACACAACTGACAATTCATCTATGATTGAGAAACTAGACTGCAGAGGGTAAAAATGATTTCAAGTGTCTGTTGCATCTGCATACAGCCATAACATACTGTTTACCTGAGCTCAGCTAAACAAATTCTCCTGCTAGTACATGCTTTGGTATTGACAAAAGCTTTTCAAACAATTTGCTGATCACAAAAAACCAAATCTCTCTGCATGACAACTTTTACCTTAGAACACAAGCAAATTGCAACTGGTCCAATTTGCTCCATAAAGATGTCAGGATATGATTTATGACAATGTTCTCCAGGATTTTTATTAGAAGGGAGGTTAGTGCTATTGGCCAAAAATCATTGGGTTGATTGGGATTAGCTTTTTGGGGAAGTGAGAAAATTACCAGAGGGCTGAAACGTGACCTGAATCAAGAAAGAGTTGAAAGAGGGATTGAAACAAACCACCCATTAGAAAAGCACAGCAGTGCAAGATATACCTACAGATCCCATCTGACCCCTTCACCTTATCAACCTTAACCTTCATTCATTTTGTCACAGTCTTCAGAGAATACTGTCATTATCAGAAACTAATGACTGTCTAGATCAGACCTGGGCAAAGGCCGGCCCACGGGCCGGATCCGGCCCGCCTCCTGTCTCTCTCTGGCCCATCCGCCAGTATATATACTGTATATACAGTATTGGGTAAAACTGAGTTAACTATATTAGTCCGGCCCTCTAAAACCATCCCAATTTCTCATGCGGCCCCTTGGGAAAATTAATTGCCCACCCCTGGTCTAGATCCCCAAAACTCATAAAAATTATGCTTGTCAAAACACGCACAAAAATTATTCAAAATGTTTGTCAAGTCCTGATCATTCAACTCAATAAGCTTGACTTGCCTTTTTTAATTTGTCTTTTTTTAAAGTAGACTTCACTTTCTGATTAACAGTGGCCATGGACTTAACCCCCTGCAACTGGTATGATAAAATGGAAGTCTATTTTTTTATACACTTTTTTTTACTTTTCTTATTGCTCCTATAGATCTCTATTTTCTGATCTTTTGGCCAAGGCATCTCTGGTACAGGAAACATATTCTTTTGAAATTATTTAGTACCACTTTCAAATCTTTAGTTAGCTTATTTTGCAAGTACTTACCTCAAACTCAAGGTCAAACTTGTTGACTGTGATATTTTTCAGGTTTGTCTCAATCGTGTGGCTTTTTCGGACCTAGAAAGAATTATGTGACAAACAGTGGACAATTTAAGCAAACCTACATTTTAGCATAATACCTACGGCAGAATGTAAAAGGAGACATATACAGTATGATAAAAACAAAACTGAACAAGCAGCAAAAATAATGAGAAAATCTTTAAAATGAAAATGGCTAATACATTTTGTTACAACAAATTTTTCATAGGATCCAAACTGTAACAATTTACTAAAAAAAACTTACCCTCTTTTTCTTCTGTTTTTCATCATTGTCAAGATTATCCCTGTCATCATCTGAAGCAATGATTTTCAAAACTTATCAACAGGTTTAACAGCATGATATTCACTAAGAGAATAGTTGCCTGAGAAAGAAAGACATCTGAGTACTTCATTCCTAGGTAAAGAAGTGATAGATGCTAATGTTTCTTTTTAATTGTATAACCACACTATTCTTAAAGGTGAAACTTCTGAATTCAAATCCTAGTACTCATATACTAGAGCTCTTCACTAAGAATAATAATAAAGTGGATATGTTTATATATATAGAAAGAGAGCACACTTTCCCACTTTTCAGCTTAGTAGACAAAAGACACTGGGCAATTATAATGCACAAAAAAGTAAGAAGCACTGGGCAAAGTTTTAGCACACCCTAGCTGTGATAGTGTTGATAGCAGATTTTTGCATGCAGACGAATGATAAGCACAGAGGTTGCATGATACAACAGTTGTCAGAAAAGTCATCAACTAGGAGGCAGGATGACGCAAGAGACCAGAGAGATCAGTCTATAGGTAAGAAACATTTATTTGCCAAGTGACATCATATGAGGAACAACTCTTAATGATGTCCACCAGTATCTTGTCAGTCACCAGTCACACACTTGCAGCTGGCACTACATATACACACACCTATAAAAAAAATCATGCACATGTGCGCACACATGTACGCACCCACCCCACACAACCCACACCCCACATAAAATCTAAGTAAAAGAAAATGAAGAGTAAGCAAATAGACCATGGATGAGAAAAGATGAAAATTATAGAGGAGAAAATTAATCTAGTAAAGAACAAAAACTCGGAATCCAAATGGCATGCCATAGATGAAAAATACACTGCAGAGATGTTGGTCAACTAAGTGGTCTATAAAACCTGGCCCAGGCATTAAAAAGCAATCCAGAACACTGTTAAGTGGCACAACAAAAGCACAGTTCAACAGCAGAAATCAAAATCAGTGCAAATCTATAGAAAAAAAAAACAACAGAGCAGTCACCCTTGAGACAGATAAAGTAACACTCCTTATGCACATTCATCCAGTGTTTCTCATCTTTTAAAAATGTACAAATATTACATACAGAACACTTCCCAATGGAGTGGAAAAATGTAAAAGATTTGGCATTCGGCTCCTTATTTCTCTAATGTTATGGATGCAGCTACAGTTGTATACCACCCGATCCCGTTTATCAAGTTTATTTTCTACCCTGCATTGGCTATTTTAATATCAGAGCACAGACCTCCCTCAGTAGCAAGATCAGATTGCTGTTTGGTGGATCCTGTTCCAAGACCACTGAGCACTTTGTAGGTTTCTGAATGTATGAAGTCAACACGTCCTGCATAGATCTTTGCACTGGCATCAAGAGTTGAACTTGCCACCTGAAATCACAGGCTATATAGCGGTCACAGAACACTTACATAATCACTTATATTAATCAGGCAATTCTAAAACACATGACTTGAACAGTCCCACATGAATTTGACATCACTCTTTCCTGTCCATGTACCCAACGGCAACTAAAATCCAATCCAACAGTGACAGAGAAGCAAGTAAAAGACACCCATAAATAATACTCTTAGCTTTTACACATTTGTGATGAGGTAGTGAAATCTAAGGTAGCAGCAACTCATACGTTTTCTTAGTATGATTTATTTTGGCTGCTCGTTCCCACACAACAGCAATAATAATTGAAACAATTTCTACCACAGCGTTGATTAAGTCATCGTTTAACAGTTTGTAAGCAAATTCCAACAGGTTAAGATCAACAATACACACTTTAAGAAAATAATATTTAAAATCTATAATAGAGATTTAAATATTATAACAGATAATTTTGTGGCAAACCTGAAAATTTTCCAGCTCTTTCTTCTTGAGTAATTCAGTCATGTAGTCAATTAGATGCAAGCCAAATGCATTCTTTGAGTTGATTTTCTGTGGGGTGGTGGTGGTAGGGGAAGGGATTTGAAAAATGACAAGATATATGAATCAATATATTTGTTTGCAATATATGACAGGGTCTAAAACTATAAAACTTCCTTGCAATACACACACTGTAAAAGTTCGGTTTTTAAAGAAGCAACATTTAATAGGAAGATAATAAAGTAAAATATGTAGCTAAAAGTAAAAATTTTACAAACATTTTCTGCTGACAGCTGAATGCAGTTACTGTAGTGTTCAGCCAGCTGGGCACTGGTCAGGCCACTCAAGGGTGTTGTTCTCCTATCAAGAAAAAGGGAAAAAAAAATTAAAGCTCTATTACACATAAACATATAGATAATCATCATGCTGTTAAGTCAGTCACCTATGTGACATGTAAGTTTATCGTTTGCATGAACAATTTAAGAAGCAGAAAAATATCTAGACTAGCTAGAAGTATGGGGTTTTGTTCCTTGCTTTTTTAAAGGCAACAGCACAATCACATGTATATGACATATCACATTTCTCACAGCCACTTCTCACACAAAACACAATCAAAAATGCATGGTATTTCAATACCTGTCAGATGGCGAAGAACCAGGACTAGTTCCAAAATTTCTCTGTAGCTCCAAAATCCTTGAACGACGACGGTCTCTTCTTTCCTTTTCATCATCATGAGCTTCATTTAAGAGGGAAACAGAAGGACTTCCTGTGCTGCACAGTCCTGGCTGGCGTTTGGTTGAAGGTGAGACATACTTTGAGGCAGGTGGATTTCGAAAGGAAATGGGTGTGTTTGTGAGGGGTGACAGCACCCCTCTGGTTGACATCTTGATTGAACAGTGAGACTAAAAAATCTGCAAAACAGACAAAACGAAACATGTAAGAAACCTAATGTGATCCCCTACCAGTGTGTGTGTGTGTGTGAGGATGGGTGGGCGGCTATGTATAAATGTTTGTATGTGTACATCATGAATTACTATAGCGAAAGTAAACGATTTATATATATGTATAAACCTTTGTTATTATTATTGTTGATTTGTGATGCTTTCTAAGACTTAAGCTACATTCATATTGAAGGTGAGCCCCATCCGACACATATTTAATTTGGGCATTCGCCCACACCGGTGGTTACTCAACTATTTTCTTGATCATTCATTTGACGTTCTTTCAATATATCTACCTATACACGTCCCTGGTACAAGGTACTATATATATCACTGATAAGTACCGACTCAGACAGATTTTACTATTCTGTTATTATTTTCACTTCAAATTTCAACAAAACAAGTGCACCTAGCATTGCTCTTAACGAAAAATTATTGCTTACCTTCTATACTGTTATAAACCTTTCCTGATTTAGACTGCTATGTATAGTGTTGCGCTTTTTGAAGTAGCCGCCATCCGATTGCCCATTCTCGCGTACTCTCGCACTTCTGCGTGATCTCGCGTTGGTGAGAGGCGGAAGTAGTAACCCGGGAGATTCAAGCTTGGTCATCGCCTCCTTTGACTACTAGGATTTTGCGTATTCGCTGACATCGAATAGCCTTTAAAGCCCTCCCCCATTTCCAGATAAAAACTTGATTGGTATTATGAATGCTGGAAGCCCTATTCAAAATCAAATTCCCAAAACACCCAGCAATGATTCTCAACAAAGAACACCTTTATCGACTGGAGTGGTAAGACTATGCTGGAAAATTAGGGAAGTAGTGGTAGTCATTTAACTAGTTTGTTTGTTTGTTTTTATAGATAATGTTAAGCGTTATCGTTCATAGCTTTGCTTTTGCAACTTTTACATGCGTGAGCTCGTTCTTTTTTCTCTCAAAATGATATAGAAAGACATAAAATATAAGCTTTCTAAAACAGTAAAAGTAACATATTTACCTGAAATGTAATTCCATTTTCGCGAGATTTTTTTTAATCTAGAAGTTTACGGTAAGATAATTTGTCAAAAATTCAGCATAAAATGGCAAAAACAGGATTTAAAATTTTTTCTCAGATGCATAATGTAATCATTTGTAGTCCATTTTCATCTTGTTTACATTTATTGGTGCAGATGAGTTCTTCTCTAAAAGAACGTTTGAAAAAATGTGGACGCTATCATCCAGCTACACCACCATCATCAAGAACACTGTCAAGTCATTCACAGACAGCCAGTCAAAGACAGCTACCCAGAAAGATTCTGATAGAAAGTACCCACTTACACGAAAATGCTCTACCTACAAGTGAAAACAGGCCAGTTAACTGTGAAGCCAGTGGTGTGAAGGAATCTCCAAAGCAGAGTTTCTCTACTACTGCTGCTCGTTATCTTAAAACATGTTCCCCTACTACCACTACAGAAAGTTCAGCAAAAGATTATGCTAATGGAGGAGAGCTTTCCCTCACTAAAATGCCTGATATCAATGTAACACAGTCAGGAGTCAAGGTATGTAGCAAACCTATAATTTCAGGCAAACATTTACCTGCTGAAGACTTTGTAGAACTGCAGCAGCATGGCAAATCAAATCAAAATTTGTGTAATTCGGAAAAAAGTGAGGCAGAATTGCACATGGATAAGAAGCAGTTGCAGGCTTTTCTGATGGAACGGAAAGAAACCCTTAGAAAACTGCACATGGTCAAGTTGTACAGAAAAAAGGTGAGCTAAAATAAATTTTGATTGTTTTTTTACACTCTTGGATAACAACAGAGTAGCATGGAGCAATTTTTTTTTTAATCTTTTAGAATATACTGACATATCTTTCTTTTTCACGTAAATGTTTCCATGGTTGAAACTAACTTTTGTGATATCTAATTTATCAACAGAAAAGAAAAAGAAGTACCAGTGAGAAAAATACTTTTTAAGCCAATGCCTACTATTGGCCAATGCCTACTATTCAGTATCTCTAGAATACCGGTTACTATGATTAACTCACTATTGTAAGCTAAACTAATTACAATCATTTTAGTTTTACTTTTGTTTTCATATGATACATGCTCCAATGTAGACCAGATTAGTGTATTGTCTTGGAACACTATAGCTGATAATTTTATGTATCTTCCAGATCTTTTGTTATACCATTTGTAATCCTTTCATAATCTCTAAAAGCAAATCTTTCCCATGTCAGGTTAAATCGTGGAATTCATTTTGGTAGACAAAAGTTAGGTCCAAAGGGAAGGATGCTGCTCATTTTTAGATATTGAGGCACCTTGCACACATCTAAACTGTGTTCATTGATAAAAAGCTATTTGAGGTTTACTTGATACAGGCAACATTAAGTTCTAGAGTTTTGCAACAGAGTATGTGACAAAGGTGAGATCTAAATGTGTCATGTTTCTGGCTTTGTTTTGTTTTTTCTTTTTCCTCCAGAATAATCTTACAGAACTGCAAGACCTGATTGACAAGTGGCGTTCAGCTTGCCAACAGGCAGTCCTTGATCTTCATCACCTTGTTGCAGAACCAAGACCTTCACTTTCTCAGCTTGTTAAAGAGCTTGGAATAGACAGCAAGCTTGTCAGATTTGATGAAACCGAGGAATATTTTAACTGAAAGTCCTTCAAACAATTACTGTGATTAAACACTGTTACTTGTGCAATCTAAGGTCATAATTTGCAAAGACGAGAGATTTTTGTACCAGTAGTTGCACAAGCTTTAATTATAATGCAAAACCCACTGCATTTTGTTCAATTCTGCTGTTAAATGATGGTCTTGCATCTTAAAAGAAAAGTATTTTCAGACTTTTTGTTCAGATAATTTTGTTGTGGTTAATGTGCATGCAGTTTTGGTATTAAAGACTACACTACTATTTTTCTGTGATAGCATATGTGAAACTATAAGGCACGATTTGAGATTCTTGTATATTGTGTTGCATTGTTGTTACATGCATTTGTCAACAAGACAAGACTAATGCTGACAATATTCATTTACTCAGTGTTGATTATTTGCTCAACACTCCACAAACTCATCCAGGTAAAAAGAGAGGCAGCTGAGACATGAAAATTTATTGGGCTAAAGACATAAAAGAAAATATTTTTAAAAAATTGTCATTTCAAAATATTTCGGAGAATTATAAGGCAAAAAAAAAAAAAAAAACATTACAGAACTAAGGACTTCATGCATTTAACTCTACCTGTTGCAAAGTCTCCAAAACCATTCACATTTCACAAAGCAAATTTCAGGTAGGTGACTGCATCCTTGAAAGATAGTGCAAAGCTGCTGCAAAGTATCAAGGCTGTCACACAGGATGCATCTTGCGGTAAAAAAAAAAAATTATAAGAAAATCTGTTGGAAAATCCACAAATATCATTTCGTCATTCTGCATCCAGAAATGGTTTCACATGCACACTGAACATGCCAGTCAACTGATCAGATGGACCAAGGAACTGTATATGCCTTATGATCAAATTCCGGATGACTGGCTGGTAAAGCTATCGTCTTTTATTTGTAAGCCACCCAGGTGGGCTGAAAGACCTAAAGAGTCGTCCAAAGCACTCAGATCTGATGAACTAGGAATAACATGAACTTCACACTGAGGAAGGTCAATGTCATCTAAAGATGGAAGAGGAACTGCCTCAAGTTCAAGATCTTGTTCATCCAGCTGAAGACCCTCCATGGTGACAAATGGAAAATTATTTTCTGAAAATGTGAAACAAGTACTATTTACCACACTGAAAACAACTTTAGGATATGAATGAAAAAAAATTTTTAATGGAAAAGAAATCTTGCAGAAACAGTTTTCAAGGTAACAGAAATTGCATGTGAGTGGAAAAAACTGCTTTTCAAGAGGAATAATCAAATTACTGAAAAGTCAATGGCATCTGTAGGATATACCTTTCCTCTTGAAAACAAAAAGCATAAATGCAACATTATCAAGATTTTAAATGTCAGAATAGTGTTCTTCTCACTATCATAGAAAAGATTCTTTTCAAAAACTCTTTACCTATTTCACAAGGGAGAGGTATCTTATCCAATTCAGTCATAATTATTTGTTGTTCAGTTATCTCGTCATCTTCACTCTCAGGCTGTGCTCCAAACAGACATGGTGGTCGCCAATTTAGAACTTTAGTAAAGTAGGTGCTTATTCTCTCCTTTCTAGGCCATATGCTTTCATCATCACTGTCTGAATGTGTAAAAACAAAATTAAGTGACATCAACATCATTAGACAAAACAGAAAAACTGGCAACTGATCGAAACAATGTTATCTAATTTTGAAATAGACCTGTAACTAGAGAAACCCATTAGATATACTATGTTTCACGTTAAAAAGTAATTTCATAATTGTTCTTAGAATAAAAAACCAGATAAAATTCATGGTAATAATAATGTGAACTTATAATGCACAGCATCACAACCAGCTTTGACTGGTAGCCAATGAAGAGACAGAAGAAGTGGTGTGACACATTCAGATTTGAGAGTCCAGAAAACAAGACAAGCAGCTGAGTTCTGGATTTTCTGAAGATTATCGATGAGGTACTGTGGATAGTCAGCAAGAAGAGAGTTGCAGTAGTCTATTTTAGACAAAACAAATGAGAATTTTGTTTTTGAGATGGACAGATTATGGTTAATGGAGATGATCTTCTGGAGCTCATAGTCTGCAGAAGGACAGATGTGAGAAGCATGCTTATCAAGGGACATGCCAGCAGATATTATGCAACTTAAGTTACATGTTGAAGTTACAAAAGAAACATCGGTATCGCCTACCCAGAGACAGGCAGTGAAGGGTAAACTCTGGCTCTCCTCTTTGAAAAAAAATTAAAGCTTCTGTATTTTCATCATTTGGTTTTAACTTGCTGTGGGTCATCCATAGTCTAATATCAGAAATACAACATTGGATGCTATGGATAGCAGGATTCCTGAGAAGGAGAACAACTGGTACACAGCTGAGTGTCATCAAGAAAGGAATGATCAGATACAGAGATAGACTGTATTAGAGTAGTAAGTGGCTTCGTGTACATGATAAAAAGGATGGGACCAAGTACAGAACCTTGGGGGACTCCTGAGTGGGTAGAGACTGGTGGAGAAACACATCCATCCACTAAAACTGAGTCCTATCTCAGATATGACTGAAACCAGTTGAGTGGGGAGCCTAAGATCTCATACAGTACTTAGTCTATGAATGAGAGTAGTGTGGTCTATAGTATCAAAGGTAGCAGACACGTTTAACATGGCAAGAAATGAGATGTCACCTCTATCCACAGCATATAAAATATCGTTTGTCCCCTTTAAGCAGAGCAGTGAACATGCACACACAGAAGATGACAAAGAGCATGCACACACACAGGGTGGAGAAAACCAGAGTACCCAGTATGAAAGAATTGTCTTGGGTCCAATAAAACAAGTGAAAAATTATGTAGGCACATACCATCCTTTGGTGGCGGAGGAGGAGGAACATACTCAATATCTGGTAAATCCTCATAAATGATGCCGACTGAATGGGTGCTTGCCACAGATTTCTCCCCCTTGGATTGAACCCTTTCAACTTTGTTCTCCTTCTTTTAAAAAAAAAATTAAAGATATAAAATGATAACATACTTTCTTCAAAAATGACCAATAAAATTACTAATTAGCTTTTATGTAACCATTACTTTTGACATCAGCCACTTTTCCTTATAGCAGATCACATTTGGTTTGACCCCTTATAAAAATAAAGTTTGCTTGTTAATATTACAGCTAAAGGGCAAAAGCAATGCACTATACACATCACAGTATCCACTAGAGACAATGCAGAAACAAAATAAGAGTAAGTTTACACTCTTAGCCTGACATCATTTTAATATTACCAACTCTTGCTTTTAAAACCCAACTTGACATTGTCAAAACAATTGCACAAACCATAACACTATCAAGGTCTTTTGCTCCACAGCAAGATATCATACCTCAAGGTGTTGGGACTGTCGCTTCTTTAATTTTGTGCTTCCAGGCGTCTGAGTGCATTTTAATGCTTTGTTTGTGGCAAGGACTGGCTTCAGTAATGTGGTAGCAGAAGGCTTTGTGCTTTCTCCAACAGTTTTTCCTCCACTGGCCTTTAAATCTAAACTAGGTGGATGAGGTTTTACAGTCACTCTGTCTACTTGGTTCACAGAGCCTAGAGCCCTCCTTGGTGTCTTTAGATGTTGTGTGCTTGCTGCCTGGAAACCTTTAGTACCTATATCACAAAACAAATAAATGAAATGGTTACGGTAAAGCAAAATGTTAAAAACAGATATCCTATTTTTCTACTTTCTAGAAAAAGAAGTCTTTTGTCCAACAATTTTTCAGGAATAGGATCTTCCCTTGTTTATAAACCCTTGCCAAGATTAAAGTTATTCTATTAGTTTGGTAAAATAAGCTGTATAGCTATATATATATAAGGTATACAGATGGCAAAAAAAACAAACAAAAAATGTCAGTGATTTCCTAGGTGATGATGATGATGATGTAGTTTTGTAGCGCGCTAGTATCCGCATCACAAAGATGCGCTCAATGCGCGGTGATCCCAGCAGCCACCAAACTGCAGGTCAAATGAAAACTTCAAAAAAGTTTAAACAAGTGAGTCTTGAGGTTTTTCTTGAAAGATCCAATACTATCAGACTCCTTGGTCGAGAGGGGAAGCGAGTTCCACAAAAGCGGGGCTACATTGGAGAAGGATCTGAAACCCGCAGTCTTCTTGTTAGCATTCCCTGACTGAACACTCGGTCGTTCAAGTCTGAAGTGTGCTGCTGAACGAAGGTTCCGCTGGGGTTGGTAACAGCGAATGAGTTCTTGCAGATAGACAGGCGCAAGGTCGTGAAGACAGCCATAGGTTAAGGTTAACAATTTATGCTCAATTCGCTTCTCCACAGGAAGCCAATGCAGGTCACGAAGTACAGGAGTAATATGGTCAGTTGTTTTCTTTCCTGCAACTATCCTCGCAGCCGTATTCTGCACTCGCTGTAGCCTCGACAACTCGCTCTTTGAAATCCCCCAGAGGCAGCTGTTGGCATAGTCTAATGTAGAACCGATGAGGGACACAGCAACTGCATTTGCAGTCTTCTTATTAAGACTGGGTCGGAGTCGTCCAAGAATGCGGATATGGAAATAACATGCCTTGACCACAGAACTGACATGATCAGACATAGTAAGAAGATTGTCAACATAGAGTCCAAGGTTCCGTACGGAGCTGGAGAGGGGGATTCTAGCTTGACCCACTTGGATGGAGTCTAGAGAGACTTTACTAAGGCTAAGCTTGGAACCACATAGCATCGCCTCTGTCTTCTCATCATTAAGCTTGAGTTTATTCCTCAGCATCCATGACTTGACCTCTAAGCAACAATCTTCTACAGCACAAACTGCCTCACGCACCGACTCACTGTCAGTACTAAATGAAAAATAGAGTTCAGTGTCATCTGCAAACATCTTACGGTTCACATTATGCTTCTCAATGAGAGGACCAAGCTGAGATGTGTAAATAGAAAATAGAACCGGGCCCAAAACAGAGCCCTGCGGGACACCGCACAGCAATGGAACTGTCACTGAAGAAGCTTGATTGACCATCACCCTATAAGGTATAAGCTTACTCCCTGACTAATCTAGTACAGAAAGATCAATCCTCCCCTTGCTATATATGACATATAGAACCAATTTTAATACTAGGAAAAACATGTAAGATCTTACTAAGTCTTTACGGTATGCAACAAGCACCATTCTGTTTTAAACCCTTTTCTAATATATGCTGTGGTTTCTATTTGAACAAGGATAGGCATCTATAGTACATGTTATAACGTAGGAATAAAAAGTCAGTTTACATAGCCGATACTTCATAAGTATTTTTAAAAATCTATAAACTAACATTTAAAAAATCTTATCACCAAAGATATCTTAAAAGAGACAGTTATTTTCTGATTTACCTTGCAGGTTGCCTCCCAACATTTTTGAACCCAGTGATGATGAATTCTCCTTATCAGTATGGATTTGGAACTGAACTGACGCCATCTTGATACCTTAAAAACCCAGATATGTCAAATCTGTTTATGCTTTTCTTTAATTTCTTCCAGTCAACATGCCCAACATTGCAATAATATTATCGATGGAACAACAAAATAAACGATGAACAGGAAAACAGTTATAAAACTGTAATCAAATACAGGATGCAAACATTACCTTGTATCTGATACAACTGGAAATAAATAATAGATATACAGTTATCAAAGTATCTTTCAAGTTGCAGAACCTTCTTTGATGATGCTAGTCTGTAATATTAACAAGAACGTTTACATCTCCCGCTTCCGGGCAATGGGCCAATCAGCAAGCAAAATTTAAAAATAAGCAGCTCACGTTACTATTTTATACTACTTCTGCCATTTATGAAAATTTAAAAAGTCATACATTATAAAATTTAATATGAATATTTTAAACAGTATTATTAAGCTTTTCTTACTTTCTTCATACGACACTAACAAAAGTGGGCTTTCATGGAAAGAAAGGATAACTCAGGAGTTAGCGTCAAAATGGCAGCCAGAATATCAGACGAAGAAGCCACTCGTCGTCGTATTCAGCATCGACTGGCTGATCGTTATCTTAATGTATTAGAAAATGGTAATCACGCTTTAGTTTGTTCTGTATTTTTTCTATTTCCAATATTTTGTAGTGTTTCTATGACATACAACTCATATGGAGCTAATGACAAATGCAATTTACTATCAGGGGCCCGTCATTATCATTATCGGTTGATAGTGTAGTGCAAGTTGGAACTATTTAATTCATCCCTTTAAAGGAAGCGTGTACAGCAACTTTCTTTAAAGCTTACTAAAATATTTTAAATCATCGTCAGGCAAATATCTTAAAATTTGTAAACTGAATATTTATAGGTATTAAAATATGAAATAGGCACACTGCTCTCCATTTACTTTTATTTATTTCTTTCAGAGGAGGAAGAAGATCGAAAGCAGGACCATTCCAAAAATAATAATGACAACCAACAAATTCCCAAAAGACATGTTTCTGCATTTTCAGTTCAGAATGTTTTGTGGCTCATAGCATCAATAGCTGTATTTCATTTTACAGACTTTTACTTGGTACTTCTTTATGATTCCAGAATTGACAGGTGAGGTGTCTTTGTTAGTTGAAACCTCGTTTTTTCTTTTCTTTTTTTTCTTTTCTCTATTCATCTTAACAGAAAACATCACATGTAATGAACAAATTAGTCATGTGGATTGCTTGAAATACGTTGCAAGAGTCTGTCCCATGAAGTGTTGGTGTTAATGCTTAAGACAAGCATTATTAAAGGTACTAAAGTTTAAAATAATTTTAATCATTAACTAAAAATCCTATGAAACTTAAGTCATTTTTGTCAAAAGCAACCGTTAAACTAATCTGGAATCAAGCCTGTCTTTAAAAAAAAAAGTATGGAAATTTATGCATGTGAGCATGCTATGCATGTGTATTTTCACAACCACGCGCACACTCCTCTGTAAGCAAGGAACACAGAGATGTTTATTAATAATTTGAATGCACACAAAGTAATCTGTGTCATATTCCATAATGCATATTCATTCTTTTCAATGTCTGCAGTGGAAAATTCAAGATATAGTGAAATATTTTTGAAACAATGTTTTACAAAACACTTGTCAAATCTTTATTTATAGTTTGCAAAGTTACACAAGGCAAACACTTTCCCTTCTTTTTTGAAATTTTGTTCTGCTGAAAATGCTACCAGGCACCCACCCAATCACCTGCACTGGCTCTTTTAAAATGGTAATTCATGGATGCAGGGAATATTAGATACTATAAAAGTATTGTAAGGTTGATGGATGGTTGGCCTAGGGCAGGGGTGGGCAATTAATTTTCCCCAGGGGCCACATGAGAAATCGGGATGGTCGTAGAGGTCCGGACTAATATAGTTAACTCAGTTTTACCCAATACTGCATATATAGTATATATATTGGCGGGCGGGCCAGTCAGAGACAGGAGGCGGGCCGGATGCGGCCTGCGGGCTGGCCTTTGCCCAGTTCTGGCCTAGGGTCTGTTCTTTAGTATATGTAATTTAGCACATGTGTCTGTAAGTCTAAAACTTACAGGGTTTGGAGCTATGTATAAGTGCCTGTTTTACTTCTAGAAACTGAGTTGTTAACACCTGGTGTCATAGTTTTTGACTGGGCCTGAGATGAAGCAAGTGTATCTTCAAAACTCTGGGGCTGTTCCCATTTGAATCTGAAGAATCATGCTTTCATTCCTTTTGGTAGCTACCTTAGATAGCTTTGCCTCGGGTCCATTGTTATGCTATCAGCTAGTGGCACACATAGGTGGATTTCAGGAAATAGAATTGTCTAGAAGTGTGATCCTTGTATCGCTGGGGTACTGGTTCAGCATCATGATTGTTCCACTTGTGTCTTGTAATGTTTTCTGTCCTTAATTACAAATAACAGGTTACATGCATATGTATATAGAATGGGCTCCAAAGAGGAGCTTAAATGGAGGAAAATATACATATATGCATATATGGAGAGAGGGAAAGGTTCCCAGAACAATAATATCATAATTTGGGATTTTAAATACACTTATAACTTTTTCTCAGTCTACATTTGGACTTTGTGTAAAGAGAAGCTTGCATCCACTGACAACACGGTTTGGACTTTATCTCAGAACCTTAAGACTACAAAATGACAGTCAGATCATTGGGCCATGCACTGCATGAGTTTTTGATTTTCCATCCCTTAGCTCACATCCTGGTTGTTCTTTAGTACAGAATTTAGGAGCCTCATATATTTGTAAAGTGTATGTATGCCAGCAAACAAAAGATGGCCTTTAAGGGATTGCCTAATTCTTCCAAGAAATGTATTCTTATCATTCTACTATCGAGTGTTGATTCTTCTTTTCATTGCACTTTAAAACTGAATAAATATCTATACCTATTTGGATATACAGCACATATTTTTACATTCATGAACGTGCACTTATATAAACATACACATAGACATATATGAATATGTCATACAGATTCCGGCACACTGTACGCGTGCATGCACACACATATGCTAACAAGTGAAAATCCATTTACTCTTTCCTGGCAACAAAGATCAAGACATATCGAGGAAGCGCCTTAATGCAACTGGCTGAATCCCCTTTCTTAACCCCCATTTTTCTAACATCTCTTGGAAGAGAAAATTCCAAGTGACAACTTGTTGAACAGCCCACCCGTCTCAACGAACGATTATCTGAAGTTCGCGAACCACTGTGACCTTTCCAGTAGACACTACGCTCCCCGACCCTGACTCTTGTATGACCCTCACATGCACAGTTCGTTACTCGCAAGATTGCATTTGGATCGGGTGATCCAACCCCCGCCCCCCACAACAAACTCTCCTAAACACCTCCCTCTTTGCACTCATCTCCTGGACAGCAGCGGATTTGAGGGAGACTGCTTTATTGCGTTATCCTGGCCTTGCAAGACGTGGTGGTGGAGGTCGAAAGAAGAGGAGGGGGCGGGAGGAACTGCATCTCAGCTTCATTTTTTTTTTTTTAAGTTGACGGCCCTTTTAGGCAAGGCTATGTGCTGTTTCCGTCTTCACATGTGCGTCAACGGCCGTGGAAGAAGCGGGCTGGTGGTCGCTGCATTGTCGGAGGGTTGGAGCGATGCCAGCTTCTGGCGGGAGGGAGCATCGGCGGCCGCCTATCGACTCCCCGTATTCACATGTGCGTTCCGCCGCCTCGGAAACATTTTCATCATTTCCGCTCCTGCTTCGGCCGCGCAATTCTCCAAAGAGCTACTTAATGGAAAGAAATGATCCCTCGCAATTGCCACTCCAGTTTGCAAGTACTTTAAGAAACATTTTAACATTAGAAATGAGACAGGGATGAGCGATAATGGTAGCGAGTGAGAGCGATAATGGTGGTGGTGGTAGTAGTAGTGATTTGAGGTGGGGTTGGTTGTCAGTTGTCAGTAAAATTTATTTTGAAAAGATAGATCTACTAAGCAGGTGTCGAGAAAGCCTATAGGTACACGGTGAGTGAGCTCTGGTCTCACTGTGACCATGTTGTCGAAAGTACCTCACCTTCCCACCCTACCTCTATATACAAAATAAAAACCTACGTGGCCTGCGTTTGACTGCAGGGTGGGCGGCAGAAACAGCCCGTATCTTCCACCAAGACATCCACTGTCCATGGAACATATTTACCCCAGGCAGCCAGCGATTTCCATTTGCTTTAATTATTCTGGGCTAGTGTGGCCACTTGCAGATGTGCACCTTGCCAGCGGGAGAGTTGCTGGCAGCATTAGGTGCGCTCGATAAATATGTTGACCATGGCCTTGAAGGCACGAGTCGTCGTCGACCATGATGAGTGGCGACAGAAATGCGGCCGTGACAGAGGGTACTGCAGACCAAACAAAATCATTATTTATATATGTATACTTTTGCGTTCTCATTAAGTAATGTGATGGGTTTTTTTTCTCTCTCTCTAAATGTATGTGTGCGTGTCCTCTTTGAAAAAATATAGTGGACTCCGAACTGATAACAGTTTTAAATGCGACTACATAAAATATGAGCTTGTTGTTTCTGGTGCCAGACAGGCTGTCTACAAGGCCAGTAACTTGCCTAAACTTTGAGACGAGCGTGGCTTAATGTTCGCTCGGAATTGTCGATGCCTAATAGTCGGTATCACAAAGTGCGCGGTGGGTAGAGCTGTAAACAAATCGTTGCTACACACGCACCCCCTCGCACTCACCCGCCTTCCTGCCTGCCTCCCTCACTATCCATCCAGTCCCCCA
The DNA here is from genome assembly GCF_003073045.1 of Pomacea canaliculata. Taxonomy (NCBI): domain Eukaryota; kingdom Metazoa; phylum Mollusca; class Gastropoda; order Architaenioglossa; family Ampullariidae; genus Pomacea; species Pomacea canaliculata. The sequence goes on from NC_037594.1 coordinate 27,372,871, forward strand.
TCCGGGTTTTTTTTTTATGTCGTTGACCACAACATGCTGACCCGCACGCCCACCTCACGCGCACGTCTTCGCAGCTTCCGTAGTTAAAGAGTTTTAATGGATGATAACGGCCGTGGCCCCACCCGACAAGGTTCATGGCGGTGCGTAGCCCTGAAGACTGGTGCTCGTGCATCACAGCCTTGCCCACGTGATCATGTTCCGCTTCAAGAACATACAGGTCTGCGGCTCTTTGATGCTGCTGTGAACGTCCTGTCTCAGGGGTCGACTGCACTGACCCTCCCCGCTCACCCAAAGTGTGGAAAGGTGAAGAGGGCGCCACCCCGGGTGAGGCGCTTCATCGTTCAGTAGCATCGAACAACGATGCCAGCCCCGCTCACAAGACTTCGGCCCAGTGAAGTAAACATCAGGGGATTGGGTTTGGGTCGTTAAAGATACATTTTCCAAATCGGCGCTAATAATCCCTTATCCATCTCCCTCCCGCCAACCCCATAAACACATTTTATTTCAACCGGGCTTCTTTTTCACCAGAGCTTATCAATGTAGAGCATAAAAAGAGTTGCAGTTCCTGGTGCCACACCACGAATATGTCAGTTTGAAAGCAGGAAGCGTAGGTTCCTTTGGCGCATCCATGTTCCGTTATGACATCATCGGTTCGATCCCTATCTGCGCACAGGTGTCTGACATCAGCCTAGTGTTTGGCGGTGTCCAAAATGCTTCCTTCGGTATTGGCATTCGTCCGCAGACCTCAAGTTTTGCGCTTGCTGTCCAGGGCCCAATGATTCCGACATTAGCAGGGCACGGCGAGCTTTGTGTGTCGAGCAAGTCTCTTTGGACCTGGTGGCAACGCTGATTGCTTTCTTGTTGGGCCTGCCGTGCAGAGATTCACATTTGCATTTTACGCGACGTCTTAAGAGGCATTAGCATTAGGTTTCATCTTATTTGCGTCTCAAGATCGTTTCAGCTTGTCACAAGGGACGCAACTTGCCCCCGCATGCAAGAAGGATGTCGACGGGGATAACTTGTATTGTAGGTGCCTTCTGTTTTCTCCTCAAGATAACACTCTGATTTTATACCAGTCTGCGAACTTGATAGGATTGAATTTTCTAAGATATTTGATAAAATAAATGAAGGTCAAAAGGTAAAAGAGTTCCTATAGTGGCAGTAGTAGTTCTTGATCCTAGTCACCCCCAGTGGAGCATACGGCCGCAACCACACCCCGCCATCGGATCTGGTTCTGGTTGTCCCTCTCCAGTTGGGACCATGTCATGCCAGTTCCCTCCACCTCTCTGTGGGCTGATCTCCTCCATGTCTGGGCAGTGGTTGTAGTGGACTGTTAAAAAGACACACCTTGTGTAGGGAAGGGCATTTGGAAGGCGGAGCTGTCCTTCCGTCGCCTAGTTATAAAAGAAGTCCTCATGGTCCAACCTACGACCTACAGTTCTGAAGTCGAATGCACCAGCCATGAAGTAGGGGTAAGATTACCTTAGGGTTTGCTATGGACGCGTTTCGGAGGCCTGTAATTGAAAACAAGCGCACACCTCACGGCTGCCTGATAATTTATAGGTTCTAGTCGTGCGCACTGTCCATAGCAATGACAACAGAAGACTAGCTAGACCTGTAGGTATTGAGAGGAGATAAACCCAGGGTTGTGGATGTACTTCGTCTGCGTAACTACGGCCCCAGCCGGCAGCACCTTCCCTAATACAGTCTCACTCCACAACGTGTCTGCGCACGTCCTGCGTGAAGACGAGTCTGACATCACAGATTGAAGTCAGGGACATTGTTGGTTTGAACTTTTCAAGAACAATTAGTGTTTGCTGGAAGAAGCTACTGGGTTATATTTTTCTCTCACTTCTTGGCAGTTGTTCTCGGCAGTTTTTTCGGACAGACAAATCTACTCTGACTTTCTGTAATGATCAGGCATAGTTGTTTTTTTTTGGGGGGAGGGGGAGGTGGTGGTCTCATCTCCTTCTAAGCAGATTATCCTAGCTATTGTATTATTATTTTCCTCGATTTCCTGATATTACTTTCTCTTTGACAACGACGTCTCATCATAGTTTTGACAGCATTCCATTGCTGTCTGTAATCGGCCGCAGGAATTCCGACCTGCACTTTATTATTACAGCAATTTTCTTGTGTCACAACTGCTAGACAGCTTGAGTTCAAATAATCCGGCTTGTCATCAGCCAGGCACGCTCATCTGCAGTGACAGACAGCTTCGAGTTTAAGAGGATATGCGCAGCATTTTGAATAATAGATGGGCTCCTCTGTCTCAGAAAAATGTATTATCAAAGTGTGAAAACAACTTTTAACTTTATTATCAGAGGGTGAAAACAACTTTTAACTATAAAGAGGCGTGTGTACTCGCATGCTTAATTCTGAATTGGACTTATTTATTATATTATACACATATTTGTAAGCCTGAAGAAGATAACCTCGCTTTAAAATGAATCTCGTTTATTTGTAACAAACATTTAATCTTCAGACATGTTTTATCCGGTTTGCATTTTGCGTTTATGTACATATATACATAACGTCCTCGTTTATGGAATTATGACTTTACATTCAGTTTTATATATATATATGACTGGGTTTTAAAAAAAACGCAAATCTCATATTTTGAGGGCTCCATGCTTAGCAGTAGACATTAGTAATGACTTTAAAAAACAGAAAAGCATGCACCATGGATTGTTTTTTGTGTTTTCAACTTCCCATGGGGATCCAGTGAGTGATTGTGTCCTTTTTTCCCCGGGTTTGAAAAAGAACGTGGCCTGTGCCCGCTGGATAAGTGCGTCATTATTCTTTTGTTCTTGGCTTCTTCCCACCTCGTTATGTGTATGTCGATGTAGTGTGGTGTACGTGATGGAGTGGGCGAGGTGCTGGTGTAGAAACACTGGCAGAAAGCTTCAATTCTTGCAGTGTTCCGCCCTTGTACGGACGGAAGCGTGGTGGTCATTTCTATTCCATCCCATGGCGTCGTCACGATGAAACTGAGAACACACGTTGGAATGGCAGCTGTACCTGTCATTGATTTTAATCAGCGAGGTTATTGAACCTTCGCCACGCAGCTGCATACCCGCGCCTATGTCCTCCGACTTGCGGTCCTCGCATCCCGACTGTGTGAGGCGCACAGTGAGAACGCTGACCACGTGTTGGCGTGACATCCACACCGCACAGCAAGTGCAACATGCAAGCATGGCACGCGATACAATAAAAAAACACCCACCTGATTGCTTTTGCTCTTTTTTTTTAAGACTTAGTCCGAAGAGATTTGTAGACTGAAGAGGAAAGGTTGCACTTAAGAGTGAGGGAGAGTGGGGTTGTTTTTTGAGGGGGTGGGCTGGACGGGAGGATTTTTTGTTGTTGTCTTTTGCTGGTTTGTGTTCAGGTTTGCATGTTTGCATGCAAGGGGGTGGGCAAACTGAGAAGCACGTGAAAATGAAGAGATTAGCAAGTGCCATGTAAAAGACTTCATGCGATTGTGTCGCCAGCACTTCTGTCTCCATCTCGCGGTCGCTCAGGCGCGTTACTAATTTGTATCGATCACTTTCAATCGTGTGCACTTTCATTGCGCTTTACTCGCCTCCCTTGTCAGATAAAGTTTCTGTAAACTTTTAGATTTACGAGATAAATGAAAGGTTTAATGCATTATGTGAAAATAATAGATCGTGGCGTTCTAGCGCGGTTGCGGGGTGGGCGGGTTTAGGGAATGGAAGCCATAGTTCTATCTAGCGATCTCTGAAACTCGGCCGGATTCGCATGAAAGTAAACAAATCCCTGAGAAGGAAGACAGGTATAATCAGCGTCATTGCACTCACTCTCTTTCCCTCTTACCATTCTCTTTCACTCTTCTCTGTCTCTCTCTCACACACACATATGCACAGAAAGATAAACGCACACGTACGCACGACACACATCGAGAAGGAGTGTGTGTGTGTGTTTGCGCGCTATATATAAATTGCTGTATAAGCCAAGGGTGGCAGAGACGTGCACCATGGACAAAAATAATAGTCAAAGTGCGTCGACCCCGATCTTTCTTGATCACTATCTGTTGTAAACGATGTTAAAAAGTCCTCTTGAATAAAATGTTAGCGCACGAACAGCTTGAACATTTTCTCTTTTCTTTTTTCTAGGATGTGGTTCAACGTTGGGGCAGGCCTAATTACGGTTACACTTGCCATAGCTGCCTTCCTGATCGTGTGGCTGTCCATGGTGAAGAAGGTCAGCTCCGATGACTGGGAAAGTACATATCCAGCGGCCATTCCTATTGCCACTGCCAGCTTTATCGCAGGATCCTGTTGGTTGGTAGTATATATATAGTTGTGTCTGCCTGGCGCACTTTGTGTGTGTATGTGTGCGAAGGTGTGATGCCACATGGCTGCGCGGGCAACATATGTCTGATGATAATAGAAGCGACAGCGGGGATAGTCAGGCTTAATAAGATTTGGAATAGCAGAAGCATCGGCTTCTGTACTAGAGTTAGGCTCTACAAGTCTCTCGTGGTGCCAGTCATGCTACACAGTTTTGAGACGGGGGACTTTGCTAATAGAACAACAGTAAAGGATTCAGGCGTTCGAGATGAAGTGCTTTAGGAGATTTCGAGTTCGAGATGAAGTGATTTAGGAGACTCCTCTGAATCTCCTATCCGGGAAACAAAGACGAACAACATAGTCATCTGACTTAAGGGTCCTAAGGAGTCTATGGTTGCTACTGTCAAGCTGCAGGAACTGAAGTGGCTCGGTCATGTCACCCAGGTTACTTGAAGGTGGTCGACGCCGTGGCAGACAGAAGAAAGGCTTGGCGGCCAGCGTGAAGAAGTGGGTCGGCTGTCCACCGGAGGACCTTCTCAGGCGGGCCCAAGACCGTCTCGCTTGGCGTGAATCCACGAATGCGAAACTTCATCAGCTGTCCTCTAAGACTGGTACTTGCTACACCAGACATGACGTGAATGATTGTAAATATCGTATGCACATGTGATCCATGTATAATATCATCTTCGAAAAGGGTTTTTGGCAGTCTGTAAAACCCTAGAGACAATCATGCAGCTTGATCTGAGCAGAATCGGCAGTTTGTTACGGAACACTATTCCCCCTCACTTTAGCTCACACTCTCTTTTCCCACCCCTTCTCTTTCTCTCTCTCTTCCCACCCCTTCTCTTTCTTTCTCTCTCTGATCACCTACTGCTCGTCGTGTTGAGTGTACAGCGATGTTGAGTTTCACGAGTTTTCACGTCCTAGGCCCCTGACCCGCCGTTGTTTAGTTTGCAAGTGGTAGTTTTTTCTGGTTGCGAGACTGACCCCTGGGCTGCGAAGCGCTTGCATGGAGCGTCACGTTCATGTGACAAAGACGAACGGGTGGAAAAGGTCAGAATCCTGGAACAACAAAACTCCTAGTCCCTCTTTCCCCCTCCACCCAGACATGTCTTGCGTGAATCTCGAAACGATTTTATGTCGTCTGTGTGTAAAGTTCGTTTATTTCGTCATTGTCGTTAATGCAGATTTTTTTAATGGAATCTCGTACGTTTTTGCACTTTCGCCTCTCTGAGCCTTCTGCTTAGTGGGAAGACTTGTAAAATGTTTACATTGTATTGGATGTAGGATTTTAAATGTAGTTCAAAAACTTACTTCTTTCGTCGTTTTCATCATTTAATAGGGGAGGGGGCCTTCGTGGCCTTGTTGCTATTACATTCCACTATGGACCAGAAGGTCGCTGGTTCGAGGCTTATTTCTGACCTGGGGCTAGAAATCTCACCCTGCCTACCCGGCTGTCCAGCAGAAGTCAATACCTGATTTTCCTAACCCCAGTTGTCCAGAAATGTCCAGTGAAGACGGTGAAAGGAAAAGGATAGGATCCGCTTTCCTCGTGACACGGCCTAGACACGATAAACCACTTAGGTTCATTGCCTCTGCGGCTACCATGCCGCTGTACTTACCTTTATCATCGTTACTAAAACATTTTGAAATAAAGTTTTGCTCGTGTTTTTTCCCCCTGTAATTTAGCCAGCCCTAACATAGCCCAGTCACATGAGAGAGAGAGAAGGGGAAGGAGAAAAGAAGGAGGGGTGACCACTGCACTGTCAGCAAACTGTCAGCGGTATTTCAACGGTCACGTCCGAAAGAGTTGGGATCAAACAAGGGCCGCCAAAGATTTTTTCCACGTTGTTGCCATGTTTGCCCTGCACAGATCGAGGCAGTACGCCATCGATGCGTCGCCCATGTTGAGTGCCTGTGGCAAGCATCTTGCAGATGACCAGCCATTGGTATTTGTAGACGTGCCCCGCGGCCACTGCTTCCCGTTGCCGTGGCAACGAAATGCAACCGACATAATTGGAAAGAGGCAGTCTCGTTTATTCCTTCTCTGAGGTTCCGTCTATCGCGGGTCCTAGCAGTCATACGCAAATCGCACTTATGCACGAGGATGGGCGCGCGCACACAACCATGGCCGCACGTGCAGTTACGACTTAACACACGCACATGGGGAATAATGACCGGGGGGAGAGAGATGGAGGACGGTGTGGGTGGGAGGAGGGCATCAGCACACAATTATTTGTAAGTTCAGAGGGTGGTGGTAGTTAATAATATGTGTGCCACCGTGAAAACGTGCACCTGGCCAAGCTTGATACATCAAAGATCTTGAAGTCAGAAGGCCGCTGAGCTTAGTACTGGGAATCCATTGTCCGTCACGCTACGTGGCACAACGTGACCGTGAATGTCGTTCTACTCTGTTTCTACTGAGTGCGTGCGTGTTTCCTCCCATACTGGTGACTTATCAATGTTTACAGCTTCTCTCTCGTGAGTGTGTTCATGGAGGGCTGGCGCGTGCGTGTGTGTGTACTGAAAATGACATTTTTTTTTTTTGTTAAGGAGAGGTAAAGTAAACAAGTCGTGCTTTTTCCATTTAGCCCTAGTCCTTTAAAGGGGGAAGACTAAGCTAAGTAATTAACTAAGTACTAAAAGAATAAGTAGTAAAAAAACATAACTTATAAAGGAGTGGAAGGTGAATATGCACAAAAGTAGTTGTTAAAACAGATATTTACAAGGGTCCTGGAGTTGGGAAGTATCTCTAATGTTTTATGTTTAGAAATTTTTATTGGATGAAACCTCATCGGAGAAATCATCTCGAATATTGCTTTTGCATCAGAAGCTGTAATCAAGTAACATTTTAAGCTTTTAAAATAAATTTGTGTAAAAGCCTGAAAGCGTCTCCATGTGACTATTTTCAAGTAATAAATTCTAGGAAATTCGTTGATAGATGAAGTAAGAGATGGGGGTGCTTTATTTTTAGGGAGACCTACGGACAAATGAAAAATTCGCGATAAGGCTAGCATCCTTCCATAGACATGTATTTTAAGTTTAAGTATTAAGGGGATATAAGTTCGTGATCCTTCTAAGCGCCATAGTCAAGTTGCTATACTGTAGTAGTGTGCACTTTGTTCATTACCGGTGTAGTGACGGATACCATAATCATTGTGGAGACATTACTAATTTAGAGCTAGTCTTGTCTATTTTTTTTTCTTTTTTCTTTTTTTTTTTTTCGAGATATTACAGAAAAGCATCCAGAGAAAGAACAAGGGAACTATTTGGAAAAGAATTTTCAGCTCGTAGCTACGTCAGGGTTTGATCCTGAATAATTATGACTACAGGATGTTACTGCGGGTTATTTCTGATGTCTCTACAAGGTTTTGCATGCTACGTCACTGTCCCTGATGCAAAAATTTATTTTAACAAGATTGAGGATGGGGTTTATGTTCATCTTTAAAACTAGACATGTTCCAGACTTACTGTATTTTAAAGGGATACTCAAGGCTTGTGATAAGGCTGTGGCGACGGTCAAACGTTTCAAAACTATATTTAGTTACAGAGCATTTAATTACAGAGCACGAGAGCAATACAGGAGAAATAAAGGATTCGTTTCTCACTTAATTACCACTTATTAGCAGTATTTCGGTTGCCGATGTTTATAAAAATTGAAAAAATCCAGTGAAATCGACCTTTGTGTCCTTCCGCCGAGTAATCACGATAGCTTCCCGAGATGATCAAGCAGACGAGTCTTGTGATGTCAGAGTCTTATTGTGACGTCAATCTCTGACAGGAAGTGTCTGAGGTCATTGCGAAGATTTGACGTCATTTTATTGTATGACGCACTCTGTGTGTCAGGCTTGTAAGGCTCTGTCTGTCGGAAACTGATGAAAAGACAATTTTGAATCTTTTCCATCTTTTCGTGGCAATCGGGTGCAGCACATTCTCGAGGCATGGTTGTCACTATGGAAACCACACGTCATAAGGTCACGTGACGGAGAACGAGACTTCGTGGAAGCAAAAAAAGAGTCCTGTGTAATTTCTTTTATTAAACACAACATTCTACTAAACACCTTCAACGTTTTCCACATGAACACACATATAAATAGACGAGATTCACATTTATCCTACTCTTTACGCCATTCTAAACACTTTTATTTTGCCTTTAGAGTCCCTTTAAATTGTTCATATTCTGCAGAAATAAATTTAGAGCGAAGGTGAAAAAGGCAATACCATCACTGCACGGTGACCTGTGTAAAGTACCACCACCTATAAATAAGAAATGCGTGCAGGAATTAGTGAGACATGGACAAATGACTGTCTTAGAAACGGTTTCTATGAGAATGACGTAGCGGGGAAAGTTCAGGTAAAGAAAATATTTTGCCTTTCTCAGAGGTTTCTTTATTCTTGACAAAGCACTTGCTTTATCTTCCGGCCGGAGGTAATAGTAGTAGGACAGAGAGCGAGCCACTCAAGAACAGTTTTTGTAGAGGACACAAACGTGTTTCATGTTCATTCAAAAAAATATTGGGTAGCCTGTGTTTATTATCACCTGTAAATTATTAATGCAACCTTTGATTATTTGTCTGTATGTCGGCATGCCCACAATCTTGTTTATCTCGTTAGAAATGCTTAAAACATATTTGCATTTACTTCTGGAATGCACCTACGCGCAAGCGATAATATTGAGTGAACGTGAAAGCTAAATATACCTGTGGGGCTGGAGATGAGCGGAGGAAAAAGCACGTGCACAGCTTGTCTCAAGAGTTCCTCTTTCAACGCATCTGCACCCAACGCCCGCCTTACCTCAGGCAGCGCTCTCCGAACAGGAAACGCTCGCCGAGAGCGTCACGGACAGTCAGCTGGATTTGTTCCCCAGTCGCAACAGGAAGACGTGGACAAAAGCGCCTCCTTGCCTGATCCTGTTCGCCGCACGCTAATGAGCGTGGACGCCTCCATAGCGGCTTTCTTTGTGAGGAACTTGCTGATCAGGGTCCTGAAGTCGGTAAGTTATCGCGTCCAGCGCTTCAAACGCTGGGAGGACCAAGGCGCCAAAGTAAGCGGTGGGGGCATAAAGGAAGAGGAGAGGTTCAAATCCCCCTTCCGCTAACCACGGGTTCGATTTCAGTGCGAGTGAATCCATTGATTTCATGCAAAGGCAAAGCACCTCATTTTTTTCGTCTTTTGCCAAAAGAAAAAAAATTAGGTGAGTGGGTGGATGTCCTTCAGTTCACGCACGCGTCTCCTTTTGATAAGTTCGTCAACTTTATTCCATTTTCGAAATGTCTGATTTCAAAGAAAAATCTTTTAAGAATATCAACGACGAAGTAAGGTGGTGGAATAAAAGTGTGTGTGGTGCAATCATTTTCGCCGTCCAGCACGGGAGGTAGCCTTGGCTTGGATCCAGTTTGGGCTGTGACAGCAATGATAGGTATTAAATGTGTTGCATTGTCCCAGCCAGAAACCCATTTCCTCTCCTGTCAACACGCCCATGCCACAGAAATTAAACAGTTTCTAAACTTTTTTGCGCCATCACTTAGCGTTTCCCGCAACACCCGTTGAAATGGGACTGCCCATCTCTACCGTCTCTTAGCCCTCCCGCTTGCCGACCTGGATTACTTTAACATCAAAGAAGCCGCAAGCCTTGATTAGAACTACGGGACTCGGGTGACGGGAACGATTTTTTTAAAATTTAGACAAATAGTTGAGTTTGAATTGATGTGGAGCAAATCATTGCGATATAGTTACTTGATGCCTATCTGCACTCGTCTCCCGTAAAGCAACCCTGCGACAAACGCTATTTGCGAGAACTAGTCTTCTTGTTTAGGCGTGATTTTATACCTTTTTGAAAGCAATTTTGTGTAAAACCACTGGCCACGGGAGCGGTGTCCAGTCTTGTTGCCTGCAGCCAATTATAACTTTATATAGCTTCTGAGTCCAAGTGGCTATTAACTTTATAATTAGCATCAGTTTGAATAGAGACTTTCCCATCCCCTTTCTACCGTTCCTGTCTCCACCTGTCTGTGGTTGGTTGGCTGATTAGTTAAATGGTCGATTGCTTGGTTTTGGGATTTCTCGACTGGCTGGCTATTTGGCTGGTCAAGGAGAATGAGTACTTCCTAGTGTCAGAACTGGTGCCAGCGGTTGACAGTATGCATGGGTCAGCGGGGGACAGGACAGCGACGGGGTGCCCCGAGGGCAAGGCTGAAGACGTTAGGGAAAGCACCGAAGGACTTTCGGCAGTCAAGGATTGCGGGTGCTGGAAATGATGTTCACGTTTTTAATCTTGGGTGAGATCTTGCAGCTCTTTAATTTCTCCCCAAATGGGATTACGGCTGTTCATCTCTAATATGGGAATATTCGATGATAAACTCCACCAGTCCCCACGCAGAGCACAATCAAATTGAGTGCAAGAAGCGAAGGGAGGGTCATTTCGTCTCAAGGACTAGATCCTTTGGGAATCCTTTCTGAGCTTCCGCCAGAGAACTATGCTGACCTATAGGATGAAAAGCGGCCATTGTATCAGAAGCGCAACTTCACATACCTCTCCCTCGCTCGTTTTTTGTAATACATCTTTCCCCGCTCCAATTCACCCCCTCTCCCACTTTTCCGTGTTAACTTTCCATCTCTTTCTCTCTGTCTCTCCAAGCCACTGTCTCACGTTTGTTCCTGTTCACCACTCTCTTTCTCTCTTTCCTCTCTCTCTCTCTCCAACAGAAAACGATAGATATATCTGCAGAGACATGTCTTCTCTAGGGAAGCCGTAATAATTGGAAAGTTTTGCGCCTCTTGCCAAACACAACCAATCTACAGTAGTAAGCCCGGGGGAGAACATCTTCCAGCATACCACACGAGTATAATTGCAGACGGACAGAGGTACTCGAATACGTAATGGAAAAAAAAATCTCAGAGGCCTCGGAACATTCTAGTCTGAGGGACCTCAGCCAAGATCTCATCTTCTCCATCTCCTCGCCAGAAATGGGTGCTCCTGCTGTGACTTGCATGAGCGTTCGTGTCCTAGTTTCCCCATCTACATCTAGGGGTCTGTTTTACAATCGAAAATTGTGAGTTCATTTACATTTGGCAAGGGGACACCATCATTCGTTCAGCCTAAGCCTGCCCTAACCTAGTGACACTTGTAAGACTGGACTTACACAGGTCGATGTCATGATCTCAGTTTTCTGCCCAGATAATCATGCCGAACTTAAGCTGCACATGAGTGGGTAGAGGATAAGTTAAACTTTCTGGTGGCTTTTTACAGGGTATCGGATACAGATACATGGTGTCCTTTGTCCTCCAGTTTGAAGAGATGGTGTTGGAGAGGGGAAGCATTGATTAAAGTAGCATTCGAGTTTCGGAATTTCAAATACTCAGCGCATGCTTAGTGTAAGTGTGGAAAGGGTGATTTGGGAAGAAAGCTGAGCTCGCGGAACTGGCGTTAAGCAGGAGGCAGCTTTGGAGCGCAGAGAGGGAGGACAGCCCGGTTGCGGATGTTGGAGAGTGGGGAATAGCAAGAAATGCAGATCATAACAGGTTGAGAGGACGTAGAGACCTAAAAGGTGTGGGATGGTGTCATCTCACAGCCATGGCAATCTGATGAGAAAGTCGTTTCTCGGCCGAAGTTCAAGCGCCTGCTAGCTAGTGCAAACTCTCAAAAACACTTTAAGCTGAAGTTGAATACAGTCAGAGATTTCTTGTCCACCTCAACTGTCCTCTTCCCTCCTGCCAGTTGTGTTTGTCATAAGATATTTTGTGAGGGAGTCACAAAAGGCCCAAAGGCCTAGGAAAGGAAGGACCAATCTCAGGTTTTGCTGTCTGTTCATGGAGACATGGGTTGTCGCTAAGAAGGACTGAGAACTAAGGTCAGGAAAAGCTTGAGGGATGAGAGCCAGCAGGATCCCGTCAGACGAGAGATGTTGTCTGCTGGCTAACAGTTGTAGACTTGGTGTAAGCGATGGCTAGATATGCACTTAGCCCATACGAAATGCAGTGCCAGACACCGAGTAGTCTTGTCTTTTTAAAGGACCGTCTGCTCTTCACCCCCCAAGGGTGTACATTTTCTTTAGGGAGACAAAACGAAGTGGATGTGTGGGTGGAGCTGATACAAGAAATGAAGACTTTTATTGACTTTCTTACCAACTTTTGTGTGGGCGGGATTGTGTAGTCTATGTCTGTGTGTCTACAGATTCATCATACACAAATCCTGGGTTAGCATTTGTGTAGACATGATTGGCGTTCCCCTCTTCGCCGCAGTGTTAATTACCAACTCGACCTGATGAACTTGGCAGCCTTCTCACTGACTGTGTTCGGCCTTCTTTCCATCGTCTCCATGACTCACGGTCTTGAGCATAGGGTGGACACCAACTGTTATTCCCTTTTTAAAAGTTATGCCGGCTGTGTGCCTCACCTTCATTCCATCAATTTATTTCTTTCTGTGATTTCGTATTTAGCTGTGTGGGTGAGCTGGAAAAAATGACAGTCACACAGTCGAATAGTTAAAGAAGTTTGGAAGCACTTTGATTTAGTAGTCGTCTAGTCCTGGCACAAAATCGATGGGTGCCGTGTAAGGGCATGCAACTTTCTCAGACGGAACCGTGTGAATGATAAACGGTTCCCACCCTCCTTGGACACCAGGAACTCCTTCTTGCAACTGTGAAACGACACAGGCCTGTCTAGCCTGACCTCGTGACCCAGCACGAGACTCCGTCCTTCAGTGGACTTTGGAGAGAAGATATGTTGGGGGAGTCGTCGCCGAGGTGGAGATGTGTAAACGGAACTTTGCCAAGTGCCAAAATCTTTGCACTAAGACTCATTCGTGAGTCAGCACTTGCCTCAAGTGGGAAAGTGGTGGGCACCACCTCTCACCAGGTTCCCTCAAAACAGGAAGTGCTATGCTGTTTCTCTGAATCTTCGTGTTCACTTTTCCAACACTTAAACACTTGTAAGCGCGGGCTTTTTTTTTTTTTCAAAAGCTGAGTGATGTTGTGGGAGAGGCGAGGTGAGGACGGAGGAAGAGCCTCCCATTTAACTTAAACGTAAAAAAAGATAAATCATTTAATTGTTTGTTCTTTTACGGGTCTCGACATGACCATATATACTATATTATAGGATGTAACCAACATCTAGATAACGCACAGCATGCTCGGGCAGGGGCTTTGCCAACCACCCTAAAGTACAGCCTACCCTGGCACGTGCAGGTGACTGCATGGCCTGCCCATCATTACACATAAGAAAAGCTAAAGAAAAAACTAAAGAAAGTTGGCAACAGCTGGTGGTGATGTGATGTAATGTTCCTACGGCGACCGGTGATGATGATGTGTATCTCATCAAGTTTCTCAGTCACCTCTATTACATCATAGCGAGCATTGGCCAAAGTATAGACATTATAGAAAGGTAGATAGATGAGACAGGCAACGTGGTTGTGCCTGTGCACGCGCGAGAGGGGGCAGCAATTTCCATCCGACAACACCGGGAGCTCCATCACGGACGCCAGCAGCACTTACGTCGTTCCTGTCGTAGGTGTGCGCCAGACTGAAGGGCGGTGCAGCCAGGGGTGAAAGGAAGGCAGCTCTGGCCTGGGGATGGCGGCACTTGCAATATGTTTGCACGCGATGCATCTCATCAGCACCGAAGGCGTGCCAGGAGTGTTGGAACTACGCCAGCCACACACTCCTTGCCAAACGTCCGCTATTTATCAATGCTGTCGAGAAAAAATAACATTTGCGGCTGTATCTAGGCATACTTGTGGCATCATTCGCATCTGCATGCAGTCTATTCCAGTGTTGATGAGTATGCCGGGGAAAAATGATAATTCAAAAATTATCCTCGCCGTCATCAACCTCATTCTAACCACCAAAGTGTGTATATTCTCTGGTCGAAACCCGTAAGAGAACAATGAAATAAATTGTCTTCTTAACATTAAAGTTAGAGAATGAGAAGTCTTCTCCTATGCATCTTCTACCCCCACCCACAACCTCACTCACTAGCTTTTAAAAGTATGTTTACAAGACAAGTTTTTGAAGACTGGCTACGAAGATTTAGCGAAAAAACACTTTACTTCCGGTTATCAGAAAAGATGTTGAAAGGTGGTCCCCGCCCCTTTCCACCTGAGAATGGTGTCAGCCCCGAATAAGACTGGGTGCAAAGATTCTGGCAAGGTGTGAACGGAAGCGCGAAAGAGATAAGCCTCACGATGTAAACTGAAAATGTTGCACACTTATAGGTAAGAAACAGGTGCACAAGTCTGTAACTTGTGAAAGAGAGAGTGGTCGTTAGTTTGTAGTGTGCTTTTAGTTCATTTAGTTTCTGACTGCACTGAGAGAAGCAAGCTTCCCCTCCCAACTTGTTGACCTCGGAAGTTAGTTTTTGTGATGAAATATTCTTGTATTCTCGTTTGTAGTTTCTCTTACCGTCTGCCATAGGACGATATGTACAGGGCACGGGGGAATTTTCGTTTGGCCATCTTTAATCACTCCACAGAAGGAAAAAGGAAAGAAATCTTAGTTAAGTAGAAATAAGGTGGATGGATGGAAAAAGTAATCAGAAATGAGACTTTTTTTTTACTTTTGCCTTGTTTCTGGCAAGTTAAGAACTGTAATTTCTTCTATCGCTGGCAACAGTGGAGGAAAAAATTGTCATACGGCGTTGTCCACAGATCTTGTGAAAATGTTAAACTGAGTTGTAAAGTTTTAACTATCTTTCTTTAATGATGCAAATGGAACTCGAATTACAAAGAAAGTCTGGCAAGTCAAGGAAATAATACTTTGCTCTTGCCTTTAATTTTAAAATAAATATATCCTTATTTCTTTCAAAAATATGATTTGAACCCAGAGGTAGTGAACCACTTCGCGCCATACGGAACATGCGTAACACATATTGTAAAATTATACCAGCTCACACACACACACACATCTATTTATGAGAGATGAAAGAAACTTTACAGAAAAAGTATGCTTCATGGTGACGCACGACACCATCAGCCTTGCCTTCCAAACCTGATTTAAACCGATGCAAAAAAGGAAAAAAAATCTAAAATGTTCCTATCGCCTAGTTCATAAAAGGGAGTTCATTAATGGCACTCAAATCCACGTCCTACTCCCCTCGGTTCAATCTTCTCACCCTACTCCAGTCTGTTCAGCGAGATTGTACCCGATACCTCTGTTCAAGCACTTTAAGATGGCTGGTGGAACAGTTTATGTTGCTTATGCGGAATGCAGGATCACATACTTCTAGTTTATCACGTGCGTGCGTTTGTGTGTTTGTGTGCAGCGTCATCAAAAGTCTGTGGCCGGTGTGGGGCATTCTGACGCCACCTATCCTCGTCACGCTCTTTATGGGCGTTGTCGTCGTCATCGCCATGTTTGGATAAGTCTTCGAAAGCCGACCGCCTACACGTGTCTACTGACAGCCCGTTGAAACATCGAGCATCGTCGCCGTCATCGTCATCTCGTCTGTTGTCTTACCCTGTTCTTGTGTCAGTCCTCTAACCCTTTCTATTTATAAGTGTAAGCTTTGCTAAAGTGGATTATGCGCAGATGCGTGGCCAGCTTCATTGAGAAACCAGATAGCGCGGTATAAGCAGAAGTGGATTAAAACAAAAAATGAATTGTTTACCAGAATACTTCAGTATTTGCTGGAGTAGAAATGCAGAATGAAACTTTAAGAATTTACCTTCATCAGTCTGTTTCTTTTGCGATTATGTTTCTAATCTAGAGAATGGTCGTTTCTATAGTTTTGTTTTGTTTTTTTTTTTTTTCTGCCGAGTGTCACATCCAGCTGTTATGTCACACGAACATGGGTATCTGGCGGCGGGGTGGGGTGTGGGGTATTTCCATGCCGTGGGTAGGTAGGTTGACTCTATCCTGTCTCACAGTGTCGGCAAAAAACGCCAGAGTTGCGTGTCCCCCCAGCCCCTTGAAAGAGGATGGTTTCAGACTGGTCCTGCTGTAAATCAGAATTTTTATTCCCGCTTCAATATTTCCCAAGGGAGACAGAATTCCGATTTTCCCATCAAGGAAAATGCATCCAGCATTACTAGGGAAATTGAAATCCTTATCGGCACTGTTGGAAATACAACGGCAGCTAAACTCTGGGGTCGTTTAATATTGAAATTTCTAGTTTCTCTGATCCGCCTATGTATTGCTTAACGGAGTGTTACTATAACACAAATACCATAAATGTGTTGTGTATAATTGTAAATAAAACGACTTCCCTAAGGGGATGTAAATAAAGAAACCCAGCTTTCTAAATAATGTACGTATCCTCACTATGGGTGTCTTTAGATGAATATAACCCATGTCATTTTTGTTATTTCTGTATATTGTAAAATGTATTTTAATGTAAATCTATTGCAATTTAATTTGTTTAAAAAAGTGCTTAAGTAGAAATATTTTAGATCATTCTTGTCTTTCAGATACGATGTTTCATTTTTATCTACCTTGTAAAATATAAATTAAAAAGAGTTGTGAAAATGCAGGTACAAAAATGACAATTTTTGAAATCATTCCTGTTCATCGAGGAAGCATTTTTTTTTTTCACCTTTATAGCCTTATATTTCCCGAAACGTGTATTAACTGCCAAATGTACATAAAATAGCACTGTGATGGAAAATCTTGCATGCAGTCAAAAAAATTTTGAATTAAAATGTCTTTAAAATATAATTTGTGTCAGACTTGGAATGAGAACATGAACAAAAGCTTGCTTTAAGAACGCCACTGCTGCCTGTCCACGAAACAAAGTTGCACAAATGACAACATGTCTTCAACATCTTGTAAATGCTCACAGTCATAGATATAAAGAATCTCCTTCTACTACTACTGCTGACGGTACTACTACTACTATTACTAAGTTATTGTAATCCTGGGGTCAATTGTATAAAATTTTTTATTAATTTTCATTTAAAATCGTGATTTCGAAAGTGCAAATAGACTGATCGTGCTTCAGCCCTTCGCAAGCCCACCAGACCCATATTTTCTTAATACACTATCAGCATCTGATTGCTCTTTGCTATGATTTTTCTCCATTCCTTATATGTATCATAGTCCGTTAAATGTGCAGTGGAAAATGCAAGTACGGTGCGCTATCCGTGCAGGAAGTCAAAATATGTGGCGCAAAAGCCTTTGTAAAGAGTGGATAAAAGAGAAAGAATATATCACGGTGATTTGACTACAATTGACGGTTCTATCAGTGTAAAAGGAAGCAATAATTGTGTCCTGTATGTTTGAAAGTTGCCTTCTCCAAAATTTTGTTTCTCCTTTTGCGCGTTTTCTCGATTGCAGCTCATTCAAAGTTTCATGTTCTTCCATAAACTAACTGCCAAAGCGAGTTTTTCTTATCAAAAAGGTTGCTGACATATTCTAGCAGGTTTTTTTAAATATGAATTTTTTATAGCAGGTCTCTTCCCGCTGTTTATAGAGTGACCTTTTGGTTTGCTTCTGTGGCACGTGTGCATGTTTATGCGTGTGTGCGTGTGTCAATGAGTCAGTCCGAAAATCCACATCTACCTATTGACTTTCAGGACGAGGACAGTGAGTAAATAGAAAGTTGCAGCTCGGCTGACTTCGGAGGATTTACTGTAATATTTGCAGTTGTCAGATACGGATTTGATTTTCAAGTGGAAGGATGCCTTTACGGTTCATTCGTGGCTCATTTAGTCTTTCCTTCCTACACATCGATTTTGTCTAGCAGCAATGTTCGATGCTCTTCATCCAAATCTCCCCTTCTGAAGTTTAAATGGGAGATGATGGGAAGTGTACCCGACTGTTACGATGCGTGTGTGTGTGTGAGAGAGAGAGAGAGCCCTTCCATCAATTCCCAGCTGCTGCAAAAGCACGCAGAAGACCTTTGCTGTTGCTGGCTGCTTTACAACTTGCAGTCTTTAATAATCCGAAATATCGCTCATTCTCTGTGTGTGTGTGTGTGTGTTTGGTGTTGACTGCTGGCAACATTGTGAATGATATACAAGCATGACGTAGTCTACTGTTAGCTTGACGTAGTACACTGTTATCGTGACGTAATACACTGTTACCGGCGTTCGTTGATCGTAGGTGCGAATCATGTACTTTGCTAGAAGATAATTACTTAACGGATGAGCTTGGGAGCCTGAAACTTACAGGTCAGTTTTTTATCGCCTTTGGCTACCGATATCTGCAACAACAACAACAAAAAAAAATCGCAAACCGTTCTGGTTGTTCTTTAAGTAGTTTCCGTTTACCGGTATTTATGTAAGCCCTCTTCACAGACTTCCTGGATGAGAAATCTGAACTTAATTCAAAAATAATATAAAGAAAAGACACAACTTTTCAACAACCGGAGAGAACAATTTATTCTCTGTGCAAACAGAGTTCAGCAATCATGTCTTTTTCTCCAAGTATGGCCGATTATTGCTGCGACATTTGAGTATGGCTACCTCCCTCCATTTGAGGATGTGAAGAAGAGCACTGAGAGTCCAGCCTCAATATCCTAATCATACATCACTCTCCCGGTAAGCTCAGCTGTGGTAAAAAAGGAATGGACTAGTTTGTGGCTAAAGCTGCTTGCAGCTCACGCTCTGTCTTCGTCAGCGATTTGCATAGAGAGATGGATAACTCTCTTTAAAAGTTTCAGATAGGTCAAGTGCTTGGGGGCGAGGTAACGGTCACTGGCCGTTTGTGGTGTGCGCATATGCAGTGTCGTGCCTGCCTGGCGCTGATCGAACTGTAGAGGTAAGAAAACAGTTCTGTTTCAGCGGAAATTATATGGGCAGCAATTTCTGCGCATGCGCGAGACCGGAATTGCTCGTAACCTTGCCCAACCTTGAGATGCTGGATCATTGATCACAAGCATCAACACTCCAGGCTGCTCGACAACGTGCGTTTACCTAGAGAGGAATCCTTTTATGCGTTTGTCTAGAGAAGAATCCGTTTTATGATGTGTATGAACAGGGTTATGGTCACCTATCAATTCGACCACCTCACGAGTCGATTCGACCATGGTCGTGAGTCGATTCCATCTCGCGTGACTGAATTTCGTCTTTTCTCCAGCAGAGAACTGTTTTCCACACACACACATACATACACAATCTTCTTGCCTTTCTCGGGAAGAGAAAGATTATCGGGGATATACTCTACCTGAAGCCCTTTGTCGCAACCCTCCTCCTTCCAAACCCTTTTAGCCTCTTTCCGACTGGACCATGGCAGGTTGACCTTTACTTATATAGTTTCAGCTAGTATAGCGACTAGTATATATTGCGTGGAGTGTTAGGGCCCAAGGATGTTACTGGACACGCTCACAGTACCTAAAGATCCTTACCCTTCATTAAGGGTTCACATGAGACTTTTTAATTGTACTGATTATTGTAGGGGCAGGCAGTTTGCGGCGCAGTGGGCTAAAGACCCTGTCACCACGACAAAAAATCGGATGTCGTGGGTTCGGATCTTGACTCCGACATACTTCTCTCTAGATGTTACACCTGTTGACAGTACTGACCGTTAGGGGCTTTCTCCAGATGCTGCGGCTTCTTCTACCCCAAGTTTGAGTTGCGTGCAGGCGTATTATTTGTGAAATAATAGTGTTTACGCACCTAGCAGACCGTTATGTGAAATTTTTGCGTTTCCATTTAGTATTGTAAAACGTTTTATGGGAACGAGACTCTGGATTTTGGTGAATGAGACTGAAAAGTATGTAAAATGTCTATATGTCAAGAACATGCAGCCCTATCGAAAGTGTTGTCTGTATATTAGAAATAAATATGAATTTTTAACCAAAGACAATCGAAAAAAATTAGATAAATAGCTGTAGAGAAGTACAGACAGGCTAAAATGAAATACTCATTGTCTGTTACCCTAAAAGTATATGAACTGTAAACGGTGCACCATGCACGACAATGAAAGACATAACCGAAACCTTTCTATTCGCCACCTCTTACCTTCATCAAATAAAATTATAATTAGAGAGAGACTGAGTTTTCCTGTTATTGCCTCAAGCGTTCTTTCAACCCAGACTTTCTCCTACAAGAGAGTGTATTAACCACTCGGTAACTGATCCATCCCTAGACCGGAAACCGTTGGTTATTTACAGACGGAGCCATTGATTGAACACCTTGAGGAGCGCCGGTCGAAGACTTTGACGATGACACAATCGCATTGTTGTTTAGATCAGTCTCCTTCATCATTTCATCTGTCGGTGGGCGGAGCCGGGGAAGGCACCCAGTAAGGGGCCGGCAGAAAGTGAGAGCGGTGAACTCTACTCTGCAGCCCACCTAAACTCTCGCTCACCCCGACTCCTCTCGTCTCGGTTGATCGAGAGGAAAGCGCCGCACAGACAACCACCGATTTCCCAAGAGGCAGCCAAGGACAGAGTGTTTGAAAGGGTCGCAGAAGGGTTTGCGTGAGCAGGTCCTAATGATTTTCTGCCAGAACAGATCACCGCCAGGCCACCAGAGCACCCAAAGCACTCATTTCATTTGTCTCGCTCCCTGCTCACCCTGCGAGGAGGCGCCACACGAAGGCAGGTGTAGTCGTCAATGGATCTTTGTATCGAGGTGGTAAGGAGGCTCAGACAATACCCTGGTGCCCAAAGATCGCGTGATAGGCGACTGGAAAATAAAGGTGTCAAAAAATAGGAAGAAGGTAAGAAAATGAGAAGGAAAGCGTGTTCTTCTACCTGGGTGTTTATCAGACGATTTACGCAACGTCGTTCTGGCATGGTCCTTGCTCGCCTGTCGACTAGAAATTTTAAACTTGCCAAAACAATGCTTAATTTGAACTTAATTTAATCTCCTTCGCTACATCCCACTTCTTTATTCCCTCCCCCAACTTACAGAGAATTGAGCACTGAGAATTGAATTATTTATTCGATGGGTCGACGACCCTTTCAAAGCAGGGCGTGATATACATTTCGTCATCGGCAGTAGAACATACGCAGGCAGAAGATGTAAACTACATGAAGTACATAAATATCGTTTCAACCACTCATTACCTAGCACTTGCACTCATGCCAACCATCTTCGTTTGTCCTCTCTCTCTCTTACTTCCATATACATCTCGCGTGCGTACACACACACATACACACTCGCTCACACTAAAAACTATTTTTCATTTGCCCTCTCTAAATAGTATTAAAGTATTTCTGAACATTTTTTATGGTTAATACTGAAAGATATCTTTCTGGTTCAAATTCCTTTTTAAACTGTCTGTAGGATGAGTACCTATCACTCGTCTGCATTTTGTCTGACCAGACTTGACCTTAAGCCTAAATTTAAACTTCACAAAATCACTATCGGCTAGTGTGCATGTGAAGGTGTGGAAAGTGAGTCTCAAGTCACCGGTTGAGAGGCAAAAGTCCATTATTCAGACCAAACAGCGAAGTCGACTTGCACTTGAGCGATTCAAGCGATTTAAGACTTATTTTCAAACCCTCACATGCAACCGATCCCAGAACATGATATAAATAATCAGGGTTGATCCTTAAACTTGTTTTTTTCATTTTTCTCATCAAACTAGATTTTCAAACGCCTTGATAAATGAAAAACTCGAAAAGCTGAGAATTTGCTTGGTCGTATTGCTTTTGAGCCGACACTCAAACTAATTCAGTTTATGCAGATATGGACATTGTCTATGTGACTCACATAAAACCACGTTCAGTACAAGAACACCCGAAAGCTGATTGTCTCCTGCAAATTAGAAAATTGTTCGGACATCGCATGAACCGCATGCTGTCGTACTCTACCACCCAGGTCAATTTATGAAACCCAGCGTTGTGTGACTGCAGGGGTAAATTAAATTCCGAACATGAAATAGCAATCTTGATATAATGCAACAGTTAAAAATCTGAACAGAAAAGACATCCTTGCTTGTATAGCAGCTATGGCATGAGTGAGGAGTTTCATTATTGTAATGTAACAAATTCTATGCTATTTGTAAAACGTTTATGCCAGACTATAGTGACAGCCCCAATGCCTATATGCTTCAATGATTATTTAACACAGAGTACCAAAAACTTCTAGAGTGTCTCATTTTGTGACGTGTGCTGTGAAAAATTACTTGCTGACTGGTACATATGTATAACAAATGTATGCCAGCATTTGTTTTTCCCGCGATTGGCAGTGTACTCTGAACTCACGTGTATTTGTCAAATTCGTTGATACCCACTGCTGAGGGAAAAAAGTAGACTAAGAACTGCATTGCGAAGCCAAGATTCCTCACGGAACTTGTATAACTGGACTGCTGTTAGACGATTTTTTCTCGTTAACTACTAAAACGAGGCAGGAGTGTACAAAGCTTCCGGTTTATTCACATTCATTGTTTAGGCTCGCCAAGACTAACAGCGGAGAACTTCGCAAGAAGCTAAGCGTTGGTCTTGGCAGGCAGACAGCAATCCACCTACACGTCCATGATTCCATTAGGTGATGTCGTGTCTCCTCCTTTCTACATCTGTTCACCTTCCCCAAACCTTTTATGCTTCTATTCCTCTTACCTGCAATGATACTATTGCCTTCAACTTTTTGTCTGCTCTCCTTAAACCCTTGTGTTTGCTTCCGTCCTGTTCTACTCCCCCATCTCTAGACTACTCCTTACACTTATACTTCCAGTGCTCCATATTCCCTACCCCTCCCGTCTTCTTTGCTCCCACTTGTTTAGAGCAGATTGTGCGCCTAAATTGGCAGTGGACGATGCCAGCCATAACTTCCGGCCTACTCACACCTCTAACCTTTGGTACCGCCATCTGTTTCTGGGGCAACGGAGATCCGACTATCTTTTAAGCAAAAGGTCACAAGGCAAGACCGCAGAACACCAATAGCACGCTGATATCGGTCTCCACTATCTCGTGATAGATGGCATGACCGGTCCTTTCACATTAGTAAATTTCCCTGCGTCGAGAGGACAGAAAACAAAATGTCTCAGGAAAAAAAAAATTCCGCCTCTTCATAGCTGCTGGCAGATGGTCACATTTATCACCTGAACAAACTATGATCAACCGATTCTGCCAATGGTGTACTTGTGACTTGAACTAGGGTGTAGAAGACCAGAAAGGATTTAATTTGTTAATTTTATGTCATGCGTTTGTGGATGTCAAACATGACTGTTATCACTGCAGAATGAAAGTCCTGGCTAAACACCAAGTTGGTGCAACCTTCTCTACATCAACTGCAGTGCACATGCACGCACGCAAACACCCGATCATATCGACTTGGCATCTTCACAGCTGGTCTCGTCTGCCAAGCAGGTTGACCCAGCAGGCGTCAAATCTTCCTGTCTTCCCCTAACCTCTTGTCCCCTTCACTGGAATTCCTCATTGATCCATTTTTATCCTGTGCCATACTGCTGCCTAAAGATGTTATGTAAGCTTCACGTTTCGTTGATCGACTGCGACGTGCTTTCACTCCGGGCCGTTGGCGGAGGCTCACACACCCGATGCTCATCAACTCCGGTGGTGAATCTCCTTTTCTGTGCTTTGTGATCCTTTGTCGGACAACACATTGAGGACAAATCCTTGCTAATAGCCTTCTCGAGTGCGTCTACACCATACAATATATGCTTTGATAGTTTTTTGTGGAGTATTTTCTTGATACAAACGGTTACAAGTTATTTTAATCTTGGAAGCTGATAGCACAAAAAAAAAACCCCGGCATTATTTTTATGTATAACTGTAAATGTCAAAATATGAAAAACAATCCACGATCACTGAACTCAAATTATCCAGGTACTCTACTGAACACGAAAAATGGCAGCAAAATATCAGTTTTCTGGATTTAATCTCACGTTTCGTTATTATACATTATTCCATATTTTTAAAAAGCAGGCACTCAACAAAAAGCGCGAATGTCGTCATTTCGACTGTTACTTTAGATCTAGATTCAAATCGGTCTAAAACAGGGAGTAGAAAAATAAGTTCTAAACTGTTCAAATGTATCTTGTAAAATGGTTTGTCATGTCAGCGACAAACGTTTTGTATCAAAGTTTCCTTTTTTTTCGCATTGTGCTATTTTATGTTGCAAGCAGCTTACTGGTTTGCTAAGAAACTGTGTAGCTTGTATCAGGCCACGACCCATTTACTTACAAATATCCAGCAAACGTAGACAACGCTAAATTTGATAAAGGAACGCCTTGCAGCAATGTGTTGAACTCTAATTATATTTACATTCAAATGTTGCATTGAACTGAAGAAAAACGCATGTAAAATGTTTATGCTCTATACTTTTTCACCAAACCTGACAAAGACATTCAAGTTAACGTTGTAAGCGGTTGTTCGTCGCGGTGACGCTTGCTTGTATGCCTTCACTTTCATACCCACGATGTGGTGTTAGGGTCTGATTACAACATTATTTTCAGCGGTAATAAAATATTACTAATTATATCAACAGACAAAACACCTTCTATAGGGCCCGCTTATCCAGTTTACTAACTTCATGGACTGTTTTCAGTCTAGCACTGGCGTCCGAATCGGGCACGCCAGTCTCTCCCCAGTCCACCCAGGTGTCGGGAATGGGTGCCTGACAGCGAAAGGCTAGCCTAGAGAAAAGCAAGGTTTCCGATATCTCTCTTCCCAACGACCTGAAAAAGGGCAGGGGACGACCGATACCTTTAAGTATACAAAAAAAAAAAAAGAAAAGAAAAGAAAATGCTTATGCAAAACAGGCCCGCTGGTGGGGAGGCAAAGCAAGCATGCAACTAAAATTTGTGAACATTAAAAAGCTAGATGCAGGAAATTTTAACTTTACTGCTGTAAGGGTGCAAACTTTTTTCCCCGAATGAAACTTTAAGCCTGTTAGTTCCACCCCGTCAGTTGAACCCATAATGAAGCAACATAAAGACTGTTGCCCAGCACTACACTTGGACTGAATGTTACTCAGAGAGTCGGATTCTGCCCTCTATGTGCGGTACTCTAGAAGTGCCTAGCAATTAACAGCTTACAGCCACCAACATAAGAAACCCTGAGGTTTGTTGTGTTATGCACAAAGACAGAGTAACTCAACTACACAGAGTAGGTATTGTGTAGATGTTGTCACAAGCGCCCTCTTCTCGCTGTGTAAGAAAAATACGGCCACCTACGTATTTCGTGCGAGCAAGTTCTTGCCGACAAAAATTTTCAAAGCGTTTCAGGATTGCCTAGATTTTCAACTGAGTGAGTCATGTTTGCTACATGTTATTATCTTTGAAAATAATGAAATACACGAAAAAGAACAATCGTTAGTTTTGTTAGTAACAACAGTCATGCTGTCAAATACCGAAGACTTTTATTTGCCTGAAGAAAATCCATACACAAACTGTAATAGATTAAAAAGTTATTACAAAATTAGTTTAAAAGTATAAATAACATCGCAGCAACAAATGAAACGAACCCCAGCCTACCATCCACAATCACAAACCAGTGTAAACAGCCTGTATCTTTTGCACTGAATCTGATGTCAAAATAGGGGAAAAAGTCATCAAAATGTCAAATAAAAAAGCCACCAAGGACACCAAAGACGTTATAAAAGAACAGGTTCTTTTATTAAAAACATAGAAACTTTAAGATAATTCTTAACTGCATTCAACAAAATAGCTAATGAACTTCCCATATACAAAACACAACTGTATGAAAATTGGTCGACAATCAGGAACTCACATGCACTTATCAGCTGAGTAACAGGTTGTAAGTTTAAACTTGACAACCAATGTTAATCTAAAGGCATATCTCTTGCAGACGCAAAATCCGTGGAAAATATTCCAGCAATTATTCTTGTGTAACAAAAGGCAATACCATTTGGGGGAAGGGAGGAATCAAAGATCCAAAAATATGCTAATTAATATTTAATCCTTTCACAGGATTCAACCAAAAACAAATTGTATGTGACACAGAACAAAGCACAAACACAAACCCAAAATTCAACCCCAACCCCTTAAATCAATGTCAGAAAATACACAATTACTGTACACATTAAAACGGTACTAATACTGAAAGACAGAACTAAAAAAATACTTATGACAAATGTGTACCACTAAGAGCAAAGAACTGTCCTTGATCTGCCTTCAGCACTGGAGGAGTGGGCACCAACAAAAAAGGAACTGAGACATGCAACCACAATAATACCGGATTACAAAACTAGATAAACTATTTTTCAAACTGAATTTAACAGCAGTTGCTATACTCTACTGGTACTGTGTAAGAATCATGTTAGTACAGAGAGTATTGGTTATCCACATTTCTATACACAGTTCTCCAACACATTTTTTTCCCAATAAAAATAGTGCTGTAGGTGTGCCACAATGGCCTAAGTATTAACAGCTGCATTCCTCTTAGACATAACAATAACATATAGCTTAAAATAAACAAGGCTAAGAAATAAAATTGAATGTGAAATATTGCACTTGAAGAGTTCCATCCCATCACCAAGTTTACACATGGAAACACTGCAGACAGTTCAAAGATGTAATCTTCTACACCCCTGCAGGAGCAAAATGGCAAGTGATGTGTTGAATATGTAACTGTATTCTCAGGAATAAATTAGACATAAAGAAAAATAAAACATGATAATAAATAGTGGACATCAGCCAAACTATACAGTCTAAACAAAAAATATACATATGTAGATAAATAATGCTACAAATAACAAATGGCAATCATCATGATGTATGTGTACAGCACAAACTTCACAAGATTTTGGCAGCAGCCCACTTGTCCGGTTTTCATTTTTAAAAAAAGTGCTAAAACAATACATCTGAGAAACAACTTGAACAAACAATGACCAAAATACTAAATATAACAACAAACAACTGGCCAAATCTGTCTGTACTCACTTTACCCGCAGTGAAAGAAACAGCACATGACTTTACATGCTTCCAGCTTGCAAGTCTCCTACGTCAGTTCGAACCGAGATTAAATACCAATTCTCATCAAAAGCATTAAAAAATCTACAACAATGAAATAAGGGTTTTGTTTCAGGTTTATCCCATGTTCAAATGGTTAAAACCTGTATGTGTTTAGGTGAAAATGCTTGCTACAGGCTTTTGCCAACTCAATACCACATATGAAAAAGAAAAAGCTGTTTCACAATCTTTGTAATCCAGACTGAAGAAGAATAACAAAGGTTTCATAAACAGCATTTGAACCAGACTTAAAAAATAAAATGCTCATCAAAATAGTATGCAGATATTTAAGGAAACTTCTGACACCAGTTCATCACGAAAATCAATAGCCAATATTTTCTGAGCTGATAAGTTTTCTTTTAAATTGTTTTCCTGTAATGTAGATAAACAGTGGGTTTGAATATTTTTTTAATTTTTCATGCATACCAAATATCAATTAGCAGACTTTTTTAATGCAGCTATGACAGCTAAGTGTGGAAGAATAAACCTTTTTCCAAGCTAAGCAACACCTAATACTGGCCAAAGCAGACTACAGAGGCAATTGACTGTGCCTTATAGTGAAATTTTATGGAATAGATCTGCCATCTATGTTTCTACCTATTAATAAAAAGCATCAAGCAGGTCTGTATAAAATCTGTAAATGAGGCTATGAAAACAATGAGGAAAACATTACTTTAAAAATCCTTTTATTCTTTATTAATATACACAGACTGAAAAATGTTAAAAAGAAAGCATGTTGCCAGGAAAAACTAATTTAGCAGTGCAACAGTGGTACATTATTTTTAAAAAAGTTTTCTTTATTAAAGTGACTAGACAAGACGATTTCTGGCATTTTCGAGTATTCTTATACTATAAAAAATACATGCTTTCCGACTAGTAATGTACCTCATACAATCAGTAATCAACAGCAAGAAGACTAAATAAAGGAGAGAAATTTTTTAAAATAATTAATAAAATTAGTTTTAAAAAATTAATGTAATAGCTATAAAGTATAACATACTTTGGTGGTCATAGAGAAAACCCTTTACAAGTGAGTACATATCTGCCACATTTTCTTGTATTGAAACAAATATAAATCATCCAAATGGTATAACAAAAAACAAACACCATACGTTTCTAAAAGTATTAATTAAAGTGAAGAACAGTTATGAAAGAGAAGCAAGTGCATATGGTGCTGTCATATCTTTCAGTTCTTGACAATCTATTCAGCTCGTAAGGCCTGCAAGAACCACACCAATTTTCTTTTTAAAACATGATCTATATAGCAGGTGTTCATTATCCGATTTGACTGGTCTGTCCTGTATTTGCCAATTTGTGAATATATGTGTGGGTGGGTAAGTGCATGAGATTTCTAAAGCCAAGCCATTCTCACAAAATGCGAAAGTACAAAAAAGTACAACTGACGTTGTGGAAAGAAACATTTGCAGCCTGGATAACAGTTTTTTTTTTCAAATGAATTGTGCAAGCCGGCAGTAGCTTCTGCTACATATCTTTCATCTCAAATAGTATTCTATGATTATTGCGTCTGTCCGTATGTTTCTCTGTAAAGCACCATAAGCCTGCCCATAGGACTGGGATATGGTGTTATATATTCGCTGTATTATTATTATGTTGCTGACAGGTGCATTTTATGCCAGAGATTATCTGACAGGTGATTAACATCACCATTCACATTAAAGGAACTGTTAATATTTGTGATAAATTTTGATTCCCTCTTTCCTGATATGGGGTATCCACTTTAAAGGAAAATAGGATTCTTAGAAGAACAGCTACTTTTGTGGTACTATCTTCACTGAAACATTAGCCTCACAATCCACAAAATTAACATTCAACTGTGCGAATGTCTTGTACAGCTTTCAAGGCACTGGTTATTTTTTAAATATAACGCTGAAGTGACAAATAGCATGTAGGTATTATCTATTTTAAAGGCATGATGAGCCTCGATCATGATCATGACTTTATGCTGACATCTGACCTAATCTTGCCCTGCTGATGCTAAGGAAAACAGACATGAAGATGACTCATGTTCCAACAGTCTCCTATATGTACCATTACGCTCCAAATCACCCCAAGTTTCTTCCTTAGGATCTATTTGTGAGTGCTCTGACATGGATTCCACATTTACCCTGATCCCTAAGAATACTGATGCCTTCTACTGAAGCAATTTATTCTCAACATGTCTGATATACTGCATAACTACTTTCCTAACTATGCCTGTCCATTCAGTTTTTTCATACAGTTTTAAAATCTAAACTTCTAAAATCAGAACAGATGTTGATCTAGTACTGCAAATACAGCCCACAACCACACCCCCACCCAGTTGGAACTTTCCATTTCAGATGTAATCTGCATACTGCAGAAAATAATAGATGGAAGGTACATCAACAAATTTTGGCAAACGTTGAAAAAAAAAAAACCCCAGTAATTCAATAAGACACAAGTGAAGTCCAAGGCTACCTAGCATCTAACACTAATCACACAGCCTTAAATCAGTGCAAGCAAGAAAAAGTTCATTACAATACTATGACCAACAAAATTACTTCGACAGAATACATATGGTCTGTATAAAAGTAGCAAATGGTGCATGTCTCAAAATTATGTCGCTGGTCCTTCAACTGACCAGCGCTGTTTGCTTTCACACATTAAAAACTGCAGTGGATAGGCAGTCTTTTTTTGTCAAAAAGTTGAGTGTTGTACAAAAAGAAACTCCAAGATCATATCATTCTGTTTCAAAAACTACTCTAATGTGTATTAAAATGTTCACAGAAAACTATTACATACATGACGTAGGAAAAATAGAACTCTATGGAATGGTGCAAATGTGAAAAAGTATAAATACAGTACTCTTTTCTTTCAAAGAGAGAGGCTAGGAAGTGTGATAGTTTATAAAATTACAGCATTCAAATTTGTGCTAAAAAATGGTTTACATCCTACTGCATCATACAAGAAGTGGCAAAAGTATATGAACTCATTCTGGGTGCACCAAAATAAGCTTTGTGTGTACCATTTGGTAATATTTCAACAAGCTACGAGTTCAAGTATAAAATTCAAATGGAATGATAAAAAGCTGCATGAAAGTTGTTAAATTTCGATTCACAAGTCAATTAAGTTTTACTTTTAATTGCAAGAAACTAAAGCATTTTATAAGAAAGCATATAACGCCCTATGAACTTTTTTTTTACAATACAAAACCACATTGTAATCTTTCCTCTTTGCATCCACAACCTAATCATCAAGAAACACATCTTCAAATACAAGGGAGACAGGTGGGTAAGGGAACTGTTCTTTTATTAAAAAGGATGCCAGTGCAGTTTGAGGATACTCACCAACTGCCTGCCTACATGATGTGCTACAATGATCTCCCCAAATCAAATTTGAAGACAGGAAAAATCTGAGTCTTTATTTACCTAAAAAAATATTCTGGAAGCAAGGAATATGTTCAAAGAACAGAAAAACTGATACATGCACATTAAAAAAATTGTATCAACAGGTACTGATATCTAAAAGTAATCCATGTAAGTTAAAGTGACAGTGTGTGAGCAAAAGTGAAGGAGATACTTTAATGGGAAATGCATATTCCTCTGCAAAATGCAATGACCAATTACTGCACCTTGTCATTCAAAAATATGTTCAAAATAAACTAAAGGGCTTCAGATGTGATGCGGACAACTCTAACCAAGGTTCTCATTTTCAAACATTTACCTATTTTACCAAAGAAACTGCAATATATACCTATGCGACATCTACATATTTCATAACTTATTGCTGACTCCACCTGATTTGACTCTGTAACAACAATCTTCATCTATCACATATCAGTCAGTGTGTTTTCTGTTATATAGTCTGCAGTAAAGAAGTCTTGTAGTAAAGGCTGCAGGTCCTTCTCTCACATTAAGGGTATTTAAAAAGTTTGTTGAAAAGGGACAGCTAAAAAGAAAGATGGCCCTCAGATGCCTTACCTGATCACAGATCGGATATGAGAAAGCAGTCTGCGTGGGCAACAAATGAAATTACATTAAAATGTAATCATTTTTTGACACACTGTTACATACCAGGAACCAAACATATTATTAAGGACCATGCAACTTACTAAAGCACCTTCAATGGCGCACACCACATTCAATCTGAACATCCTTTCCTATCAACTTTTACAAAAATGGAAGCATTTATAAAAGTGCTAGTTACTCCAAAATTGACAACATTTTAACATCAGAGATTAAAAACCAACAACAACACTAAGCCTGGGAGAAAAAACCTGAAACACACAAACATCTAACTTCAAAAAGTCACATTTTAAAAAATATGAATTATTTTATCCAAACACCATGCAAAGTTGAAACAGGAAGAATATGTAACAATAAAAAAACAGGTGTATTGTTGTAGCAACACATAAAAATACCTTCTACAACTCCTTGTTTGAAACAAAAAAAATTACAGACCAATACAAAAAAAAAAGTTCAACATGTAGCAATGCTTCAGAATGTGCTAAATTTAGCAACTCGCAAAACAGCTGCAAGTTGGCCAAGAAAATAGTTGCCTTCCTGATTAATGTCACTTTTGTTTTTTAACAGAATTCAAAGAAAGATAAAGGAACTCCAGATGAAAAGGCTACTTCAAACACAAGGTGTGAAGTCTGCTCAAATGACTGGTACACCAAGAGTTAATAGACCTGTCTGACTGAAAATAATTTAACACTTAACTGCAAACACACATACAGGTAATTACTGACAATTTTATGCACAACTCATTACAACTGAAATAAATTATCTTGGTTACAAAAATAAATATTTCCAGTTTATACAGCTTCTTTTCCAAGTGAGAATTCCATCCAAAATCTGTATATATGCAACTGTGTTCTAATATAAAACCTTGAACACCATGTCACCAAATACAGATGTTCTAGAATTGAGCAGAAATAAATTAAGACTAATGCACAACCTTGAAATCATTGCACTCCCTGACAAACCAGATGGAATTTCATTACTAATAATTTCAGCATCACTCCCATTACACAATGAACACAAAACCTTACACCAAAGACACTGAAACATTATTAAAAGGGATCTATGGATTCCTGCACAGAAAAAAATAATATTCATGTTTTTATATATATATATGCCATATTGTCTTCACATGTTTATAGTTTTGCTAGAAATGCAAAATAATGTTCTTGTGACTACACGAAGAAGCAGTGAAGAATTAATAAGCTATTTTAATACAGTGTTTTGCAAACACATATTTCCAAATAATTGATATCGTGTAATCCACATTTCAAGGAATTGCAGAATAGCTTAGCATTTAGCCATACAAATGACATAACAGAAAGAACTTAAAATCATAAATAAAAGGTGGCTATTGTTGGGTATTTTTTCTGCAAAGAAAGGGTAAATCAACTGTGGTAATATAACACATAAACAGAATGGAGTTTGGGTGGGGGGAGGTGACTGAAATAAGTGTCAATGACAAGAATATAGTTCCCTACAAATTGATCTGTATAAAGAAAATTGCTGTTCTCTTTCTTTGAACACTTATAACTTTTAGTCTCTCCAATTCAGTTATTACAATCTTAATTTCAAAAGCTCTAAAATCGATGCCAAACTTGACAGTCATTAGCAAAATGTTTGCACAGCTGGAAAACCAGCTATAATTATCTGCAATTATTATTATGTAAGTATATGCACCAACTTTAAGTTTTTCAACAGTTTTGAAAAGGATTTTCTCTAATATCATTTCTATCATACAGAATTTCCTATTATTTGGAGTAAAACAGCATGTCAATGAATTCCAAAGATTTTGAATCTTTACCCCAAGTATAAAAAAAATTATTTGGTGGGAATTGAATCCCACTGGTCCTGTGACATGTCATTTTTCCAATCTAAATCTGTCTTGAGGAACCTATTTCAAGCAAAGGAGTTTTAGCATTTTGAAAATATATACCTAGAAAAGGCAATTACAACAATATGATAGATGGACAGGAGCAAACTAAAGATTAGATTCTTCTCTCTGGGGGTTAAATGGCTGCTTAAAATTTGAGAAGTAGAATGATCTGGTTTTTAAAATTCAATTAGATCTTTACGTTCTAGCAAGAGTGTAATTTGAAGCAAAAATTTGGGATTTTCAGTACAATACTCATTTGATCCAGAACAGGTACACCAAATATTTACATCTATACATTAAAGGATCATGAGGTACATTCTTATTGGGGTTCTGGGTAGAAGCAGAAAAATTTCACTTATAGCAGATTTGTCTCAACAATGCTTCACTTTTCTAAATAAATCAGTATGTGAGCATGATTTCACATGAAACCTGTTTTTTCTTCATAACCAGAGAAATAGAATCAATGATCTTAATTCTAGATTTTAACAACCATTTGAGTTCACCCTGGTTTAGTACTTCTGAGTTTACAAAATGTTGGTTTGCAAGAAAACAAATCGAACACATATTTTGAGGTATGTGCTTGGTTTAGCTTAGGATCAAAGTCCATTCACATTTCTAATTGCAAAGGTTATCAAGTCTTTTTTTCTCTCGTGGGCTGGTGCTGTACAAAATCCGGTAAGTATGGTGTCAAGGCAAGGCTACATTACAGTACACACTAGTTGCACAAAAATACCCAGTGAATGTGTCAAGAGAAATCACAGTACGTTGTAAAAAAGAAATGGCAATTTTGTAACAAAAATAATTTTTGCATGCAATAAAAAGATATCAGTTCTGCGCAAATGTATAAAAATGGACTATATAAATAGTAGTAATTTTACAAAGTGATAAATGCTGAAGTTTCAAATCAACATGTACAGACTTGACAGACCATACATACACTCTACAAAATATATTTTCCCTGCAGATTTACGCAAATACATACCCATCCCAGTGATCAGTCTCTGTGGACCGACTATTATCTACCTCAAGACAACATTTGAAAGAAAAGAATTCAGGCAATGATCATGAATGGAACAATCTGCAGCTAAGTGGATTGTCTGCAAGCAGGCATTATTGGTTTGCTCTTTGATTTTTTTTTTTCTCATTCCGCCGATGAATGTTGCACTGCAGGTATCACACAAAAGAAAATTCTGATTACAGCTTCTTCCTAATATTATGTGAAAGTGACACCAAAACTAACAGCAAGACTACACAAGACTTTTTTTTAAAATCATTGTACATTCTCAAAAGATGGCTAATGGATCCACAACAGTTATGTCTTTGGTTACAAACCACAACTAACAAACCAATTACTGGTTATTTAGTATTGGAAAAAATGAAATTAATGCCACATTCCAAAGTGACAACTGGATGCAACACTCAGGTAGTGTTAGCCTTTTTATAAACCCTTGCAAAATATTCTAAGCTGTCTTTCTTCACTGAAAAAGTTCAAGCTCTGAGTGAATAAAATAAAATATCCAAAGCAATTAAGTGATGGAAAAACTTACGGCAGATCACTACATTCTCTCTTCTTCATCTTTTATCACATCTCGTTTTGACCTGTTTCCTCCAAAAATGTACCAATAACTGGACAGCTGAGGATATCTATGTTTTAACACAACATATCACAATGACATGAGTGGGAGTCCTTACGGCATCCCTGAAAGAGAACTGGATCAACAAGACATTAACACAGAGAGAAGCAGCACCAGTGATTGATATACCGCTGTGCCCCTTTCTGAGTGACAGCAGGTGAAATAACCAAAAAAGACAGAATGAAAAGATGATTTTCAAGTGTACTCAACCATGGGTGGGATAAAGGTAAAGAAGAGCATGGAGTTAACCAGATGAATCACAATCCACCAGGCACTGACTTTTTCCTTGTTGGGAACAATTGATTATAGTTTGGACATCTTTTGTTGTCCCACTAACTTGGTCACAACATACACAAAGCTTTTCAATTTAGATTTTAACCATATGAATCAGGTGTTATTATCTGTCTCAGATAAGTGTAATCAGCCAACATATCAATTTAACATTAAAACTAATGACTAAGTATAAACAAATGGCAGAAAGTATGCATGCATGTTAAACTGGCCAGCAATAACAGCAAGTTACTACTGAAATCTGCTGGCTGATAATTTTCCAAAACATCTGCTTATACACATGCAAGATCATATCTAGATAAAAATATTGTTATGGGACTGTTTATCTGTTGTGACTAAAAATCTGGGACACAAGTCTGTACGAGTGGAGATAACACTATAAGTGTTGGTGCATTATTATAAAACAAGGTTTTTTCCCACCAAAAACCGGAAATTGGCTATGTTTTACTATTAGTCTCCAATAACAGTAACATTTTTCAAACACCTCAGTAATTCATGCTTAAAACAGATGCAACAGTCATTTATGTAACATCAGTTGGGCTTACCCTCTGCCTGAATGAAGACAATGATATGCAACCAATAAACTCTCAGTGCTCCAGCACTTGCTTGCCATTTAACACCAACGGAAGGGAACAGCCCTAGGTCGATCAGCTCCTTCTTTAACTAAGGGCTTATGAAACTCACGTCCAGGACGAGAATGGATCTGAGCCCAGCAGTACTCACAATAGTACTGCAGACAGGTTACATTGGCACAGAAGAATGGAGCAAACTTGCCTGCACACCTTGACCCATGACACTCGTCACACATCTGATCATCCAGCACATATGGTTTAACCTCCACCTAAACAAAGACAACAGTTGTGGCACATTCATAAATACTGAAACTATTTACTGGTAATCCAGTCAGCACAAAAGAAACTGTATGATACACAGTAAAAATTAAGTCACACAAAAAAACTTGAAACTGTGCTCTCCATCACGTAAAAACATGCATAAATCATATAAAAGAGCTCCACATCACATAAAGAAAATTGCCAAATGAGTTTGAAAAGGTAAACAATTTGGCCATATAGTCAGAAAACGTAAAAGAGTAGACTGGAGGTCACTTCGTGTGAGTCTGAGTATGAACATGGTGAAATTTCATCAAACACCAGTAGCATACTTTTGCATGCATAAAAAATGACATCAGGGACACAGGTCATAATATTAGCAAATGTGCTGGTTAATAACACATCCAATACTTGTATCAGGTAGGGAGAGGATGCTAAAACCCACAACAGTTTTGCCTTTTATGGATAGGAAACTCTGAGGTACCATGTAAAAATGATAGCTCTGCAACAGGTGGGTCACTCATGAACAATACTGGGTCATTCATGAAGTATACACACAAACTGGTGACAGCTCCTGCTTTTCAATGTCCCCACTACTATAAAATGTCTCATAAATTATCAATACTTTAAACACAAAACACCATCTGGGTCTAGCATCTGATTCACAAACATCACAGCTTCTCCCATCAAAAATTATTTTTCTCCGATTGAAAAAAAGACAACAAAACCTACGAAAGCATGTACATATTTCCTATTCACCCTAATCCAACACAATGCATTTTATATACTAACCTACCAACCCTACTCAACCTTTCAAATAACACTAACCCTAACCTCCACCCATCTACTTCCAGGTTCCCAAAAACTACAGAAACCCAGTGACACACTTCAAAGGAATTAGTTACCAAGATGCAAGTTAAATTGTTTCACATAATCTTGCATGAAAAAATTTAAATAATTCACAAAATGTTGTCTAGAATGCATCATTAGCATTACTAAGGACCAAAAGCACAGCCATAGAAGTTTGTTATAACTTTACTGTCTGGGGGAAAAAATGCAAAAAGATTGAGTGCGATATAGTTGCAATAGTCAATCCTGTTGACTATTTCATTTTTGTCACTATTTCTAATTCTTTTCTAGAAGGCATTTTCAACCAGACACATGGTCTAATATGTGACTGAATTTGGTAAATTTTAGCAGAGATTTTATAGACAATTTGCCAAACATAGTTACAGCGATATGTCTCTGGTTAAGAACCTTGCCTTTCATTTCCATAACATTCAGTCCTGCATCCATATGTATTATTATTTTTCTAGCAATAATGTGTTTTCTTTAAAACTTCCTCAGTCATCAGTGTTTTATTGAAAGGAATAGCAAAATATATGGCACCTGACAGGTGCAAGAAACAGTTTGAATAAGTTTACCCAAATCACTACAACAAAGCAAGGTTTCATGGTGACATACAACTCAGATGAGATCTGTGACAAAACCTTAGCACATTAAATGTCAAAAACAATAACGGAAACATCTCATGGCATTAAGCTGTTTCCCTTTCCTCCTATTACCCCATAGATGATGAGGGAACTACTCATCTTGCTTTCCCTTCTCTCCACAGCACCCTGAAGGGACCCCTTCATTTGATAAAGAGCGAAAAATAAAAGCACTTTTTGTACACTATGCAGAGAACCATAGCAATATAAAAAGTTGCCCAACCATGCGCTGCAGTTACCTTTATTTTGACTGAAAATTTTTTGATGGAGCTTCTTGCTTCATTCTTTCTTTGGAGAAAATGTTCATATTTCAAGACTCTTTCTGCCTTCTGGTAATATTTCCATGATTTTCCTTGAGGAAATAACTCAAAACTCTGTACAAACCCTGTTTTTTTAATGAGCTGTCAGTATCCCAACATCAACTTACCCTTTTGTCAATATCTCCATGCTGCAGCTGCACAAAACGAGCACTAATAGCAGCAATGTAACTCTGCTGGTTAGAAAATGCAACACGTCCTGCTCCTTTTGGATACTTGAGCTCTGGATCAGTGTCAATGCCTGCATAGCATACTCCACCATACAGCCGGTCCATGATCATCGCTAGTTCAACTTAAAAAAGAAAAAAACACCCAAAAACAAATCTTAAATTTAGCAGATTATACCTTGAGTTTAGAACCAATATATACAAATAAGATTTTTTTCACTTTATTATATGCAGTCGGAAACACACACAAAGCAGAGACAAGATAAAAGCATATTTTCAATGCTGTTTATAGAATGAAAAGGAGTCATCTTAAATACACATTTATTGCTTAAAGTGACTAAATACGTTTTATGATTATGCAAATGATACACAGAACTAAATTTACTAGGTAAGCATTTTTATATATTTTAAGGAAATAAAATACCCTAAGGTTTTTTTTTTTTGTTAAATTCACATCATCTGCGCTTCTCTAACCCTTGAGAAAATCTCAAGATTTCTTTTCTTCCCTGTATATTTTCAAAATAACATTTGCATGTTTCTCTCTAATTAATACAATGATAAATTATCTGCATAAATAGCAATGATATTTATCATACCAGCTCTGAGTGGACGAGGAACACCACCCACAAATATTGTTTTGCGGGGATCAAGAGGTTGTGATCCATCCATTACAAAATCTGAATCACTCAATGTCCATGGTCGGATTTGAACCTGTTGAAGAAAGCGCCACGATAAAATAGTTTTAAAAATCTTAAAAGCTTCATAAAATAGCAAACAAACGAATTTAATTGTATCACATTACATTCCATTGATGTGTCATGAAATACTACTGTAATAGAAACAATAGTCTCAATGTTTGAGGCATTTTTTAAAATTTCTCTTTCTTTTGAAGCAAGTAACCAACAGAAAGCATGTTAATGCTTATTTATTATGACAAGTTCTGTTAAGTACACACCGGTTTGTCTTTCATAGTAGGGCTTGAGACACACCAGTAAAGTTTTTCTTCATCAACAAGACACATATCAATTAGATTCTGCACTGACAGTTCATCTTGGAAAATGAGGAAGCAATAACCTGCAACATTGGTAAAAGGTACTAAATTTGTTAATGTCATAATTTTGGTGCCAATAATAATAATGTGTGATTTATATAGTGCATGATCACAATGACAAAGGAGCATGCTCTCAGCAATTAAGACAAGGAGACATGGGCAGCACATAAGGGACAGAAAGAGAAACAACCATACAGATAAAAGACAAAGAAAGAAGACAAAAACAGGAATCAGGGAACAAACAGTAAGGATGGAGATTGTCATAAATCTGCAGAGGATCAATAGCAGGCTGACTATACAATAGACTATAGTCACAACTATTGATTAATAGACGAGAAAAAGTGGATGAAAAGGTTAGAACTTACAATTTAATTATAAAACATCAGATGTCCAAAAACGTAACCTTTACTCAGACAAAAATGTCGGGATGTACACAATTTATATTTCCACAGAGAAATTACTGTCCAGACATTCTGACATAAGAATTTCTACTTTATAATATCACGTCTTTACTTCCCCCTCCTTACAAAAAAAAAGTAAACAAAAGCATTAGCTGAACAGAAACAATACCTGCTTACACAGATCCTAATATGTTAGCATTCACAGCACTACATTTCCAATTTTTTTAAAATCACAAAAAGAAAAAATGGTAAACTTTATTTTCAGCACCTACAAAATATCATTTTAAATAGTGAAGGCTAATAACTATATTTTCATAAAATTCAATAACTATTATCAGTGAACTATTACTGTAAACAGTAAATAAAAGATCACAAACTTAACACTTAATCACTTTACTTTTATTAAGGCTTCAAATAAAGATGTAATGCATCAACATCCAGCCACACAATAGACCACTAGCGTAGGCTGCTGTATCAGTAAAGCACAGATGGGAAACCTGAAGTGAGGACCCAGTAGTGCAGATCAATATGGAGTAAAAGGATCAATATTAACTCTGAGTACCAGATGTGAGAATGCTCAGCTACAAGCTGCCAATTTCCGTACATGACATAAAATATACAAAAAAATACATGTTCCCTATGTGCCAAATTCTGTGTTCAAATGAATGATGACGATGATGATTATCATGCTGAGACAAAGGTTCTAGCAGAGATACCATCTCTATTTTTTCAATTTAAAAACAACTGTTATCTGTTCAAAATCTGATGCTTAAAAACAAGGAATAGAAGGCAACAAAATTATAGTTTCCCCACAAACCCATGCAGGCTTCTTTTACCATCTGTCAGAAAAGATTTTTATCAACATTCAAATTAGCATATGTAATTTGTATAAGCAAATTAACAATACAAAATGTCTGTTCCTATGAAATTCACTTTAAAAAAATCTTACAGTAAAACCTCCCTATTAAGACTCACTAAAATCATGTCATAACTGAGAGGGGTCTAGTAGGGAAATTACATAATCTACTTTCATTCCATCACAAACTTGTATTACTGGACTGCTTGCAGATTTTTTTTAATTAACTATCAGAACGAGGCTCTGCAGCAAACAGCTACCAGTTTAGCAATGGCTATATCAGCAGGGTCTGCAAGAGTAGCAACAATATCAAAACAATCAAGAGGTGGCCCATACTGCTGCATGGTAGGATGCCACTGTGCAGGCATCAAATGTTTCGGTTTAAGTTTTTTTTTTTTTTTGGCTTCCATGAGTAGGTATATCGAAAGAGCAAGACAAGTGCAGAGCAGATCTCATTCACGCGGCCAAAGTTTCAATCCCATTCAGCATGTGAACACTTCAGGGATTTTAGATCTCCATGTTTATGTGCATTTCATACTATTTATCATTCCATAAGAAAGATTTCAGACTTATGAAGCAAATAATTTTGTGTTCTAAATAGCCAAGGGTTTAGTTAATAACGCAACAAAGCAAAACATTTATGGTAATTATATTGTGGACATCAAAAGTTTCGTTAAATTCCATCTTCGTGCTGGTCTTCCTGTCTTCCATAAGTCTGGTGGTCAATTACTCGCCAAGACTAACAGCAGAAAACTTTCCAAGAGGCTAAGCATTGGTCTTGGTAGACAGCCATCAGTCCACCTATGCACGTCTGTGATTCCATGAGCTATGACTTTAAGCATCTATAAAAACCAAGTTCATTTATTTAAATGTTGAAAATAAAGCTCTTAAAACCATTCAACATTTTTCTTTGTCGTTTTCACTCTCATT
This sequence comes from Pomacea canaliculata, assembly GCF_003073045.1. Classification (NCBI taxonomy): domain Eukaryota; kingdom Metazoa; phylum Mollusca; class Gastropoda; order Architaenioglossa; family Ampullariidae; genus Pomacea; species Pomacea canaliculata. Next base: position 27,413,839 of record NC_037594.1, read on the forward strand.
CATTCATGCGTATTGCACCATTGTTGCACTTAATTAAAGATTTATAGGGAAGCTAGCACTCCAGGTAAGAACAATCAATTAGTACAAGTGTACCATGGTAGACAAAGAAAATGCACTATTTATATTTTTAAAAATAAGTCATGATACAGCACAAACACTTAGTCACAAGAATCTTATCTTTATAAACGTGTGACTTGTGCAAAAGGTTGTTAATGAGACACAATTGACTGATGTATGTCAGTAAACAAAGAGACAACAATGAATGAGTGCTGGTTATTTTGACCAAAATCTTCACCGCCCCAGCAAATATCAACCTCCCACCCAAGTCAATTTGATCCCACCATAACCACACTGTCCCAAGGTTGAAAGTTGAATCAACTCAGGCCCAGGCTAAATGAATGCCCAAACAGTGACACCTATTTGATATCAACCAAACATGTGAATAAACATTAAATATGAACCTCCAAATTAAAGAATAAATGATGACAAATTTTTTTTAATTGATCTAAGAGAAAAATCATGTTTAAGCGTCAAGTGAAATTTCTGATACTGCAAAGCGACCATTTCTGTTTATCCAGATGGTGGGTGAACTTTTTCAAACAATACATGGCTTGGCTGGAAATATTTGACATTAATAGCTACTTGTGGCATCAGTGATTGATTCATTTTTGGGGTCTAGGTCAACTTGACTTTCCGTGTTTGGACAATATATATTTATGTGGCTCGATATGGTGGGATTAATTCGACCTATGCATGTGGTAGATATGGCATTAGTGATATGGTCGAAATAACCTCCGACACATTGAACAAGCAGTCTTAAAATGTATTTTACATTATTTCCGCAAAAAGTCGTAACATATGGTAAATACTCAGCCAAAAGCAATCTACTTTAAATTAATCCTTTTCAATATGACCTGTAAAGTAGTAGTAAAAGAACACAAACTGTCAGTGCTAAGTTGCATTGGGGGGGTAGATATGATGGTTGTTTTAGTAGGAAAGTGCTTCCACCTTAAGATAATTTTACGCTATGGGGAGGGAAGAGAGAGGGAAGGAAACAGGAATACCTGTCTAAAGCCCCCAATGCCCAGCCCTGTGAACAGGTGTCACATACAGAGTGTCCCTAGACGAGATATGAACCCAAAGCCTCTCATTGCAGTGGTGACAAGCAAGTGTTTTAACCATTACACTTTTGAGCACCCTGAGAGGTAGTCTTGGTAAAAGATAATGGTTATATAGCGAAAAATATCCAAAATATTTGTTGGGTTCTAAGAGGGGGGAACAATATAGGCAGTCTTAATGAGGAAGTTTTACAGTATCTTAATTACTTCTATATTAAAGACATTTACTGCCATATTTCCTAGGCAAAATGACAGATGTATGTACTGGTATAAGAGAGAGAAAATCAGTACATGTAATAGTTATGAGAAAGTTGAGGTGTGTACCCTTCATTTCAGGGAACCTAGTAGATGAGTGGAAGTTAGGGGTTGGGGCTAGTGTTATTTGAAAGGTTAGTTTGATTTAGGCTTAGAGGCTTACCACAAAGGTTTTAAAAGTGCCATTTGTTGAACCAGGGATGGATGCTTAATTTTGGTTTGGTATTTTTCTTGGCAAACAAGAATTTTATTTATGGAATTTAGTTCAGGGAAAGAAGTAGTGATATGCACAGACAGAAGACCATCCCTACGAGTTGTTTTATGCAAAAAAGATTATAAAATATGTGTTATTCAAAAACTACAGACTGTCCCCAGTTTGCATGCATGTTTCATTATATCCTCAGTTTCTGGGAAATACATTTTTGTATGTATTCATGAGAAAGTGAGAGAAAAAGATTTAGTGAGGGAAATCCTAGAAAAAAGAGTGATGAAAAAATGAGGGACAGAAATTCCAATACAATTTAAAGATTGCATTAATTTTTGGCCACATAAACACAAAGCGTTTTCTGTTTTTGATCCTCTCTTAGTTTTTCCCTGACCAAAATTCCATCATAAATAAAAGATGGTCGCAGTTTTTTAAAGCTTTTTAGCCTGTTGTGTGGAACTATCATCTTAAATAACAAAGTGTACACAAAAAGTAATTTATTATGCATAAACGTTCACAAAAGCAAAGTTCTTGCTGATATCTTTAATACATTTACTTTGGCTTAGGATGCACTTACTGTCATCTCTATGATCAATGCAGAAATGACGGTTATTATGAGCGTTATACATGACATTTACTTCACAAGCATAAGAAAACTCTACACAAAAGGTAATTTATTATGCATGAAAGTTCAAAAATATCTTCAATATGTGCACCTCTATAAACTATCATGAGATGATAGGAGTGTTATTTACTACGTTCACTTGACATGAATACATCATCATGATGCTGGTTAAAGGTCATATTGAAGATGATGTTTTCAGACACTGATGCTGAACAGTGAGATAATGAATTTGATTGGATGTGGCACAAAGTTTAGGGTGTTTTTTCCCCCTTTGGGGATTAGGTCAGTGATAGTTTCTCAAATTTATGTATAATCTATTACACTTATTACTGTTATACGACTGTAAAGCAGCATCTAGCATTGATTGTTGATGTTTCTTTGGTCCTTAAACTTGCAGCTCTTCTCTGATTTTATTGTCAACGTTGGATCTATCACATCTTTGACTTTAAGCTCATTCAAATCAGTAAATGAATTATGTCATCAGTGTATCAAAATAGATGTGATCCCCTGCTACAGGTTGAGCATTCCCCTTCACCTCTTTCTTTCTTATCACTGGCCCTATGAAATGATGTCAGTGAAGTGAAAACATTATGCTGATGTAAGTGATGTCAAATTCTTTGACAATATTTGCTCTATGTTGATTTGTATTTGAAACTACATATAATGAATCGGTATAATGGATAATAAAGATTACAACAAAGATGCTTTAAAGCAAAATACACAAACCAAGTCTAAAAACTTTTCGTAAAGAAGTATTGCCAACAAAATTTGGTTGGGACAGAATAAACAATGTGGTTTTGCACAGCACAAAAAGTTGCATGCACACACATATATACAGAATGAGAAAATCTTGCGAAAGAGTAAATTGTACTGGACTCTCCAGCAACATGTAGGAGCAGTGTGAGATAGGTTACATCAGCATGCTTGTTTGAAGTATTGACAAACCAGAGGAAGGTGGAAAGATAAAATGAATCAGCAAGCAAACCTAAAGCCTTCTCTGTCCATGTAGCAACTATGTAGATATGAAATGTTCTAGGTTTTACTCAGAAACCTTCATATTTTTCAACAGAGCCCTATTTATTACACTTAACATGCCAATGCATTATGCTGACTGTGCGTGACTGAGTTTAGGACAGTACAGATACTTCAACTTCTGTGACACAAAAATATATTCAATAGTTAGGAAATAATTAAAACCGAGGTCACCACACCATAGCACTTCTTACAAGCATTTTCAACATCTAAGACCTTTTTTAAGCCATATTTGGCAAATGCACTTGCTTAGCCAACTGACGCTGAAGTTCCCATATTTAAGCAGCAGCAGCTTCTTAGCAGGTTAACTGCAGTGATTCTATTTTAAAATTTTCTAAAAACAAGTTTTCTTTCTGCTAATTTGATTTTCAAGTACTAATTAGTGCTACAAATAGATTCTTTAAAGCGCAATATGCTTTTGTATTCATCTTGGTCTTTAAATTACTCAATGATTTTTATTGTCCCTGCCAAATGCACTCATATTATTCAATCTTCAACAGCAAGCTATCTCCTTCAACAACATATCTTTTACGAAGTGTATAAAAATAAAATGAACTTCACAACTTTCTTTTTTAAAAAGTGTGAAACACCTGTCACTCTGATCCAGAAAATGTCTGATTATTTTACAATATGAAAGCAGCAAAAATATTACTTTGGTGTAACACGGAATGCTGTGCACTCGACTTTTGCGTTCACTCTATGGAACTATAACAAATGGTGCATGTATAAATAAGAAAAGACTACAGCCGGTCTTGCAGCATGAATAAAAATTATTCTTTCAATTAACATGCTTATGTGGCCCCTGTGTCAATTCTGTATTCATATTATATGACATTACAGGGGGAGCAATGCTGCACTGATAAAGTAAGGGACTGTCCAGTATGACTTACCTTTTGGAGGAAAATATGACTTAGACTCTGCTTTGTGGGGCCAGTCAACAACCAAGGGTCCAAATCTTCTAAAGGCTGCTGTGATCTCTTCTGAAATAAGACAAATAAGTGTGTTAAAAAAATTAGTAACAACAAAAAGTTCAAAAGCTATTTCAGATGACAGAACTACAAAAATAATGTTGATGTGGCAAAGGTGACAAAATTATATAAAAAACACTAACAGAATACAAATCTTATTGAACCAAGATCGAAATGATATTTACTGACTGAAGGGCCAGATAAGTGGCATGGTTCATATTTCAAAGAAAAAATTCCACAGGTAACTATTTTTCCATAATTAATAATAATACATGTATATTTGTAAAGTGCTCTACTACAATATTTGTGTCTTTCTCTGAGCACTAGTCAAGCGCCTGAATGATATGAATGGCAGAAAGTGTACAACAAATTAACACTTGAAAAGCTACAGATGATATGGAACAAAAGCCCAACTGAAACTTGCGGCCTAAAACTCCACAGGTTTCTTAATGTTTTTCAGAGCAACTTTGAAAGACTCTACTGTCTGCTAATTGGGTATCATGTTAGGAAGGGAGTTCCAACAAGCTGGTACTGAATGGGTAAACTTGTTTACAAAAGGCTTTTGTCCTTATTCTGTGTAAGAAGCAGCAGAGCCTGCAAAGAACTGAAAGCAAAGTGTAGGCAAATACAGAAAAGATTTCTGCATATAGTTTGCATTCTTTGAGTAAAAGCGTGCTGTGGAGTTCTGGAGTTGTTGGAGTTTGCAAAGAAAACAAAAAAGAATTTACAGTAGTAAAGACTCAATAAAACAAACACAGAGAAATGTGGGTAGTCCAAATAAAAAGATACTAAAGGTTCACACTTATATTGCATAGCTCAAAATATGCATTTCTGTAAATGTTAGAAACACATTTTCCAGAGACCTATCAGACACAAATATTTAAGTAAGATAAGTGAATGATAAATACTGCACTAAATAACATGCTGACAACAATGTTTAATTATACAAGGGACAAACAGTGCTTGTATTTATTTATTTGTATTTCCAGAATTTGAGTTATTTTTAAATAACTATCATCTCTTTTAAATTTTTGCCAAAAATAAAGAAGAGCTTTTTTTCATTAGACAGTCTGATATACATCACTATATTTTGGAAGGGCTTACATTCTTTCCGTTTTCTTACATAAAATATCACTAAAAGGTTAAGCTCCTTCTGTCAAAATTCCCACTGCCTCCCATCCTTGTTACCGCATTAAAATCTACGTTGTCTAATTTTTTAACCTGCTTCATAACACGGTCATGGTTAAAGATAAAGCAGTCAATATACCAAGAAACTAACATCAAATAATTGTGGCCATGGTGGATGAGAGGGCACAGAAAAAGACATGGTAATGTCGATGAACTGAGTCAACTGGGATGGAAAAAAGGGAAGAAGAAGTATTTATCCCTACGTAGGGGCGTCTCTCAATCTTTTTTTCGATAGACGAACATTTCGATTCAGTGCTCCGACTTGGTGTCTCTACGATGCAGCCGGACATTCAGAAGTTGGTTTCGGGTAAACAGCTTCAAATATCCCACTAATTACTACATAATTAATGGTAAGTACAACTTGTTTCTAATAAAAATGGCATCTGCTCTATTTTTTTTCTTTTTTTGTATTTTTGCGGTGAAGCGGCCTGTGACGCGAATGTCGAAAATGTGCATGGCCCGCAGGCCGAAAAAGGTTGGGCATCACTGATCTAACCTATATAACAAAGGCATACACAATTACCTTGCAGACATGTTAAATAAAATATTGAATTAATAAACAGAATTATGAAAACAACCATTAACTTTTTGGCAAGCAACAAATTATAGGTCTGTGCTATGACTAGAATCCTGTATCAGTCTGTAAAGTAACCCTGATAACAATATACCACTAAAAGTGCAAACTGCAGGGTACATCAGATGTGTGTGCTAAAATAAGTGTCAGTTATGCTTTGAGGAGGCGCTCTCCTCCTGGTATCAACAGAGACTTAAAAGTCCCAAGAAGGGTGTTATTTTTACTTATTTGAACATGCATATGTCTTCTCTTTTTCTTAATCACCTGCGCTGAACGCCCTATCCAAAGAGTGTCATTTACCAATTAAACTTTACCTGTGCTGGTGCCTGTATTTGAAACAATCTATCCTTGCCCCTTTGAGAGAGGCTGCCTCTTTACCCAGTTTTAAAAAGACATTTCAAAGAACTCCCCTTCTTAAAATGACTTTCAGCAATCAAAAGAACCTTGATCTGTTTCACTGGATTAGTGTACTATACAAGTCTCTTAAACTTTATTAACTAAACTTGGAACAAGAAGTATTTGTGATATAGGCTCATATCTCAATGTATGTATGCTTAGGGAATGAATATTACAGATACACAATTCAAAGATAATTTTAAGCTGAATTTTCTACTGATCTCTACAAACAAGTTTGAGTTTTTTGTGCGCAAAACGAGAGAAAATGGGGTATTGTAATCTTAACAAGATGTGATTAATTCCAACCTAACTTTGCATCCTTACCTTCATCAATGTCCGGTGGCAGACCACCAACAAAAACTTTTCTGGAGTAGCGCTCAATACGTTCCATGCCAGAATTTGGTGAGGAGTGAGGTGGAGTGCCTAGACTAGGTACAGTTTGATCCAAAGAGCCATCTTCAAGCAAGTGATTTTCTTCTATTAAGTAACTGAAATATGGAATTTTACCTGCAACATCCACATTTTAACAGAAACATTCTTAGTGAGTGTCAAGACATAAAATCCTTCTTATCTATGATAAGATGCCCACCCACTTTTTTGCACAGCAATTAACACCTGTTTAAATGATACATAAAACATTTTATTTAACATGGATTTTATAATCAGAAATAATAAGATAAAAGATAAAAATTATTCAAATACAACAAACGTGAAAGGGAGAAAAAACATTAACAATGCTATTGTTACTAAAATCCCCTAAATGACTGAATGACATTCAAAGTCATAATAATAAAACCCAGAAAATAAAGTTCAGCCCTTTGCACCTTATAGCATACTGTTCTGAGGGAAATACAAGCAATAATTCGTCTGACTTTGCAAAAAATGTGAAATGGCTCCCCTACTTGTGACACAGTTAAAAATAAGTCACCAACAGACTTAAATTCATGTCTATAGCACTGAAAAAAGTCGACAATTTCCAACCACCATTCCACTGGTTTCCACCACCCAATCTTACATCCTATTAAGACCTCAACTTCAATGACTAATAACCAATGTCTTCACTGACGATTGTTACGATCAAAGACTCTCTGCACTCTTAGAATAGCAGGTTATACTTCTCTGTTCAGTCTACATAGTAATGTTGCCTTCTGGGGCAGTTAACATGGAATAGATTATTCATGAGGTAATCTGCTTGGACTACATTCTTTATTAAATGTTGGTGATAATGACTTTCAGCAAGAGGGATAATGTGCAACAAGATGCCTATAAAGAAAGCTAAATGTAACTGCTTACTTTTAAATCCTTCATGAGAATGATGTTCCATTGAAGCTGTCCTCATAATATCTAACAACTGGTTCTCAAGAGCTGGAAACTTCATTGTGTCAAATTGTCCAGTGCGATCCTGGGAACAGAAATATTAAGTCATCAACAGCAACAACAGCAATAATTATTTTCTTAATGAAACTATCTCTGATTTACCTAACCAAGGCAACCCAGCCTCTGAGTCTGTATTCAGTTTGTTTATGACTACAAACAGTGCATTGTCTATAATTTCTTAAAAATAAATGTAAAGTAAAACACACAAATGTATTCAATGCTGACACACGAAGCATTTCCTTTCCTTCTCCCTTAACCATAATTTATTGACCTACAAGAAGAATAGAGTAGACACTTGCCTTTATTTATTATTTTTGTCATTGTCCCTACGTAAATGGATACTGCAAAACATAATCTTTCTCATCATATTTTTCTCCTAAAACTTTTTTTCATAATAAAAACTAGAATGGGCAAGTTAGCAAGCATGGAAGAGTTGCCTCCCTGTCCATTTACCTTCATCCACAGCTGCTTGTTGTTTTTGCCAAATTCTTTAAGACCTAAAGTTACTTCATCAATTTGTGAAATAGCTATTTCTATATCATGTGGTAAACTGAAGCAAACTCTCTCACACACACACAGGTGCTGTGATCAAACAAATAAATTTCCATCCTCTGCATCCCTGGCACAGTTGGTGGTTGGGATGGTTTCTTTGCATTATTGCTCAAGAATACAAAATAAAAATTTGTGGAAAGCAGTAGAAAACTCATTTAAAATAAGAATTATGCTATTTTATATGATTAAAAGTTTAAAATGTTCCTTTCAACATATTATGAAGAAATCAGTTTTTATGACAGTAATTTTAACTTTATTTCATGCCAAAATGTTGTTCTTTCTTTAATGTCTATCAACAATATTAGTGCAGTGAAGGCACTGAAAGTGAAACAGTACTAGTGTACTCATGTAAAGACTGTCCTAGTCTATTTAAATTTCTGCAAAAGCACAAACAAATCAATATTTTGCTATGTTAATTTTTAAATTGGAACCTCATCACAGTTATAAATAATAAAATTAATTATAATTTGGAAATACCCTTACCTGATATGTAACCAGCCCTTCTCTGTGAATACCCACATCATCTGAGGTGTTTAAATCCAGCTGCTTGATCCCTGCTGTAGCTTGATGAATCTGACCTGGGAAAGAGGTGCTCCTGCGAAATTTTGGGGGTGCCAACAGGGTCTGCTGCTGGTGCTGGTGCTGCTGTATTTGGTGTTGAATGCTCTGTTTCTTCATGCTCAAAGGTGTCAGCGTACTCACATTTGGCACAGACCTGCGCTGGTGCTGAGGCGGCATGCTAGCCCAAGGGCATAGTGTCGCCTGTCCCTGCTGGCCTGGCCAGGTAACTGGCGGCTGGTGCGCGTTGCTACTCCAATTCTGGTAAGATTTGGGATGATTATTTAACATGATGTTGGCCTGTCGCTGAGGAAAATTATGGTGAGCCGTTATTGCGCGTCTTGCTGAAGAAGGCTGCTGATGAGGTCCACTTACGCCAACATGACTAACAGAGTGGAATCCAGGGGTGCTTTGGCCTAGTACGGAGTTTGGGGCTGACGGAAACTGCTGGAAGGTAACAGTTCCATTGATTGACTGAAAGCCTTGGAAAAACGTGTCGTCTGCTGGGGCCGATGACCACTGGTTAAGATCCAGGCCAGCTGAGGATGAAAGGGAAACAGGTGTAACGTTTACATTTGGTACAGTATGGTCAGCTGTCGATAGACCCAGATGGAGAGGCGATGAATTCAAAATATCACTTTTCTTTTCTTCTGTTGAGTTCACTGATAGTCCATTTTTCATAGTTTTACTACTTTCGTCTTCAAGCTGTTCAGTACCGTTAGTTTGCAGCGGGTTGGGCGATAACGTAGTTTGTTTTGCAGAAGATTTTTCGAGCAGCGTGTCATCTTGCATTTTATCACTCAGAGGCAACGGGTCTGTGAAAAATGACTGATTGTTTATGTCTGCAAGCTGGTCAAAATCCACGGGTGATAAAGCTCTTACGTATTTGTCTATCTGAAGTCCAAAATCCCCCATCAGCTGGCGCAGTTTGTATGAGATTCTTGCGCTATCGGGGGAACGTTGCTGCCCGAGTTATTCCGTGCTCCGCCGCCACGTCTGCCTCTCCAGCAACACTGCTTAACTGTACACACTCTCGTACCCAATGCTCTTTGTTTCCAAATCTGGCGACAGCTTTCGTGGCACGCCATTGGATGAATGAAAATTAGAGGCAGAGATAATCATATGGATGGAATATCTAAATTATATTTGAATAAATCTGTTTCAATCACGCGTGCTGTCATCATTAAGAACATTGAGGCAACGACAGGAACAGAGAAAACCACACTGTTACTGATAATTTTTATTCTTCAAGGTTGCAAACGCAGGAGATCGCGTGTGCATGCGCGTTCCCGGGCCCGTCAGCCTCCATAAATAGCTCTAGTTTCGATTTTTCCTTACTGCTTGTACGTTTGGGAAAAAAGCAATTTTAATGATATGAGCAAAATAACTACATTTATAATTTAATTTATATGTAAGTATGACTGAGTTTTCTAATATTTAAGATACTATAATTATTATTTTGTAAGTTTTGCTGTAGTAACGAGCGAAAGAGATCCTTGTTGCGTCACGAAGACGCTGTCACAGCATATATCATGGTGTCGACAGATCAGGGAGGCGAAAACAGGTTTCACACCGATCAGCATTATCAAAGACTTCATTCTTTACTTACATGGGGAGGCTGACCTGAAGATGTTCCTTATTATTCCGTCTGTACATCAACAACGGCGAAGAACTCTCCGCATTACACCGCTGTGTGTGAGGACTAGAGCACATCATGAGGTTGCCACGTTATACGGTTATCGATAGGACTTGAAGTCAACGATTCAGATTTTTCTTATTTGTCAGAAAATCTGATTTTGCTGTCATCGACTTTGCTGTTGTTAGAGGTAACATTTAACATTATGATACACGGCATTTAATATTATAATGCGAGTTCGCATCAGAGAGGCGTGAAAAGAGCTCTAACATCTTGGGGGTCAAGGGAAAGAACTCTTGCAGGCTAGTTATTTGTTCAGCAAAGACGGCATGCTTCGGCGCGAATTAAATTTAATGCTTTGGATTAACAGAATGGTTTAAAGGTTGGGCACATCAAAGAAAACCTACCACTTGTGTCGATGAAGATTTTTATCTTTGGTGTCACCACCAAAATTGTTATTGATGCTTGTCGTCTTTGTCGACATTTTTCAATAATAAAGATTTTGTTTTAGTGTTAACCCATCCCCTCCTCGTCACCGCAAATGATGGAGCAATTATATGTCCCCTCATTACTTGCATCTGCGTAGGCCACCCTTTTCTTTATTAACCTTTAGGCAACGATCCCTTCTTTGGGCCTATATTTTTTTCTAAACTACAACCTCATTTTTATGCAGTAGGGATTTTTTAAGCGTTGCTGTTGAAGATAACAGTAGACTAGGGGAAAATTTGCTATTAACTGTAAGAGGTAGATATTGCATAGCATTGCATTGCATAGCATATTGCAAAGCAAATTTCATTTCTTTGTTTCTCTTTATGTCGACAATGAATGCGAATGTGTGAGGTCCGCCATAGGAATTCAAAAGAACGTTATTTAATTTTGTTGTATGCGATATGACTGTACGTATCGGTACACCAAGAAGAAGACAGTGATGATAAATATAAAGTGTAAATATAAAGCGTCGTGCAGCCGTTTTGCATTGGGTATTTTCTTTGTGCTGCTTGACATAAAACGCACGTTGTTTTAACATTGAGCAGTTGAAGGCATATGTATCCCTAGCTGGCCTCGCGTTACTTTCGTTGAAGTATCTGAGCTGCAAACTGAAATAAAAATACTATAGAGATCGGCTAACATGCACTGACATAATCTGTAATACATATCAAATCCGTGCAGGTTTTCTTAGCCTTTCTACTCACACGTCAGTTTTAGCGAATGCAGCTGCCATATGGCAAAATGTTGTGACGCAGTTTGGTGTACTTTTAGGAAGCGTTATTGCAGGTGATGAGCCGCATCGCATGGTTTCGCGAAGCACCAGTTGTAACATTAACATCAGTTTTGTCCGAGGTTTCCTGTTCTTTATGTGTGCTTTGGTAGCTGCATCAATAACTTGGCGCACATCTGCATCTTAATTGCGTACCACCCCTTCATTTTTCGTTCTTCTGAAATTCTGTGAAATTTTCTACCCCTACTAACCACCTTCTATCCCCATGTGATGTCGTGTTTGCCAAATTTCTTGATGTGTGCGATGTGGCCTCGTATTCGCACGCAACTGTGCATATACGCACACCGCACAAAAAAAATAATAATTTGTTCCGTGACATCAGGTACACTGAGCCATCCTTAGCCATCCTTATTAGGAATAACCATATTGAGCTGCATTGGAAAGTTATTTACCAGTATCATTAACGCAAGGTTATACACCTTTTTGGAAGTCAACAATCTACTAGGACAAGAACAGGCAGGCTTCAGAAAAAATAACTCCACTGTCGACCATATTTTTGCATTACATTGCTTAATTGATATTTATCTAAAGTGTAAGAAAAGACTGCTATGCACTTTCATTGATTACAGGAAGGCCTTTGACAATGTACAAAGGCATATACTGTGGGAAAAATTGATTAGCCATGGCATAGGAGGGAAAGTGTTAAACATAATAAAAGATATTTACCATAAGGCAAAGTCCTGTGTTAAAACACAGTATGGATTATCCTCTTTCTTCACCTGTAATGTTGGAGTACGGCAGGGAGAAAACCTGTCGCCTGTACTTTTCTCACTGTTTTTAAATGACTTAAAAGAATTTCTTTCTCAGTATGTTGATGGTCTGGTATTACCTCACACCCTAGCTAATGAACATGATCTTTGCAATGCTGGTCATTATCTGTATTTATTCCTGCTTTTGTATGCTGATGATACTGTTATACTTGCTGAAACTGCCAGCGATATGCAGAAAGCATTAGATGCTTTAAATGTTTACTGCAAAAAATATGGCCTTCAACTAAATACTGAAAAAACACAAACTATGATCTTCTCACGTGGAAAGATTAGAAAAGTTCCACATCTTTCCTTCAATGGAAAAAACAATTGAAGTGGTATGGGAGTATAAGTACCTAGGAACAGTTTTTTAATTATAATAACAAATTTAATAAAGCTATAAAATTACAGTGTGTACTGGCAAACAAAGCTATGTTTTCATTGATTAAGAAATGTAGAAAATTAGACTTGCCTTTAGACACTCAATTAACCTATTTGACAGTTGTATAAAACCTATCTTGTTGTATGGAAGTGAAATTTGGGCTTTTGAATCTCTTGATATGTGTGATAGGATGCAACTGAGATTTTTGAAAATGTTATTAAATGTGAAAACTAGCACGCCAACATGTATGGTGTTGGGTGAACTGGGCACTTTTCCTGTGTCAATTTTTGCAAAGTGTAGGTTACTGTGTTTTTGGTATAGATTATACATGGAACATAACTCTGGAACCCCTAAACTATCTGTTCTCTTGTTTCATCTGTGCAATTCTCTAGCTGATAGCCCACTATGTAAACCTTCCTGGGTTAGCTATGTACGTTCATTATTAGATTCCTTAGGTTTTTTCCACTTTTTGGAAATTTGGCTGTAGTTTTCTCCCTGTAATTTTAAAAACATTGTAATGCAACGTCTAAAGGATCAAATTTATTCAAAAATGGAAACAAGAAATATATACAAATGAGATTTGCACCGCTTACAGAATGTTTAAAGAATATTTCATTTTCGAGAACTATTTAATAGACTTGCCACCAGCTCTGAGACTAAACTTAATAAAATTTAGACTAAGCTGTCATAAACTCCCTATTCAGCAATTAAGATATAGCGGTATACCGAGATATTTAAGAACATGTCCACTGTGTAATCTAGATGAGGTAGGCGATGAATTTCATTACAGTGGAACCTCGGTTAGCGAACGCCTCGGATAGCGAATTTTTCGGTTAACGAACAAAAATTTTGCTAAAAGTTTGTCTCGGATAGCGAACAAAATTTCGGATAACGAACAGACACGTGAACAACACGTGACCGACCAGCATGTCATCATTCGCGCTCGAGACACAGTTACGATCGGTCGTTCCTTACCTGTGCGCATTCTTCTTATTTAGTGATTGTTGTGCTTTATTTTAATAAGATAATCCTCAATCATGGCTCCAAAGAAGATTAAGAGCAATTAATAGTAGTGAGGTAATGACAAGAAAGCGGCCAACAAATGAATTGAAAAAGGAAATGATTTCAAAGTATGAAGGTGGCATGCGTCTGTCGGATATGTGATGTCGTATTACTGAAGAGTTTTACAAAAAGACAGAAGGAACAGACACTGGACAAGTTTTTTTCCTTTAACCTCAAAGCTACAGAAAAAGGAAGTCACCCCCCGATTTTATAATGTCACGTGTGCTCATGGAGGGGGAATCAAAGCAGTAATTCAACCCCTTCCTCCCCACATCTGCTTCCACCCACGCCGTCAAAACGGCAAGTTTTCTGATGTTTAAATGCTTTCCTTAATGTTTTTATGTTTATTTAACTCCATTTATATTGCATTATAACTGTTCTCATTAAAACAAATTCCTATATAGCCTGTAACTTTCAAATATTAGCGAGTCAACAGGGGCTGAGAACCAATTAAATCTATTTCCTCTATTTCTTATGGAAAAAATTGTTTCGGATAACGAACATTTCGGATAACGAACAGCTTTCCAGAACGGATTAAGTTCGTTAACCGAGGTTCCACTGTATTTGTTTGCGTGTACCCACCATTTCTTGGTTGCCTCGCGGAGAACGCTACTTCCGGTGTGTTTTGCATGTCATGTGGGTGAATTTGGGTTTCAGCAGCTGATGAGTGTTGGTTCCAGGCGTGTGCTTGTGGACTTGAGCAAATTTGTTCAAAGGGTGTTTTCATTGTTTGGATGATCTGTATGTATTTATACGTGGTGCCATGTGACTATTTACATGTGTTTGCTATGTTGTTGTCACCTGTAGTGAGTTTGTTGCTGCGATGGAGTTGTCATTGTGTTTTTTGTGATTGTGAGGTTATGGCTAAAAATGCCCCTGGGCTTATATAGCCATTAAATAAAAATGTTCAAAAAATGTTAAAAAAAAATGTTAGCTTGCCCTCGTTAGCTCGCCGCGCTCGCTCACCTGTCTCCAAACTCAGACTAGGAACGAATTTCCTCCCATTTCTTCGACGTCACCAAGACAACAGGTCAGCCTTAACTGCGTTATTTGTAGACAAATCTTCAGCACTATAAATTTTTCCTACAGTCATTAATTAATGATCCTTTATGCTAGACATTTATGTGTCTATGGCTTAGATTCGCGTAAAGCAGTAGATGCTGATGAATTTATGCACATCGTAAAATGTGGGTTGAAAAGTGTGTCTAGGAACGGAGGGGGCATTTTTTTCTATACATCCCTACGCTACACAGTAACATCTGCCAAACTATAGACATCTTAATCAGCGTAACTGTGCTATGCCAGCAAGTTACTGGCATTCCAGAAGCGCCTCAGTGTACCCTCGCTATAACCAAAGTGATAAACAACACAAAGTATTACTGACATACTATCAATAATATATTAATGACTAAAAGGCGCTCTTACCTAGCAGACCGAAAAGAGAAACTATTGTTACAAAAACACCTTTATTTTGTGTGTTCTGAATATATTTTATTGATGACTGCATTTTTTGTTTGTTCATTTTCTTACCGAGATTGTAGCATAGGCTGTCACCACGCACAGACACAAATACAAGACGGAGCGAGTGAGGGAAGCAGCGAAACATTTCCTTTTGTGGGCTGGTCAAATCTCGGCAAAGTTTGTGGGGCTGGCTGTTGGTTCTAACCGTGAGGAAGTTAGCCCGACTCTTTGCCCACCTCGCAAGGAGAAGCAGCTGGTTCAAATGATGCAGCAGACAGACAGCTGTGCTAAATCGGCTTGCTTTCAAATAGCAGCACGCACGCCAAGAAAACTAGTCGACAGTGAGGCTGGGTATATTATACGCTTCTAGTGTCAGACCTGGAAATCTCTGTAAAAGAAGGTTGTTTATTCATAAGTTATTGCCTGGACTCTCAGCCACATTCCCTAACATTACATAGCACCACGAACTAATATCTATATACGTCCGTGGTAACTCCTCTGCCAGACAGTATTGAACATCACAGGTTCAGATAACGTGTAATATGTACCTGCTGTGTTATTTTTAAATGATTGCTGATATCAGATTTAGTTATGTGTATAATTATATAAAGTTATCAAACTAAAAGCAAAAGCATTTCCACGAAAATTTACCAATTGTCTAGAAACAAGCATTTCTTAAACCTCCCTACAGAAAACTCTTCCTTGCAGCCCATATTCATCCTCTGGAATTTCGTAGTCAAGCTCATCTAAAACCAAAAATACAGTTTAATGATTTCCCCTAATGCGTCCTTCTAATGACAAACAGGCTAAAACGCGTCTTCATTTATAAAATTACTTACGGATAAACTGTCCTCTTGACTCTCTTCGTTAATGTCGACACAAAAATCACAAATTTCACTATATATATAGATATAATTGGGAAAATTGACCTATTTAAATGACTTCGGCATTACTCGGGTTCCGTGGTCTAAAATAGCCTTTTTCATCTTCAGCAAATGAACTATGACCTGCTTTCGACAAGAATTACTGAAATACCTAAATCGCAACGCATGATCATTTGCTGATCCATCTTTATCAATAACCAGGATATGATTCAAAACCATAAATCACTTGAGATACTTCCCGATTCCTTGATAACCTGTGAATATGTATTGATGATGACCCCTTCAGTATCTTTTAATGTCATACTTTATTTTATAGCAGTTTAGTTTATCCTTCCCCTGTAAAGGGAGAGGGATTGATGGAAAAAAGAATGCTTAACTTATTCTACCATCCTGTTAATGAAGAATTGCAGAGAGAGAGAGAGTGTCAGACAGACCACGAACTTGTATAACATCAGTAGACAGGTTGTTTCCATCACATTGACTTTGCCAGTACCACCAACGTTACCACCACATTGTCTATACAACTACCACCACCTTTACTACTACATTGTCGTGCAGATTGCAGACATTCGGCCGTTCCTGCCATTAAATCCCTGGAGTCGCGACTTACTTATGGAAATGGTCACTGCGTGGTGCTGCTCACGTCAACCCTGAGTCTGGGCGTAATTAAAATGGGAACTGGCGAAGGAGAAAGAAGCAGGCAGCAGGAGCCACTAACTTTTCCACTAACGTTTACTCGGAGTTGTTTGGGGGAGAGAGAAGGATGGAGATGGGGTGTATTACTGTTAAAAGAAAGGGAAAAAAACATGTTTGTGTGTGTGCGCGCGAGGGTGTGGGAGTTAGGGTTATGAAGTTTGTTAATAGTGCACACGATCAGGATTAGCATGACTGTAGCCACAGCTGTTATTAGGAAAGAGACGGGAACGGGGGAATAAAATCAAGAAATGAAAAAGGAGATGGCTGTATTCCTGTAAACCTCCTGCTGTGTGTGGAACACTAATTCAGCACAAGTGGTTTTTTTAAGTACGTCCTGAGTAATCCCGTCTTTATACAGCCTGAACTATCCAGGGCAGGTCACATGGGTCACTATGTCACACTGTGACAAAGAATTCGTGGACTTGTTAATTTAATGTATATATATTTTTTTTCATTTTACCTAACCTTTCCATTTCTATAGACAGTAGCCCTAACTCGTCATCGATGCTCTACATTGAATAATAAATAAAATAAAACATTTTCATCAGCAGCAGCAGCCCCTTAGCTAACCGTTGCCATCTCTCCCTTACTCTCTGCAATTTTCTGGGATTTGACCAATGGCAAGCCCGACCCCTCATGGATCTCGTCCACCGATCTCTTCTTTTGTCTTTTCTTTAACTTCCTTTCGCTGTTCCCTACAGGAGCATCTTTGTGGTCAGCAGGTGTTCATTGGATCTGATCATTCGCCGAATTCTTGTATCGTGTTTCATTCGGGACTATATTAGGAATTGTTATGTGACTTTAATATTAACAATTAACCAAACAGTCATATATATCAGACAACATAGTATCCACGCTAAGTTTACATTCGCTTCTTCTCTATTCAGCATCTACTCATTTGTCACTTTGCACGAATCGACCAAACTAAGCATATGTCAGTCGACAGAAAACAAATTTGTCAGAACTCATATCCATACTATAAGTCTGGCACTCAACTAGAGTACCGGAAGTAGAAAGGCTGACAAATAGCAGTGACGTAAGATAATTAATCATACAAGCGATCAACAGAAGGGACAACGCGATAGGCGTCGGCTTTGAAGAGAAATACCGAGCAGTGACACCCCCCTCAGGAATAGCCATCGACTGACTGGATTTGTCGCAGCAGGGGGGTCTTAAATCTGGCCGGACGACAATCTGGCAATCGACGGACAGCGAATAATCTGTGACACTAAGCACGCGGACCGTTCTCTCCCTGCCAGAGCTAGTCCAAGCCGGCGGGAGACCAGGAGAGTTACTTAAGCTCGAAGAAGTTGCCAGAATCACTTAGCAACGGTAGGGAGGCTGGACGGGTAAAGAATCATTGGTGAGGGCATAGGTCACGGAGGGAAAGGATGGAGGAGGGAAACAGTCGCCTAGGAAACATAGGAAGTACAGTAAGGGTTGACTGGGGGATAGGTACTTCACGGACTGCACGGAAAAGGTATGCTAAATTGGCAAATAGGAAAGTGTAGTGGTCACTTGGGGCTGAGGGGGGTACAAAGAAGGTTAAGGAGATTACTTAGGGCTTAGTTTGCGACAGACGGCAGATGTCAGATGGCGGCATCAGGTGCTGGAGGTTTCTTCAGCAGGCGGCAAGAATGGGAAGAGGAAGAGAAGTGGAATTGGTGTTTCCGACGAGCAAGCAGATTAGGCTACACTACTGCAAAAGTAGCCGGTCCTGTAAACATGTGCCACTGGCAGAAAAAGAACAGAGTGTCCGATACGAGATCCGAACCCAGAAAAGACACCCCAGGCACTAACCGTTGCGATACTGGGAAAGAATAAAACGAGGGGCAAGAGAACATAGACCAAATGTTTTTAGGAGTTCAGATTCACTCTCAGTTGCAGGAAGTACAGAATGCCATCATCATCATCATCGTCATCGTAGTCATCATCATCATCAATCATCAACAACAATGAAAAGTAAATGTGATGCAACTGATGAAAGGAGGTTTTTTGGACATCGTTGATCATGAATCAAAATCTGAATGTCTGACATTATGTCCCGTGCCTATGTCCTAAAGCCCAGCCATGCGAGTCAAGTTTTATGTCATCATGGCATGGAAATGTTCAGCTTTATGTCATCACCTCATGCAAGAATTTGGCTATGTGTCATTTGTTCCCAGTGCAAACTTCTGAGCCAACGCGATCTTTGGCACCGGAACAAGAACTTCTGATTGAACAAGAACTCGTCCTCTAAGCAGTATGCACTGTCAATATCAAGACAGCCCCAGGTCCTGATGCTCAACAACGATACGCCCCTGCCTTGTGTCCCTCCGGAGGTTTTGTGGCACGCAGTAGATTGTGATCAGATCTTCTGCCTTTGGAAACTGTCTGACGCCGTGCCAGAGCCGAAGAAAACTAATTCAAACAGTTGAATGATTCCAGAGCCCTACCTCTGACTCCCTTGTAATGAAATCCCGAGCAAAATGATGACAACATTAGACGTGAGGGTTGCTGAGAACTAACTCTTCATTCGCATCAATGCGTGTAATGTCCGAGGAGAGAGGCCGACCATCCCACGCTGTATCTCAGAAATGGATAGTCCCACTCCCACGGTAGACATTTTTTCTGAATTTTCGTTCCTAGTCAACCTTTTTTATTTTAAGACTAATATTTTGGAGTTTGGGATAGATATTTTATAATATTGTGTATTACAATACAGTGTTGTGTTCTGTTTTTTTCCCCACACGCTTTATCGCTTAGAGAGGATCGTAGATGATGGGTTTAGACCTCGCCTTAAGTGCACACAATTTCTTTGAGAACATGATATCTGATTTATCTATCTGCTTTATAATTTGGAGTGATATAACTTGAGCAGCTGACGCGGATAGACAGCACCAACCCAAAGCAACGAACCCACAGGTGCAGTCCCCCAAACCTTTTAACAAAATCTCTTGACAATCGTCTGCTATTTGGCTATGTGAAGAACTGGGAGACAGCAAGTCTACATTTCAAAAGCATCCGTGAGTTTACAGGGATAAAGAGATTAGCCTGACCTCAACAAATTGAACATTATTTAGAACGCCTTCCAGCGAGGGTTTGGCAGAGGGATTTAGAAAGTTTCTACTCACTTCGACTCCTTTCAATCTTTCAAAGGTTTTGTGTTTCTCCGAGGATTTTTTCTCCAATTATTTCTTCTGGAATGGTTTCAGATACTCGAGCTTAAATCCTCTAGCTAGACGAACAAGTCAATTAGCTGAAAAAAGCTATGACGACCGAACAAGCCCCAGCCAGGCAGTGATGACTTTAAAATGTGTTGGAAAGCATCAAATTCTTCACTTCAGACACATCAGTTCTTGCCCTTTTCAAGAATAAAACAAAATGCATCAAAAAATTACATTTCGGCTTCCATGGGTAATTGATCCATCTATACTTTAATGACAATACAGCCCTAATCGTCGCAAAATCAAATGCTCAGAAACTGAAGTTTCTGTGAAAAACGAGCAAGGCAATGGCTTCTGCAAGCTGGATTAGATAGGCAACCTTCCTCTGAATTCAAACTTTAATAGCAGTAATTGATTAAAGCAAAAGGAATAACTTCGTCTGCTTAAAAAAAAAAAAAATAGGAAGAACACAGAGGAAAAGGAGTTGAATGAAGGACGTGAAAGCATCAGCACGTTCAATCACGGACGTGTACAGGTGGACTGCTGTCTGTCTGCCAAGACCAACGCTTAGCCTCTTGCGAAGTTCTCCGCTGTTAGTCTCGGCGAGCCGTAACAATGAATGTGACTAAACCGGAAGCTTTGTAGTCTCATGCCTCGTTTTAGTAGTTAACTGGAAAAATCGTCTGCCAGCAGTCCAGTAATACAAGTTCGTGGTTCAATGGCAGATAACCACGTGAACTGAGGTGGGTGGAAGGGTTAAGTCTGGAGCAAGAAGGATGTGGCGCTGGGAAAGCCCAGCAGGGAGCTGCGCGGTACAGAAGGTGCAGGTGATGTCTGACCAGGGGAGCAGGGAGGGTGGGCAACATTCTAATCCGTATTAAGTGCGATTACGGAGGAGGCTCACTGCACGAACAGCTCTGACAAAACTAGGGTGAAGTCAGTGGGTATAAGCTGTCAACAATTCCCCAGACCCCCATAACTCCACCCGCTGGCTTCCTCGTATTCAAAAAAGAACCGTGCGTCAAAGAATCGAGGAGTGTAAAACGCCAGAGACAGACGGGGGATGATGAGTGGTGGGAAGGGATAGGGTAGACTGGGGTCGCGAAGAACTTGAAGACATCTGATCGTCATCATTTACAGGCTTGCGAAATTGTCGAGTGGAGTGACTATAGATCATCTTCCACGTTATAGCTGAATGTCCATTGCGACTAAAAATACATGTTAATGCTAATATTTCTTTTTCAAGACACGTCGTTACTGACGTTCACGTTTTCTTTTCCGTTTACGAACTTACAT
Organism: Pomacea canaliculata; assembly: GCF_003073045.1. Classification (NCBI taxonomy): domain Eukaryota; kingdom Metazoa; phylum Mollusca; class Gastropoda; order Architaenioglossa; family Ampullariidae; genus Pomacea; species Pomacea canaliculata. The sequence goes on from NC_037594.1 coordinate 27,435,278, forward strand.
GGATCAACCAGCCATTATGAGCATTTTTAGTAACAAGGTCGATTGTGAGAACGTTCGAATATTCTTTCTCGTGTTACCATACTTCGATCATTCAAACCTCCGAAATTTATGTTCATTTTTAATTGAGATTCAGATTCTACAAACCAAGGACCTTTTCACTCCTGCGCGTAGGTAAGTCCCCTGGAGAGACATCAATGGAGGCCGATAATGAGATTTTTTTTTTCAAGTCCTTAGAGTGCAATGTTTTTTCAAATAACTGGGTTTAGTTCATACACGATTCTTATTCACAAAATCTGGGCAAATAATCCTCTCCTGTTCATATGATACCGGGCTGAAAACATAGAAATGCACTGAGGGAGGTCAAAGACAGGATGTGTAGGGACAGGACAAAGCTGATGTGGTTGGGGCTGCAGCCAACGAGGGACGAAGGACCGTTCATAGTTGTGTATGTCAATATTTAAACATGATGTCATGGAGCTGACCTTTTTCTGTGAACTGATGAACAGATCTGTGTTTTCGTGGGCAGAAAATTTGATTAATTGCTCAGATGCATAAAATTTGCATCTTAATTCCTTGACTTGTTCACTTTCTTTTTCAACGGATGGGTTTTGAAATGTGTGTGTGTGTTTTCACTAGAATAGGTAGAAATACCTTCAAGAAGACTTTCTATGACTTACCTTACCTGTAAAGGTTAAACTCACCTGTATTTGACCAATGTTTTTGTAGATATTACAGAGTGAAATTTCCCTTTCTCGAGCTCCCTAATCAGTCTACGGACAGCAAGGCCAACAAAAGCAACTACCGCAGAACTACCTTTCAGAAAAATCGTATTCTTCAAGTTATCTTCCGCCATAGCAAGAAGTTCCAACCACGGGATTGTAGTAATGCCATGAGTTCTGCACAGACCATTCAAAGAACAGAGTCGTTGCAGAATAGCCATTTTCTCTTTTATTTTTCCAAGAGCGCTGGCATCACAAGCGGCTGAAGGGGAGGAGCTGCTGTGCCATGCTAACATGTTTAAGACTCCCTCAAAGTTCTATTTCATTTGCACTAATCAAAGGTTGCAGGCCAGACCAGACTGAGTGGCGCTGGATGCTGCCAGATACTCTGGCGTTGATAGGCGATGACCTGGAGAAGGAGGTATGAAGATAATACAATACACCAGTTCAATAGGTCGAGTGAGTGGGAAACTAATGTGGGTAGAGGCTCTCATTCTTCAAGGTGGATTCTACAACAGACTCGCTAAACAGGATGCGACTTCCGAGGAATGAAAGCTAAATATCTGCTTTGGCTTGATTGCCAGCAAAACAAACATACACCGCTGGAACCTGCAACAACAGTCATGTATGATTGAATGCTGGATATATATTTAATAATATATATATAATAATATATAATAATATATATATTTAAACACAGACTTCGACTATATATCTATATCAATTTTTTTGGCATTTTACACAGTATATCAGACATACAGGTACAGGTTCCAACAAATTGTAATAATACACAATCATAAGTACAAAACATTATTCATTATTACATAGCCAAAAAGATTTACAAGTAAATCGCATAATTCACAATGTGTGTGTGTGTGTGTGTGTGAAAACTTTATTTCTTCTTTATCCTAATCCTTATTACATCTCTCATCAATACCATCGCTCATCTTCGTTCGTCATTTTTCGTCCTACTAGCCAAAACTTTGTTTCCATCATTCGTTCTTGTTTCTGTCTTGGGAGTAATCTACATTCACGTCCAGGCCAAGATGGACTCATGTCTGCCATTCAATCAACAGGTGAGGGACTATACATGGCAACAAGTGTCGTAAGGTCGGACAGAATATTCAGCTCTTGGGTGGCTGGGGACTGACTGCCAGGTACTCATCACCCGGCCCGCAGGTGAGTAGCTTCAATCAGCTTCTTGGCACAGGGCAGGGAGAAACGCCAGCATTTTCAGACAACTGTAAACAAGAATTATTCTTCTTCTGAGACTAATTTCAAAGCCCTCACTCTTTTCGAGACTAATTTCAAAGGCCGCTGACGTGTACTCACGGACCATGCAACAGAGGGATGCAGACAGCACACGTAGACATCTCGGTCTCTGCTGCTGGAGCCTGTCGAAGGAGGCCAGAAGTTTTTGCATGGCAACTGGGCTGAAAAAGTTCTGGCGATTAACATGAAAGGCAGCGCGTGCCAAGATCCTTCTGACGCAAAACTAATGTCAAGAGTCTTGTGCCAAGGGGCTCCAACTTTTGGTGCGTTTCGTCCTGTGAGGTAAATAATACCCGACGGAACCAAACTCAGCAAGAAAAAAAAAAAAAAAACTAAGAAAAAATTTCCCATCATTCGTGTTTGACCGGGTGCTTACATCTAACAAAACTGCGGACAACCAGGGTCACAGGTTCATCTAAAAATAGCTACACCCTCATTTACCATTTACCCACTCAGTCATCACTACTTATCCCTTCCTTAACATCGTCACAATTCCTTTCCTCCTTCAACAGAAAACGATCGCTGAACCTCCTATTCCTCTCTCTTTTTCTCTCTTGACCACATTGAGCTCGCTCACTTTTTCACTTTCCTCCGTCCTTCGTTGTTTTCTCCCGTCTTTTCTCTTCTTCCTCGGTGTTCTCTTTTGATTGAACAGATCTCCCTAAGGGCTCTCTGCTCAGGTTCTCACCATTAAGCTTCTTCCGTTTCAGCTGATTCTTTTTTACGTATTCTCTATTGAAATGTCAGAAAATTGTAAAAATGAAGTCTTAAAACTTGCGTTTACACAAAAAGAAACAAACAATAAAGCCCACCACATGTTTATCTAATGTCGATTTCCCAAAATTTTATTTTCACAGGCATTCTACCAGTTGCCAACTGAATCCTCTGTTTGGTTCGTGTTCACAAAATGTTGAGTCAAACAAGAAAATGTTAAAATAATGTAATTTTTAAATATAAATAATAAATAATAAACTCCGATAAAATTTTTAATCTGACATGCATGAGGATGATAATCTTTCTGTCGTTTGACAGCAGCTCCGCCTCTCACAAACCTCTGGTCATCTCCTTAATTGCAGATGCAACGAAAAACGAGAGCAACTATAAGGACAATCCATGCAATCGTCTATATCAAGACCAAGCTAAGCAATTGTTCTTTACCAAAGGGTAAGCCAGGCAATTATTGTATCGAGGTCAAAGGAGAGTAAGAATAATGAGTTGCACCAGACACAAGCCAGGCCATCGTCTGAACTCAGTCTACAAGAGTTTGGCCAAGGTGCAACTCCTGGGAAACCGCAATTTTCGCTCACCACACTTAAAGGCTGGAGGACGTCCAACTTCCCTGAGAGAAGCTGTCATGGAGGGTGTTCCAACCGTTACAAAGAATCCGGGTAGTGGGTAGATCCGGACGGCCACAAGAGACTAGGCAGATGGGGAGAGCGAGAAGTGGGAGGGGATGAGAGAAAGATTTGAACTTTCTAGATGGCGACTGTTCTTTTAAAATGGAGAACGTGCAGTAAAAAGGAATAACAAAATAATCAATGTTGATCGAGTTTTTATTAGTCAAGCCACATCATATGAAAGATTCATGTTTCATGTTTCAACCCATACACTTGGAGGGGAGGGGAAGAAAGGAAGGAGAGAGAGACTAAAAATCCAACACCTACAATTCTTGAACCCGCATTACTTACCCATTCTTTGGAACAGGAGAATGGGAGTTGGGTAGGAGGCGGGAAGAAAACCTGTTTTTCTTTTCGTCTGTAGGTAAGTAGTCAGGTCTGACTGCCGTATATTTCCTGACGCAGATCGTGGAGGCGGGTCAAATTTAATTTATTTCCGCGCACAGGCTTGTGGGCTGGTACAATCAAATGGATTCCCACCTACCTACTTGGCGGGCAAGTGGAATTAAATTTTCTTCTTTGTACAGGCTTACACACAAAGTGCGATGCAATTTGCCTCAAAACTTGTCATCGGATAAAATTTATTTAACCTTATTTTTTACCACCACAAACAACACTCCTTGCCCAACCCAATTCCTCTTACATACTTGACAAGTCTCGTTCGAAAACCGCCAGATCCTTGATTAAAATATTTAAACAATTTATTTAGTTTTCCATAAACAATTTATTTAGTTTTCCAGATACAGTTATGGCTGGATAGGGGTAGGGGACGGGGATATGAAAATACCAAAAATCCACCTACCCCCAAGATAGTGTAAGTGAAGCTGAACATTTTTTTAAAGAAAAAATTTTATGTTTGTGAAAATAGCAAAGTCATATGTAAACTTTTTTTTTCTTTTGCGACTATAATCTCCTTAAAAGTGCTGCTGAAAAGTTAGACATGCTTATACGTCTGCACTGTAATTCCTTCTCTCTCTCTACTCCCTCGTGGCGACCTAAATGTTCCATTGTTTGACGTTTGGTACTGAGAACTGTTGGATGCGCAGTGTGGTCGTGGAACTTTTCTGTCGCCCTGGAGTCTGAACCCTGCACCTGCGGGACACGTGTGTACCCCAGTTGTGACGTGACCTTATCCTCAGACCGACATTGTTTTCTCATCTGCGATGATCAGATCGGTGCAGTGCTGACGCCGCGACCACCGCGACATGACGGGACGTCAGCATTGGTCACCTCTCGCACCGCACGTGGGAAAGGTCAGAGAATCTGTGGTACTCCAAGACCATCTGATGGACTAAACTCAGTTCAAGAACGTTCATAGACTCTGTCTTCCATTTAACGAGTGTACCCGCCGTGGGTCGGGTAACAGAACTTACAACTCGTCCATCACGGGTACTCGGGTTGTGGCATTTAGGACAAAGGTCGACCTCGAATTGAGTTTTGACTCACCACTCTGTCCTGCAGAGAAACAGAATGAAAGTCAGAAAGTCTCCTGATAGGATTTGAGGTGCCAGAGAAAAAAAAAAGTAAGTATCGAAAACTAAGATTAAAGATCCTGGCAAAGCAATTAAAACTTTTAACCACGTTTCCATGAAGACAGGCCACATGTGGAACATCTTGCCGACTTTTACAAGTTAGTCTGACCTAGCCCTCTCTCCCTCCCTTCCTCATATATATATATTCAATCAAAGTGGTTCCATTTTCATCGCTGCCACTAAGAGCATCGCCTGATGGCATGCGAGCAGTTGACCGGAATGTGACCCTGATGACAAGCCTCCCAATGTTTTGAATATCTGGCATTATCTCGACCTTTTTTTTTTTAATTTTAAAAATAGTATTTCGATACAAAAAATGTGTGTGAATGGGTGCTTTCATGCATGTGTGCATGTGTATGTTGAATGTGTGTGAACTATTAGAAGATGTGTGTTTGTGTGTTCTTGCTTGGATATCCTTCCTTTCACATTGGCTGCCTGGTCTGAATTCTGTTTCTCATCACACACGAAGGAGAGGAAGAGAGAGAACGGTCAAAAGACAGAGACAGACAAATAGAGAAAAAAAGAAGAGTGGAGAATATAATTATGTATAAAAAGAGAGTGTGTGGGAATCAAATAAGAAATAAAGACAGTGAGACGCGAGAGGGGGAGAGAGGGGTGGGGAGATCCTTACGTAATATGTTTATGTTTTGAAGTTTGCTGTAGACATGCCTACAAGAAGCACTCCAAAGCTGGCAGACAGCCATGCACTCCAGACCTAATGAAATGTATTCAGTCAGCTTCTTTTTTTTATGGAGTTGGGGGAAAGGTCTTTACAGCAGCCTGGTGAGAGAGAGAGAGAGAAAAAAATGCGGTAGGAAAGTGGGTGGGAGGGTAGTCACAAACTTCCAGTTCGATATAAATTATTTTTGACTGCATGCAGTGTTATGTTGCCATGGGTATAAGGTCACGAACTCTGGTTAGAACGTCTCTTGTTACAATACATTCTCACCTCCGGTAACACCTGTACCATCACTACCACCGTGACAAACCTGACGACCTCTCCTGGCACTTCTATGGCTACAGAGTCACGTGACCATCATTGTCCAGTAAAAGTAGGAAAAAATAAATAAAGTGTCAATACGGTATTTGTAAAAGGGCTTTTTTTTCCCTCTCTCTCTCTCTCGATAAATACAAATCTGTGATACAGGTGTTGAAATAATCAGCCGTGGTAGCGGGACTCCGTGTAACCACTATCCCCACCTGCAGGTAGAGTGTCTTTGTTGTACTCGGCGGAGCATCTACAGGCTGAGAATTTTTTGCGCACTGTAAGCTCCAGTTTATTTATATACCGGCAGTTGCTTTTGCTTTTCCCTTTTCCCTTTCCAGAGCTCCTGGATGTCGATTCACTATTAGCATTTTTTCGATGAAATGCACGGCTTTTACATGGCTAACAGGTCGGCAAGCTGTTGCGAGGGAGAGGTTTGCTTTCCTCGACATGGAAGACCGGCGACTCGCGGTTTGCACCCTCCTACCTCTCAACCCACCCGCTACATGAACCTGTTACTGTTACCTGCTCTCACCGGCTGTGTACGAGCACCATGTTGTCAGGTAATGAACTGTTGCGGCTGAATTCGCAAAGGCTTTTTACAGCTGCGCAGTAATTATTGTGGTCACATCTCGCCGCCATTTCTGGCAAGCTCGTCGATTTTTAACCCTTTACCTGCCGTCCGTGTGTCGCTCACCCTGGACTCTCGACGTCGAGACTGGTGGTGATCGGGAGACAAGGGGTTAATGTCTCGCCAACACACAACACTGGGTTTGAACGTAATTACTAAATCCACCTTTTTCCTGTCCTGATGGCGACGACTGCCTCCCGGCCAGCCTCTCCGCTCCGACAGCACTTTGCAGCTGGAAGGTTGCAGGAGTGGTCGACACTCACGCAAAGCCTTTAACATCGTGTGGTCGTGTGCTGCTGGACAGGTGAATGATTTGTGAGAGGTTTTGGTGTTGGAGGGTGAGGCCAAACGAGTAAAAGGCTTTGCTAAGCGGCGATCGCCACCGTGAAAAACGTGGCGAAAATACATCAAAGTGTTTGTCCGCCGTCGACTTATTTGCAAAGTAATTTTGTTTGCTATGTTGTTCATGTGCTCGAACGCTGTTTACCTGAGATGAATCAGGCTTTATATAGAAAGGTCTTATCCAGGGATGGGTACCTGACCGGTAACAGCCCGTACAGTTGTAGATTTTGGACTCAAAGAGGAGCGATAACAAATGAGAATAAGCAGCTGTAAGCACCTTAATATTCGAGGCGTAAACAAGGGTTCGTGCATACACACGCCTGTATGTGTATGTGCGTGTTTTGTATGTGCGTGTTTTGTTGTGTGTGTGTGAGAGAGAAAGAATATGATCTTTGAAACTCAGAACTGGGATGAATGAAGGTTTAGGCAAGGATAAAAGAGTGAGATCTAGGGTTTCGAATGTAAAGGAATCAGGGTCGATCATGGATGCTTGGACCAGCTGCTGATCTCATAAAAACACACCATATTCTGGAATTTGTATGCAGAGAACCAGGAATGCTCTTGGTCTATTGTGTGTGAGTGTGCGTGTGTGTCCGCGTGCGCAAGCGGAAGTATCCTTTGGCACAGATTCCCCTCTCGCTGTTTCTCAGTCTCTCCAACGAGTGCAACAGCCAACGGGTAGTGTTTATAGTCGAGGATGAAGACTAGGTCTCCTCGCCAACTACCCTGGATGCAGTCCTGTGGTTTTCTAACAGACATCGCCTCACGTGCTGTGCGTTCTGTGCTCATCGCTCGCCGCCTCTCGCAGCACACCGAGAGATAACAACGCGCCTCCGCCTCCCTCCCAGTGTTATCTCTCGTGATACTGGAATGGCTGTGCACAGAGCTCTTCCTCCTTCATCAGTATGTGGTCGTAACATTTCCACCATTTTTTTTTCTTGGTGTATGTGTTGGGGGGAAAGGGTTGGGGAGGGATGTAAGCTGATTTCTGGAAAATTTGCAAGAGTTACGATGTCGAGGTATCCTCAGGAAAACCTATCGTTTATAGCACAAATTAAAAACTTATTAACTGTAAATGAAACATGACACTAAAAGTGGCATTAAATGAATTTACACATTTTGATGTTTATCGATTAGCACAAATCAAAAACTTTCTAAATGAAAAATGAAACATGACACTAAAACTGTCATAAAATGAATTTACACATTTCGATATTTATCGATGTATAAAAACTTTTTATTCTCGTATTTATTCTAAATTTCTCTCTAACTTTCAGACCCTCCATCCTTCTTTATAAACGCAATTTTTCAGTCGTTCCTTTACATGAACTAATGTGGAAATAGTCATTTTTCTCCTACAATTGTGTCACTGGTTGTGTAGTGTATGCTGTGTAGTTTCTACCTGACCAGAACCCAGACTGTACAGCTATTTGGCTGTGTTATTCAGCCTTTTTTTTTTTTTTACTTTTTCTTTACCTACTTCGACCTTATGTGGTCTGAAGCACGATGCTGGCCAAGACTGTGGGTAAAGTCCCTTATAAGACGGAAAACCAAGAGAGGGCCAGGTGAACCTCATGGACAACGCCCAGACTCCGACTTGGGACATCTAGAGCCCGGTTTTCAAACTGTGGTACCCGTACCACTACTGGTACCTGAAGGTAAGACTGGTGATACGTGAACACAAATATATGGAGATTATCATTTTAACAATAACTAACTACTGACTAAATCGTGTACTAAATACCGGCAAACCTAGGACCAAGGCGTAGACTACTGTATAAATTCGTAGGGGTTAGGGTTGGGAGGTGGTACTCGATCAATTCGAATTTTCGAAAGTGGTACTCGTCTGGAAAAGTTTGAAAACCGGGGATCTAGAGTCTACAACTCTACATTTTGGCAGCAAGCGCACTGCACATGAGCACTCCGTGTCAAGTGGACACAGACAGGAATCCATGGCTGCCTTCACATTGGACTTGTGTACATGTAGGGCGTGTGCGTGGTTCTATTCTGTAGTCCTCCAGCAATGCACATCAAAAACTCAATGTGAGTCATGGAGGTTTAAGCTAATTAGCACAGCTGCAGGTCTTTTGACCTTGTGACTTTTTTTCCAAGTGCAAAACACCGCCATGATGGGTCTTGAGAGAGACGTGGAGGACAGCCATTCAGCTGTCTTCTGTTTATCCTTCATTCTGTCATGGTTAGTCAGTTTGTGGGAGCTGCAAAATTGAGAAAAATAAATTTTCTGACGGATGAAAACCTATTTATACCTTTCAATTTTGTTAACAGGCAGCAACAAGTGGTAAATAATGGACTATTTATTTTCCTACAAGCTCGTGGCCTCTGAAGCGGCAAATAACGGCTAATTTACATCGGCCAAGGCCGCAGGCTTCTACAGCGGAGGATAATGAGACTAAGACGAATCGTTAATAGGAAGGTAAGTATGAAAAATAAATCCTTGGAATGGCGGCGCCACTACAGGCCGGAGAGTAAGTAACGCGGTCAGCGGGATGCCAGATGCGAGTCCATGGAGTGGATGTGGCTCGCCGCCATGTTGAGGTAGTCCGTCCCTGGTGCTGCAGTTATTAGCAATATCCTCGCAAGACAGGAACCTCCAGATTATCCGCCGACCTTTTAGGTCTGAAGCTGCAGTTGCAGAATCCCGCAACACTTCCGGTCCATGCGTTTCCCTGCTTACCTCTGCTTCCTACTGCAGCCGCTGACAACCATGTTGGGGGATGGGCGAGAGAAGTGATAAAGGCAAACGATTATATTTACCTTCCAGAGAAAGATGAAAACTGCAGAACCACAAAAAGCTAGCGATGTTCACTCTCGCTAACAAGTTCTCGGATTATATGTTAAAAATAAGACCACACGGACTATGATAAATAAATAAATCAAATAACACTCTTCTCACTCGCTCCCCTTAGGAAGTTAAAAACGCACCAAACAAAAGTGTGAATAATGGGGCTTGTACACAGTAAACCTCGAAAACATTTCCTATTTTCCCTTTGCTGGCATCTAATGAAGTGTGGACTAATGAAATCAACAGAAAACATCCGCAAATGCGTTGGCGCAAAATTGTGGATGGTTCTGCTCTGACACATTCACAAAAGAAACTAGTTGTTTACATTGTCAAATCAGAAAAACAAATCCGCAGGGAAGCATTCTGATGATGGCTTGGTTAACTGTCTTAGGCACAACCTGAGACCGGATATCAGCATGGATACCAGTCGGTAGGCAACTTATCGTCCTCCTACGTCTCGCATTTCCTGCAGCGCCATTCAGCGTGAAGCGAACTCACCAGCAGTCGTGAAACTGTGAGCAAAGCTGAGATAACTGTCGTGTACAGAGAATTATCTTGCTCGGAAATATGAATGAGAGAGAGAGGGAGGGAGGAAGAGAGAGGGAGGGAGAGAGAGGGAGGGTCGAGCAGAGATACACAATATAACTCGTCTTTGATTCTAAGTTACTATTTGTAGTCTGATGATCAAAGTTTATTTGTATCGGCTTAGCCATTCATCAATTTTAATCGTAAGTTTAATGCAAAAGAAGTTTCATTAGAATAAAATTAACCTGCGTGAAATTGAGCGCTCGCGCATGCACACGCATACAGACGGGTGCACATGAACGCTCACACGCATACATACCAAGCCTCACGGGCAAACAGAAAACAACGCAGACTAAACATCCAAGTAGCTGCCATCGGAAGAACTTGCATCGACTTTCCAACAGAAAACGGTAGCCATGATTATATTCTCTCCTTCTCCGACCGTATTTTTAGAGTCAGGTCTTGATCACTACCTGCAGATGTCAAGAATGTTTTTTTTCCCCGAGTAAACATCCCCCTACCCACTCACCACCAGCACCACCCAAATCCTCATACACAATGTCTCACTGGTGGCATCACATAGTTCCTACGTCAACGGTTTCTGTGACTGCCAGCTTGTGGATGGAAACTGCGACACCAGCTTCATCGCCCACTGCTGGCAGATCGAACCTACAGCCAGCGAGGCAGCGGACATCTTGGCGACACGTAAGCCGTTTAACTTTTCCCAAGTGCGTCATCATGGAAATCCAGATTGAGAGCACTGGAGGCGGGTGAGCATCTCGCGGAGCCGCACAGCTGGCTAAGATGCAATGCAGCCGTAGTTTCGCTCTTCAGTAACGAAAGAACAAACAAACAAACAAACAAACAAACAAAACAAAAACAAAAACAAACAAAAAAGCATGACTTGAAATCAACACCCACCTACCCATCACTCGCACCACCTCCTAAATTGCATTATTGTGTGTATGTGCTATTCTTGATATGTGAATCGATGGACTGTAAGATTATTGTACGGAAAGACTTCAAACAGCGAAACACTTTGCGGAAATAATTAATAAGCTGTTGAAAAATAACAGGGCGAGGGTTAGTAGGGTAATAGAGTTGAAGCCAGTGGAAATTACGGTGATGGTAGGGGAGAGGAGGGTAAATTGTTTACTTATCCTACCACCCTCCTATGTAAAGAATTGTTGTCATGACAGCAATGAGTGTGTGAATAAGAGAGGGACGATGGGGGCTGGGTAGCAAAATAAATAAATAAATAAATAAATAAATAGACTGTAAAATAAGCCCATCTCGTTCACTCACACTGTTTCCTTCATTCTGTAAGTCACCCCTGCCCCATTTTTAAAACTCCTCAAGCAAAACATTCTAACCAGCAAACATCACCGTCCTTTCACACAACCTAACAAGTGGGATTAATGGCGATCGTGATAAAAGCGATGGTGTGGTAGCCGCCAGCACCACCCCGCAGCATTTCATCTCCGTCCAGTTAGGCAGTGAAATTCAGTAAATCTCCTCGTTTGATCACCGGCGAAAATTAATCTTTTTTGTTGCCTTTCCTCTCCTGGTGTCATTTCGTGTCCCGCTCGCAACTAGCTTGACAGCTTTCTTCTAATGGAGTCATCGTGGGCCACGAGTCACAGCGATTCGTTTGATTCCTTTGACAGTTGAGAGGATGTGTTGGACGAGGGTGCAGAGCCTGCTTGGTCCTTGTGTTTCATACAGTCATAAACAAACTACACTGACCAAGTTTTGTAGCAGTTTTGTCACAAAAAGTATTCATCCTCATTTGTCCATTGTCTGAAGTCTGGGATAATTAATGTATATTCGAACATGATGGCAAATAAACCATGGGGTAAGTGCAATACTCTGTACACCCAGAGTAGAGGATGTTATAGCCTTTGGATTATTTTTTTTATCTTTGAACGGCAGGGTAGCTGGATCGAACCCCTTTAAGATTGTGGTTGGTCTTTTTTTCCCTCTATCGCCCCTACAGTAAGATACAAGTCTTTGGTCATTTCAATCAAAACACTAACGAAGCACTTAACTACAACAGCAACTTCTCTTTCACATTCAGACACGTAATGTACAAAAGAGAAAACGTTCTGACATCTCTTTATGAGAGTTCTGCTCGGCATCATCGAGAACAGTTAGACAACTAATTCACAGAACTCGACAACTTTTCTGACATATTATTTTTTAAACAAAAAGGGAATGCCTTCTCTGTCTTACGCCTGCATGTTGTCGTTAGTCTGTTAGACAATATGGTGGAAAGCTCTTTCCTGTCACTAATCAAATCATTCACTTCTTATTTATATATTCCATCTGGACTCCAAAAGTGTTTGTGAATGCTAGCTTTCGAAACAAAAAATAATAAAAAAAATCCATTTTCTAGTGGCGAGTATTTATCGGGTATTTATCCTGTTGTGGCTGCTCCAATATTATTGTAAGATTATGACTAGACAGTAGCAGATGACTGGTCACTAGATAACTTGAATGTTATTCAGCGCCACCAGTACTTATCAACCAAGGCATGCCGAGACTCATTGATTCCTCCTTGTCCATGTTCATGCTATTTGTTGACCTCAAATAATAATGAAGGTAGCTTCCCCCCCCCCCTGTTCCTTCCATTCATCTTCCTTCCTTTTACATTCATCAGTATCAGGCCACATGCACCGAGACTCACACGCACTCGGTCGTGAAACTTAAAGAGTGCAGATGAGATGAAAAAGCGCGGACGATTGGTAGACGAAAGAAGGCAAGTGGAGAAGGAGCGGTTTTCTGGAAGATAAATGGGAGGTGTGTAGTCCATCACACCCGACCGCCCTAGGATGCATTATTGATTGAAAACAGGTAGGTGTCGTCCCTCAGGTCAGCGCGAACACCCGTTTGTATCCACCGCTGACAGCGCTCACCCTCCTTTCTTCCTCCGTCTTAGTCGTGGATTATTTATGAGTGCAGTGATCCTTCGTTTGATTTCTGCATGGAGGACCTTCCCTCTTTCCATGTCGCTCTGCATTAGGGTGGATGGGCAGGTGTCAGGGTGTCGGTGTATGCAAGTGTTAGGCAGAGAGAGAGATGTGGGCGGCGAAGAGGTTTGACAAAGAGGGAGGGGAGGTAAGCAGATTCCTGGTCTTAGAGAAGTTATCCTCTGCTGATTCAACTATTAACAAGAACCAAATGTACGGGCATGTTGATTGAGTGAGGAATGCACTAATAAAAAAAGAAAATCCAGGGGTGGGGAATGGCAAAATTTTGTTCCTACCCTCCGCGGTAATTTTCTTTTCTTTCTTTCTGTCTTTTTTCGTGCGGCCGTCAAAGCCACGTTTAGCATGGCGGTGAGATCAACGGCTGGTTAATCAAACGTATCATCAATCTTGGCATGAATAACTAGCGGGGGATGGAGATGAGGGGAGGTTGTAGAAAAACGATCGTCTGAACATGTTTGTACGAGTCTGTCGCCAGCCGCTCTCGAAGACTGACTCGCCCAACGCCGCTGACGACCCTCTCTCGGTGAACTTGGCGAGGGACGGTTAGTTTATGGTTAATTACAGATGTTTATTCTACCACCCTTGCAAATAAAGAAATTCCACGTGTGTGTCCGTGTCCCATGTGGCTGAACACCGGGTCATGCTGCAGTTTCTTTAGCCACGTGTTTCGCATGAAGGATCAAGTTGACATCACTGCCACTGAGGCGAAACTGGTTTTGGAAAGTCAGCACGGAATCCATTTGCGGACCGTTACAGGAAAGAAAAATAAAATAAAATGTATCCAACGGGGTGTCGGTTAGAGGGTGAGGAGGGGGTGGAGCGATCTACATTACTTCATCTGTAAGAACTTCTGAGTTAATCACTCGGTTTTTGTTTGTTTTTGTATTTTCTGTTTTTTGTTACAATTTTCAGCTATCGTTCAACGTAGTCGGTCTTACTTTCTCTCAACAGTCGTTAGTTTTTCTATCCGGGTCAGTGCGTTTATAAGATGATGGCCACATTTACTGGTTAACTTGGTGAGGAAGACAGGCGAGGAAAGCAAGAATTTTGGACATATCACTAAAACATATATATATATATCAGTAAAATAGAGATCATCGTGACAGAAGCAAGAGCACAGGGACAGCACCATAGCCACCTATCACTGTACAAGATTCGAGAAAGGTACCCGATACAGAAATGTACCCCTAATTCACGAAAAAAAAAAAAAGCCCTTAGCGAGCTACAAATTGTAGTGTCGAATTGCTGAAAGACGAACTTATTTGTAGGCGGGGTATGAGAAGATTTTTTTTAGGAGATTGAGCGACCAAAAATTGCCCGAAGGATAAACAAGTTGGGTTCCTGTAAATCTAATAAATTGCTTGTTGTTATTAACTATGATATAGCAATGTCAGGTATATTTATATAAGGCCAGTATGGCTAACAGTGCCCGTGATGAGAGCTATTAAAATGTCTGTGGGTGTCCCACAGTTCCTACTTTTCGTTTCCGCGATTGATTCACTCGCCTCCACTGAAATGTGGGGACAGTGATCTAGTAGGGGACTCTCACTTCCTTTCTGAAGGCCTTTCTTAATCAGGACATATCCTTCAATGTTTGACCAAGTTTCGACAAAGCAGGGTGTGAAGGTCCGAGGATATCAATGTTGTTTGAGCGAATAGGAACGTTGGTCAATACGTTGAGCTAAGTCCAAACTTATTTGCCAAAAATATGACTGGGGTGGCGGGACAATTAAAACTTCGGAGGTTTGTTGCTTCGGTACTTTACCCTGTTAAAAATGGACTTAAGGGATTCCTGAAGTATGTAAGAGTCAACCACTTTCGTCTTGAGGGTCAGTCACAATTTTCTTTCTTTATTCAACACCATTTAGTTTCCTACTGTTAGTCGCTCCGACACGAGCGTCTGGGCTAATTAATGTCTGTCAAGTGTTCTTCCCGGTAAAACATCATCATAAAAAAAAAAACTGTCACGAAAAACCTGTTTTCGAGGCAAACCTTATTTTTCCTACAGCAAACATGTTTTCGGGGTAAACATATTTTCATGTTAAAACTGTTTTCCAACCGTCCTTTTCACACAAACGTATTTTTAACGGCCGACTTAGCGCTTCGTCACGTGATTATGACAGCTCACTGTCGGAGCCGGTGGGGAGGAAGGGGAAGGGGAAGAGATTGTGGTCCTAATTTGGTTGCGAATCGGCGGCCACAATCAAGCGAATAAATTTGCTTGTAAATCTTTGATTACCCAAAGTAATTAAATTACAGGATGGATAGTGTAGCAAAAAGCTAGTCCGCCCTAATATGCAGTTACTTCAATCGTCGCTTGATGAGTTCGTCTTTTTTTTCTTCTTTTTTTTCTTTCAGTTTCAGGAGAAGCGGGTGCGGCGGCTAGTGGGTGACTGCTGTAACAACCGCCCTCCCCAAAAGCTGTTTTCCCTACAGCGGCTGTTTGATCTCTTTAAAGGGTTCTGCAGGCGCTGGCATCTGCATCACTAAGCTGCATAAAAGCGCCAGCACTGTCCAGAGTGCATCGAGTGCCCCGGGTGGATAGAGTAGAAGGATGGTAGACTCGGAGTTAACAGTGGATAGGGTAAGGAAACGAACATGGGGGGAGTGTAGGGGTTAAAAGGGTAAAGACAGGGAGCCCAAGTGCTCGAGAGTGGGAGACGAGTGTATGAAAGAATCGTCTGGAAAGATATACAACTTTGACTGGGTTGGGGTGGTGGTGGTGGTTTGGTGGTGGTGGTGGAATAGCTGCCTTGTATACGCAACGACCTCTCATGTAGTGCAGATCGATGCTGCGCCTTAACAAAAAATGATGAAGAGGCTTCCTCTCCCCTTACCGCCCTCCCCCGCGGCAACCATGCTGTCAAAGTTTATCCAGTTACAGGTCTCGTTTAATCGTCGAAGTAAGATTGTTTTCTCCTTCCAGAGATCTGCTCGGCAGATACCAGTGACCTCAGGTTCACCTTTACGGAGACTCTTTAAAGCCCAACCCGAGCGCAAAGTTATTTTCAAGTCACCTGGGCTTGGTTGATTGCGTGACACTTGCTCCCCCGGTCTGAGCAACACGCCTCGCACATTGATTTCTTACATACCCCGGGGAAAGAAGTCTTGACCTTACTTCCCGTGACGTCATCAAAGTAGGTGGTTGTTATGGCAACACTTTATTACTTTCCTTTTTTTTTTTTTTGATGACGTCAGAAGTCAGAATTAGTTTCGTCTTAAGAGTGCTTTCCCCTGCCTTCTAAAAATAAATATAAAACATTACAACATATTTTTGTGACATGCAAATAATAGTGCTATGCTGTACAGCCTGCCAGCTTAATTTAATGTTGAAATCGAATTAGCTTTAAGCCGAAAGGGAAGTTAGAAATGCGCGCTGCTTGTTTGACAGCCCTAGGGGTGCACGTCGACTGGGTTGGGGTGGTAATGGCGGGTTGATTTGTTCCTCTCCCCCAACCTCCCTGGACTCCCAGACACGAGGGTCTTCCTCGGCGATATCCAACAAGCTTTTGACTTGACAGACAATATGTGGAATGCCGCCAATAATTTTTCTTGTCCGACTCGGGCATCAGTCACTTCAGCGACGACCTCAGCAATGCGTGTCGGCATCCCCACTCGTCTCGTCCCACCCCTCCCTCTCACCCGTTGTTTGTCGGAGGAACTCTCTGGACGACTCTGAAGCGTGCTAAGCCCCCGTGCTGGCCGTGTTCCCACCCCCGGACTGATGAAATTGCTCATCGACCTCTCGGCCCATCAAAGGGTGGGCAGGAAAGATACGGCACGACATCTGCTGGCTCCGCTCACTAAGGATGGGACCGCCTCCAAGTGGAACTCAGACCCTGTATAACAATCGCTAAAAGGCTAATCCTGTGTTCACTTCTGTTTTTTTTTCGGGGCTGGGAAGGTTACATTCATTCCTCCCCTCCCATTTATCATAAAACAAGGTTGCTATCATTATGTAGACAGCGGGAGTACTATGTTTGATGATGATGATGAGGAGGAGGATAATGAGGATGATGACAACTATAATCATCATGATGTTAGTCATGGCTATAATCACTCTTGTTCCTCACAATGGTGACCCAAGCACGGTATAGCAAAGAAGAAAAAGGTATGTGAGGAAAACAATTGCCAAAAGGAATAATTTACATGAAAAGCAAGCAAATAAACAAAATGTTTAAAACAGGGGAAAAGAGGAGCAGGGAAGAATGTGCCAGTTCTAGGAGGAGCTAGCAGAGGAAATGAGTTTTTAAACCTGGCTTGAAGGCTGGAAGCGATGACACACGGGGGACAGTAAGAGAGGAAGTTCAATTACAAACATTGGGACCCATTAGGCAAAAAACAAAGACAAAAACAAAAAAACAAAAAAAAAAAACAGCAACACTGAACTTGTAAAGATTAATTATTGTGTTGGCACTGCCAAACAGACACAGAAGTAGGTTTCCGTAGTTCTCTTTCCTCTCACTATCCTGAAGCCGATGGCGGATAATAACAGTAAGCTGTAATCAAACCTTCCGGTTCGCAAATATCTTCCCCGCCTTCTTCCTTGCTGAACCATTGGGTCGTGGTTCGCATGCTGCAGTCGTATGGGACCAATCGAGTCAGCAACGAGGAAGATTGATGTGGTCATCGATTGCTGTTATCGGATTTGCTTACGTCATTTGTAGTCGGAGACTTCCGGTGCCTTGATCCGTTCAGAGAGAACACTTGTAGGTAGGCACCGTGAACTGGGAATGCACTGCCCGTGGGTCAGTCATCGAACTGGTGTTAGAAAAAAATATTGGTGACCCACACTGAGAATATTACTGGAGATGATTATGTGTGAAGGGATGAAGCTTGCATGAAGTAGGACCACGAGCCGGTCATTGGTCGGGTGCAGCGGGCAGATAGGCTTCTTAGTCTGAGCAAAATATGTTATACCGGACTATCTACCCCAAACATTTGCACTAGTTGAACTGCTTCGGACTGATATCGCGACTAGTCTGATCACGAACTTGTATTACTGGACTGCTGGCAGACGATGTTTTCCCGTTAACTACTAAAACGAGGCAGATGTGTACAAAGCTTCCGGTTTAGTCACTCATTTTTAAGGCACGCCGAGACTAACAACGGAGGCTAAGCGTTAGTCTCGGCAGACAGACAGCAGTCCACCTACACACGTCAGTGGTCCAATCTAACAACTAGGTTTTACTAAAAATTTCACTTGGTTCAACCCCGGAACGAATTACGGAAGATAACTCTTATCTAGAAAATGACGGACGCAAAACTTGCAAGAAAGCCTAAAAAAAAAAAAACTTAGATGTTTTCTTTAATAAGGAGGTTAACACAAAATCATTCGCTTGTTGTCAAAATTAAGAAACGTCTTCCCCTCTCTTTGTGTCTGTGTCTCTCTGTTTCTTCTCTGTTGCTGTTGCCCGGGCACTTCCCAGGATGCAGTGCGTGTCACGTTTTGTTTTTGTCATTTGTAAGCAGCAGCGCCGCTAACTGGAGATGAACTCATCCTCTTCTTTGCGCCCAGCGGCACAGGCAGGCAACCGTATCGCCTTTATAGACAGTGATTCACCAGTTGGACATCCGGGTTTGAGGTGTCTTGATACCTCCTCCCACCTTCCCACACACCCACCCTCCCGAGTCTCTTCTCCGCAGTTTCTCTCCCAAAGTCCAACCTGCTGATGGACTGCTAGAAATTAGAAAACTCACCATCGCCGGAAGAAAGAAAGCGAATGCGTAGCGGTCTGTGAAGTCAATGAGTATTGTTTCATATAACGACCTGACCGGAACGTGACCCGTCGAGGTCAGAGGTCAAGAGACGGTACCGCACGACAGAATCAATCGGAATAATTTATAACTAGCTAACACTATCCAAGGATTGATAATGTATTAAAAGGAATACATTTATGCATAACATTAAGGCTGACAGTATCCACAACAAGTCGTCATTGTTTAAAGAACTGTAGCCCCACCTCTCACCCCTAGCAGTAGCTCGCTGGGATGTTTACTTGTTGATTTAGTTTTGATTAGTTCTTTCTGTACAGGGATTTGAAATAAGAGAATTTAGGGATCCTCATATAAAGACACTGTCCAGAACAAAGACAAGATGGTTTGGAATGTCGATTCGGACCTTCAAACGTCCAAACAAGTCTTCAAGAGACTGGTCCACACTTTCGTTCAGTCCAAGGCGCTTCCTGACTAATAAAATCCCCGAATTTTGTTGCTCAGAGATAAAGTTAGGCTGTATATTGTCGACACGCTACTCATTTTTATTCTGACTTCATGATGATTCAGCTACCGAATGATGGGTGTTTGGCTGGATCACCTCCAACCCCAACCCCAAGTGTTTCAGGTGAAGAAAATCCAATCACACACTAACCTGCCGACACACCTGTGTTTCTGCGACTTTCACATTTAAAAGGCTGTAAGGTGCTGACATAAACCGGCAAACACTCTACACTGTGTTTTGTCAAAGTTGTATTAGCATAGAAGACAATATGGCTGATAGCAAAACGGAGAATTAAACAACAGAAAATCCCCGGATGTCCTCCACCAAGCATAACGCGTTAATCACTATGGGGGCATTAAATATGAACAGGTAGCTGATCATCCCAGTTAATATTTACACAAACGCTCGCGCCACAACGAACAAGCACACAGGCAGACATGAACCGTGGGGTCTGCTTGAAATAGAAGCTGCTACAATTTCTTTGTCAGCAAACGGTTCATCTTGTCAAAGTCGATGGAAAAGCAATCAGCAGATGTCCTGCTGAGGACAGCTTTGACAACAGTGTCCACTTCGGGTAGACGGATGCTGGGGTGCCAGGTGGTGGTCACGGGTGGCTACAAGTCTGTTATAGTTACAGGGGTGAGTGGAGATCAGACTGCCAGCCAGTAAAATCATGATGGTGCAGTCAACGTAAAGCCACTACGTCCCACTACGTCCTAACCTCAACAAACTTCTGACAACCACTTCTGTCCAGTAACTGGCGTGCTACGAGCACTTAGTATGCTTCGTGTATAAAACCAAGACATCCAACTTGCTTACAGGACAGATTTATGCTTGATGAGTTTTTTTTTTAACTTTATGAGTTTCATCTACCACAAAAATCCACGTTTAGGAGAATTATCACGTCGCCATTAATAAGTGGGATAAAGAGCTTAAATGGTTCCTGTCATAATGACATCATCAGAAAACAAAAGCTCCACAAGAAAAAAAGGAAGTTAGAGGAAAATAAGATTATCCTGTTCATCCACGGAAATCCGCCCCACTATCTGACAAATCGCATTCAGCATAATATCTTGAGTCTTCTGAGAACAGCTGTAATTATTGTATTAGTTCTTGCTCTGTGTCATAATTTGAGCTCATCGTTGGTGGCAATTTCCTTTTCTGCATGTTGGAATACTGGATAAAAGAACTTTCAAAAAAAAAGATGCGAAGAAAGGGATAGTTATTCTTCCAGAGAAAACATCAAAAAGAGAGGCAAATGCTGGCAACAAACCCTTAGCCTTCAAGGCAAATATTGTTTATTGGGGTTGAGCTTGATGACAAATACCTAGAAATGAACCAACATTAATTGGAGCTGTGTGAGCGCAGCATAATGAAGTGTGGGATAATGGTAGGTCATCGTGTTCATTACAGATAATGACTTGTGATGACAGCCGCCGCAGGCTGGCAGTTAATGAGTTTTCCCATGAGACATTGCGGCCACTTGTTGGATATGACTGTCTTCAAAGTAGGCCAAGTAGGTGGGGTTGGGGGAGAGTGGTTAGCCATTCACACCCTTCCTTCCAGTTCTTAACGTTCTGAAAGAGCGCCAGGTGTTGATAACGAAGCTTTTGACATCCTACAGGACCTAGAGACAGGTGGGGCAGAAGACATATCCCCTTTTCTGGAAATTTCATGAGTTTACTAAAATATAACATCGTGAGTTATAGAAGCGGAAGAAAAAATAGTTCAATCAAGCGCATACGCACGCTATTTATATACACACGCACACAAATATAAACAAACAAGCAAACACGTATGAACACACACCAATACGGACACGGGGGGGAGGGATGTGTTTAGCTACCCGTGGGCGTCTGTAGTCCTTTCAGGTCACGAAAAGCTCGTCTGACTTTAGGTTACATGAAGGTTTACCCTGGTGGCAGATCGATGCCCAGGAAGTACTGCGCGTGAGTCTTGTCACGAGCTGACATTTGCCACGTGGGTTGTGGCGAACTCTGATGGGAGACATGAGAACAACTCCGTTACAACCCACTGACTGATGCTTGGGAGCAAGCTTTGCAATAAGTCTCTAAACTACATGACAGAGATGTTTGCTTGCTCTCCACCTCCTCCTCTCCGAAATACACTTTTATTCAGTTTCGCTGTTACCTGGCTTTGTTAAAAAATGTGTTAAGTGATTCATTCTGATTTATTCATATTGGGGTTTGTTTATTATTATTTTGTAGCCAACGGCTTAACTGTTCTCAAAAACAAAAGAACGAAAATGTTCAGCACGTATTGGTAAGCGGATTTTTTTTTCAGAGGTTTAATTTTTTATTTTCTTTACAAATATTTTCATTCTTCATTAGTTACGTCGTCATCCAAATATAAAGAAATACAACTTTGACCATAATAACCATAAAACACTATCGATCATATTTACTCTTTCCTTTATCTCTACTTGAAAAGGTTGTGATGCTGTTCTAGCCCCTGAAAACTTTCTCTAACCGCAATCTACTAGAACCGTTTCAGTCGTATGTCATACCGCGAGAATCGTTCGACCGTGACGAGGTTGCTACGAACAGTGAATGACTTACTGACTTACTACCTGCTTGTGATGTCGATCGTATCTCCATACTGTCAGTACAGGAACTGTTTTCTGTGTTTGATAAATTCATCCTTGATATTCTTCTTCAGTGCCTCCGTGTCACTGTTGGTGTTCCTGGAACTGTTTTGAACTGGATCCGGTCCTAACTAACAGACCGCACCCACTCTAGTAGCTTCTACTTTGAAGTCCGGGTACCTGAAGACTATGTTCTTTGGACTCTTTCACT
This sequence comes from Pomacea canaliculata, assembly GCF_003073045.1. Classification (NCBI taxonomy): domain Eukaryota; kingdom Metazoa; phylum Mollusca; class Gastropoda; order Architaenioglossa; family Ampullariidae; genus Pomacea; species Pomacea canaliculata. The sequence goes on from NC_037594.1 coordinate 27,457,510, forward strand.
GTGTACACCCAAGCACTTAGTCTCACCATCCTCCATTTGAGCTTGCAGCATCACATGTATGCTGATAATACACAACTTCTACCGTCTGTCTTCGCTTCTCATCTTCAGGAGGTCTGCATCACCACACAGTAGAATGCGAATGCCTGGATGTTCAAGAAAATGAATGACTACACCACTATAGTCTTTGCAAATAAACTGAAATGTGTGCCATCCTCTTCTAATTTTTTTTTTTCTTTTTCTTACACAAACCGTCCGGAATCTTGGTATTATCCTCGACAGATCATCGCTATCTCCTGAATCTCAAATCAGTGCAGTCTGAAAGTCCATCTTCTTTGAGCTTTGCAGGATCAGTCCCACCCGATCCTTCCTGTCAGTTCCTGCCACCAAAAGGCTCACGTCTGCTTTCGTATTTCCCCGGGTGGATTACGCAACTGCACTTGCCAATCTCGCCCATCGCCTGCTGACTTCAAAGGGCTCAGAATAATGCCGCTTGTATTGTCTTCCGAAGGCGACAAGCAGGCCAGGCTCCATTCCTCATTTACCAGCATCCCCGGCTGTCAGGCGGAGCTGCCATTGATTACAAGATGGCCACACGGTGAGGTCGTTGTCTTCACGGCCTCGCCCCTCCTCACCTGTAGACTTCTTGATAATACCAAAGTCCATTTCCTCCTGTACTTGTGATGATCTTCTTTCTCTCCACGCACCAGATGGGAGATAGTCGGCCCCGTGCACGCTCCACCTATTTTTTTCTGGCCACAGTTTCAAATTCTCTGCTCCTTTTTCTCATGCTGGGATACTTCATTTAAACAAAAAAAAAAAAAAAAAAGGAAAAAAAAAACCCAATTACCTCTGTCGAGGTTCGAAGGTTTCAAGATGAAAAACTAAACCTCAGGTCTGGCCTCAAAATCCACCTCGTTATGAATTGTTTAATTATCTGCTCACTCCTCAATCATTCCGAGAATATAATAGAGAGGTTCGTGAGGCACTTATATTGACAAGCCAGTCTTATTTTATTTTTTTAATTATTATTTGAAAGCCGCTTGACACAGACATGTGATCTGGAATCTTCCTTATTTGATGAGTTACAAAGTTATTGAGGGAACAGATAATGTGCAAATTTACTCTTGCATGCTGACCACAGAACTAGAACATATGAAAGTGGGGTCTGTAGCCGGACAGAGAGTTCAATAAAATTGGGGGCTTAAGCTGAGTAAAGGCTTAAGTTTAAACTGCTTTAGATTATTATGGATTCGTTGAAAGTTTAATCGGTTTTCTTACCCCATTGAGTGTCGATAAATGGACACACACAGACACACACAGAGCTGCCACACGTTCTCAAGAGAAGGGTTTGGGATGGTGGTATTGGTGTTTTATGCCGAAACTAGCAACCAAGCCACATGCAGACAAAAAAAAACAACAAAAACAACAACAACAAAAAAACAAAAACAAACAAACAAAAAAAACCGCCGTGTCCGACACGAGAGTTGAACCCAGGACACCCACCTTCATTGTATTGGTGACAGGCCAGTAACCATTGCGCCACCGGATCGCTCTCTTTTCATCAAAGCAAGGTTGGAGAAGATAACTGTCATATTCGAAAGTGCAAGACACTGTAGAAGATCAACCACGACAGACATTTAAAAAAAAACAAAAACCTATGTGCGCGAGACGAGAATCGATGCTCCCAGTCGCGACACTCAACGATCTGGACCTTCCTGTCGAGTAGGTACAGCGAAGAGCATCAAGGCCGACACAGAAATCTAGAGTCTGGGTTTCAAATTAAAAAAAGCAAGAGAACAAGCAGGATGTCTATAAAATGTGCTAAGACAACAGAATGGTTTTCTCGCAGAATGTCGCATGATGATGTTTACCGTCCTCGGTACAGATGTTTGTGTGTTCAGAGTGTGCGAGGGCGATGTGAACAGTCTTCACGCGCAGTCTCCCACAGACATGATGTAAGGTTCACGTCCTTCATGACAGATGAGTAATTTATTCTATGATGAGGTTATAATATTTGTGTGGAGTATTTGACCAAACACGCAGGTACTCATAATTATTTTGTAGAATTTAATTTACAGTCGATCGTCCTCCAGAGTAGACTTTTAAACTTGCCAGGTTTTTGGACGGAAGATTATGCTTGGGAATGTGGATTGCATGATATTTCTCTCAATGTTAATCCATGAAAAAAATAATACTCTAGAAATTTGCTATTTGTCCACACACACACGCTCTCTTTCTCTCTCACTATGTTCGCAGGCGTCGTGTGAACGCCTCAGACCCCCGATGTATTTGTGGAGGAAATCAGTGAACGAGCAGAGTGTGAGTTCTATTGTCAGTAGATGACGCACAGCAAAGTTCCAGCAGTTCAAGATACTGTATCAACGATTTTCGCCTTTGTGAGTGTGGAGGCGAGGTGAACAGTTTGCCGGCAAACACGTGCGGGAGGTGGATGGTTTGATGACCGGCACAAGATGGCAAGTCTAGGGTTTGTTGATACAGGCTGGAAAGTAGTGATTTTTAATGACAGAGATGTTTGTCTGCCGGTCATTCGAGAGGTTCTTGCTGCTGTAGCCTCATACACACCGGCGTTTGCTTTGGACTTTTCTTTCTTCTACGAGAACTCCTGGACATAATAGAACGAGCAGAGCTGGCGTTCTCTTGGGTGCTCGTGGACCACCCGTTCGAAGGGAAAGCTTAATCTTTATTTTGTTTGCAAGAGTTTATATCATAAGGTTGAGAACGACAACTTCGATGTCATCATTCCTGCTCTCACCCCAACTCCTATCCTCCCCAACATCGTCACCATTCGCTAACAAAATGATGAAAGGTCACGACGACCGACCTGTCGCAAGTTTGTCAAGCGAAATCCAAATATAAATTAGTAATTATTCAGTTTTGTTGCCAGTGTTGATGATTAACATTCAGCACAGCTAGAATGTCAGAGTGACAAACCTTTCTAGTGTACGTCCGTCGACAGTCTTCGCAAGTGTCGCAAACTCACATGAGCGCCATCTGACATTCGGTATGAAAATCGTTTCCTTTCCCCTCACAAGCACAACAGTGAACACTGTCGATCGTGTTCAAGAATGTGTCGCAAGCCCCACTCTTGATAGCAAAAGTGCTTGCTTCGTGACACTTCCATGTTTAGATATTTGCTCAGCATCCAACACATAAAAACACAAAGAAATCCCTAGCCTGTTGAAGACAGGATGGGAAAAGTGTTTGTGTGTGTGTGTGCGTGTGTGTGTGTGTGTGTGTGTGTTCCTCCTTTTTTCTCTTGACTTTTGACAACCACCTCATCTTCTTTCCCAAGGGGATAATTTTACGAATACGAATTTTTTTCTGACCCCTTCTCCCTTTTCTCCTTGCAGTCCACTCCAACAAAATTCATCCTTGAAAAGCTGTTCCTTCGCGGCTTGCACGCAAGAATTGCGAAGCTCATGGCCATTCCTTGATGGAAACGCATACAGACACAGAGAAGAACAAAACAGAACTTAAAGCAACGCAAAGTTAAAAACAAAAAAAATTCTTCTCTAAACCGCGGTTGCTATTGATCTCGTGGTGGCAATTGGATTTCTCGACACCAGTCGGCGGCAGAAAGAAAATCCGGAGAGAAAACTTCGAATTTCGCTAACTTTTATTTAATTTACTTGTTTGCGTTGATAGGAGACATGAAAGGAGACACGTTTCTTGGGTGGCGGGTGTTGACGTCAGCGGAGAGAAGGAAGGTCTGTAGGAGAAACAAGCCGCAACTGGTCGCAACCGTGCCAACAAGCAACAAGTGGCTGCAACCTCACCATCACGTGACAGGCATCCAGCCAGTCGTCATCTTGCCCACAGGCAATCACTAATTGGTGATCTTGACAACAATCCGCAACTGGTCCAACTCAGCCGACAAAGCTGCCATCTTTGCCAACAAACAACATTATTGCTACAGTCGGCTAAAATTCCAGAGTAGATAAAAATGTTTCTGACTTCAATTATGTACATGGACATCTCCTGATACTAAAGTAATGATGCTGACTGTGCGATGTGAACAGTTTTTATAAAAGCCATAAAATCACTGCGAGAAGATTGACAAGAACACTGAACTGCAGAAGAAAAAAGCAGAGCCGGAAGTTTCCTCCTAATAAAATTTTCCATCATAGTTGCAGATGCTGAGTCTTTTTTTTTTTTTTTGCTGAATGAAAATAATCTTTCAGAAAGTCCTCTCGGAATGTATGATTGCAAATGTCCGTTTTAAGAGTTTTTTTTTTCGCCAAGCTGCCACGCCTCCTGCTCTCAGATGGTTTTATGTGAAAGGACGAGAAGCCCCACAAAACTCTCCAAATGATGACATTTAACAGATTGCAGTTAGCAGCACTCGCGCCCGCTGTAAAAGACATGGAAAGCAAGCACTTAAACAGAAGACATCGATATGCTATCAAGCGCATTTATGGAAAATAATTAAATAAATTGAAAAGGTGCAACAGCAGTCACTTGCACGCTGAGCCAAACAGGAAGCTGGAGAAAGTGTAATTTCTAAGGTGGCTGACCTCAGAAAATATATTTTTGCATCAATAAAAAAAAATTAAAAGTAAAACTTGTCAAATCCGCATGAAAACTAGTTCCATTAATTCTCCTTTGTGTGGGAGACGTGCAGCTCTCCACGAGAGTGTGTTCATGACGTCATATCCTCTCAGAATGTGCGTGCGCACACGCGCATGCGCCGGTATTTTGAGAAGCTTCTTATGTCGTCTGTCGCCATGTTCTGTGAATGGGAGCCAGCGGCACGTTCCATCCTCTCTTGACTGAAAAAGTCGCATCGACACTCTTAATGTGAGAACTATTGAGCTTCCTAGCATCAATCAAGCCAGGCTTTCTTCCTCTCACTCACTCTCAAGTGTCTTTCATGCTTTCTTTTCTCTCTCACTCTCAAGTGTCTTTCATGCTTTCTTTTCTCTCTCATTCTCAAATGTCTTTCATGCTTTCTTTTCTCACTCACTCTCAAATGTCTTTCATGCTTTCTTCCTCTCATTCACTCTCAATTGTCTTTCATGCTTTCATTTCTATCCTCCCTCTGTCTCTTTCTCTCTCTGGTGGTTAGATGGTGAACGCCTTCGCGCTTATCACCAAACACGAGGGTTAGATGTCCAGGGTTCAGATCTCGTCTAACGCACATTGTTTTTGCTTTGCGTGTAGCATCTGTTTAACCTGTACAACCGATGTTGCACAATGATGTAACTCTAGATGCTGGCCATCGTTATTACCGACCAATGTGTGCGTGCAGTTGTGTAGGAAGATGCCCAGCTTGGGAGGCTGGGTAGTGGGGACAAACTCCATGGTGACAGTGAACGGCGTTCACATTCCTGCCTCCTCAGTATCTTTTTTGAGGGGTCGGCTGTCCTGCCTCCCTGCCTTGCCCATCGCCCCTCCCTGCCCTGGTTCCTCCACCACTGTGTGGGTGTGTGCGTGTTTGCAGTAAATTAACTGTTCTACACCTTTTTTGTAGCTGGTATATCTAACTGTTTTTACATAAACTAATGTTTAGCACAGTCCTTGTCTCCCCTGTTGGAGGATGGAGTCTCTATTCTATCCTTTGCACTGTCAAGTCTTGTAAGTGTTTTAGTATCCTTCTAGTCGCAACATTCAACATTTAGCCTCCATCAAACACACTTTCTCTTTCTCTTTCTCTTTTCAACAGTTTGCCTGTTTAGGGGGGGGGGTGACCTTTCTGTCAGCAATCCTGTTGGAATAATTGTCAAACGTTTCACTCTCTTGTCGTAACTGTAGTGTTGGGGTGGCATGCAGAAATAATCCTGACACAACTGCCACATTTGCTAGTGACATTGATATTGTGTGATGCTGGCATTTAGAGCGGAAACGGTTTAGATACAAGGTTTCCTGTGGAAACTGTGGGTAGGGATGGAAGGAAACTGATGGCTAATATTTAAAGACCAATGCGTGACAACATCTCTCTTTTCTTTGACCATCATCATGGAAAGCTTCAAGAAGGCAAACATTTCATTATCCGCACACCTATAGACAGACTAACATTAATACTTTCCAAATCTTCTGAACAAAAGAATAGTTTTCTCGGTAATTGCTAACTTTAGACACTATTGACTACACTGAGCTGCTTGAGATTCTTAATACCCTCACATGAACAAAACGGTTGTGGGCATGCACAGTTCAGATGACGTGTTAGCAATCCGCTTGACTGCTGACGTCAGATTGGTGTGTGACAGGTATTAGGTACAAGAGGTAGAATCGGGGTTTCATCAAAGACAAGACTAATACAGCAGCATTCCGTCAGAAATTCTGTCCTCAGAAAGTTCAAACGAGTGCTCGTTATTCACTACCAAGGCCAGGTCCCTGTGTGGCTGACGTTAAAGGGTTAATCAATTCAGTCTGTTTGTGCCTGACACTCCATCCAGGGTGTAGCCACCGTTGAGTTGCTCATCGCCAGAACTCACAGACACTCGGCTCCGGCTCATCTGGCAGCTGCACTTTTGAGGCGGCGAGCCGTCGTCAGCAGTGAGTCAGCTGCCGGGCGAGTTGGGGGCGAGGGAGGGCGAGCAGGTAACCCCGTTGCCCAGCCGCAGGGGTCATAACCGATCAATAGCGTCAATCAGTGAATTAGCGTAATCACAGCCACTAACCACCCGCTGCAGCTCTGCTGCTGTGGTCATTAGCCATGGAGAGCGCGGTCCCCCCCGACATCTCCACCCTCCCACCTTTAAACTGCAGTTATGGCAACAATGATGGCCGACTGATATCTGGCACTCTGTCCAATTTCTCCATTTCAGCTTAGCATTCACTGCACAGATGCTCCGATCCTCTGTTCAGGGAGGAGGGATGAGGAAGACAGCATGCAACTAGCACCCCCTGTCTGAAATACAAGGCTGGAAGAGATGAAAACAAGTAGAGACTCTAACAGAAAACAACACCCGGCAAAACCAGAAGACAAATGAAACAAATGAGGAAAAAATGGAAAAAAATGGAGTGAATGAAAAAGAAAAAAAACCCGCTCACATTCAAGTCTAGACAGAAGATCTACTGCCGTACTTCTCTTAAATATCTTCTGATTTTAAAAAACAAAACAAGCGCTCCAACTCGAAAGCTTCCTAGGAAAATTGATCCTGACACCTGTCCGTTGTACACGGGTATCTATCGTAGATACGAGTATCTCACTCGCTGGGAAATATCTGTAACTGGGTATTGTTACGAGTAGCTGTCGAGCCTCAAGACTTCTCGCTTTTCACCTGAGTATCGTGGTGAGGGTAAATATTATTTGTTACGACATGATCTGGCTGTGTTGTTTATGTTTGTCGTGTTGTCCATAATCAGAAGTGACAGAACAACTAAATGTGCCTGGTTGTTCAAATCTCAGGATTCCTGGGAAAAGTGTGTTCTGCTTCTAGACATGGTGAGCACAGGATTTGTGTGGACTACCTTCCACAGTGCTCAGAAGTGCTGACTGTGGTGTAGAAGAAATACTTGCATGCAGCTAAGACAGGTTTTAGAGACTAGGTACAAGCTGGAGGAGTAATGTACAAAGCTAAAGTGCTTATAGGAGGGTTACCTGGCTGCTACCGTTAAGGCCGACTCACACGCTGCAACAAATCGCACTGTGCGAGGTGGTTGCAAGAGGCCATGAAGCAAGGTTTGCAAGGATAGAACCCTATTCTAACCTAGACTGCGGAGGCTATAGTGAATGCTGAAATAAGAAAGCCACCTTTTCTTCTTAAACCTCCAAATTACAATACCACAATGGCGTCGTGGTCAGATGAAAGATATTTTTCAGCAGATGTCGGTGTGAAAAAATTGCTCTTGAAATTTTGTATCAAGCTCATTGTGACGACTAGGAATACGATCAAAGAAGCATTTATTTCAACTATTCATGCACTGGGCAGTAGAAATACAGATCTCACCACAATATCTTGTTTCCGAATTGCAGGCTCAGTCACTTCTAAACGTTCATTAAACATCGCATGAGACATGTGCAGAACGGGTCCGCACTTTCTGGAACCTTTGGACGATAGTTCTTGCAGAAAGCATCCATAGACGCCATAACGACTTCCTTGTGTTATTCACCCACACCTTCTCTTTCTCTGCTTCTTTCAGTAAAATGGCCGTATAACCACAGCGACTACATCAAACTTTTGTTAAGGTTGGCTGCCATCTTGCTTTACACCCATAATCCTCTGCACGACTGTTGTTTTTTTTTGTGACGTCACAGCTGCGAGTACATGTGAAAGGTGAGAGGTCAAGCGCGTTGCAGTGTTACAATACAGGTTTGCACGTGTAATCATTGAAAACATTGCAACATGTGAGTCGAACTCTCAGCCCTCCATCTAGCGGTGTGGTGCGTGAGGCTGGTCCCTGGAGCTTGTAAATGCGTGTTTCTGGCTGCAACACGTGCTCGTCACGTGCGCTGGTCTGGAAGCGTGAGGCGCAGGATGCACGAGCCTGCCTGGCGGTGACTGGCAGCACTGGCTGCACCACCACGCTCCGCTAAGTCAAACCCGGTGTGAATTTTTTTGGTTCGTTATCAGGCTCTTCATCACCGCCACGCTCTCATCAGACATTTGTGCACCCGATCAGTTGTAAATACACACAAACACACACGCACGCACATACGCATCGCACACACACACACACACACACTGATTCTACTGTGACCTTTTCCTCCGAGGTCTGATGTCGTTTGCGTGTGTGCGTAGAGCAGATGGCGCTAATTTATCAATCGCTACAACGCACGCGCAGCATCGGGGGAGTCGCACGTGCCGAGGGCCCCCACCACAAACACCAGATCACGTGGACAAGAACGCCGATCCTGGACTAGCGAGCCCAAGCTCTTCTTCCGCTCTCCACACCAGCCCCCCGCCATCTTGCTGGCCAGGCCCATCTCTATCGCTCGTTACCTAGCAACGGCTTCTGGTAACCATGACGATTCTCAGCACTGCAGGCCGATGTTGATGCTGATATCTGGACATCCCCGAGACCCTTGCTGCAGTACCATGCGCTTGTTTTAGTCGGGTTAGGTTTGATGGGGGGTAGGGGAGTGGCAATGGGAAGATACGGCAAAGGTGCAATCTGGACGCCTTGTTCCGCTCACTTTCATGTCAACTGGAGCGAGATGAACTTTGACCCAAGACTCCTCCCCTCTCAAAACTGGGTGGAGGGGTGGCTCTGGGCTCGTGGCGGCCCTGGGCAGAGAAACAATCGGTGGCCCGCTCGCTAATGTCAATAAAACCAAGTGGCGGCCCGTGATATTCTCATTACGGCAGGACGATATAATACTACACATAGCTTACTGCTCCCTCTAGTAATTACAGCGAACTAATTAACACCAAACACAATGTTTATCGGTCACACTGCCGTCAGCTGCGTCGTTATTTTGTCTTTCTGTTTTATTTACAATGAATATTGGCGTGGCGGCCCCTGGGACTTGGCGGCCCTGTGCAGGTGCACAGTTTGCACATAGATGAGGTCGCCGCTGCTGGGTGGCAACATGTCGACTACAGGCAGCGGACAGAGGATGCTACGGAGCCAGAAAGTTGTTGACAGCTCGAGAATTTCGATACTGCGGACGATGAGGAACCCAACATTAAACAGCTAAGCTATTGAAGAGCCAGGTATCCCAAATATTGAACAAAAAACTTCCTATTGTCCTGAAGTAGGCGCAGAGTATTTTGTAAATATGCCACTTTCCAAAATTAAAAAAAAATATCCAGGAAGCTATCCTTCCCTGACTAAATTCCATTGCTCTGAACTCATTCTCTGTTTCTCATGTCAGCGACGCGTGACTTCAATACAATGCAAAGCCAACATACAGAGAGAGAGAAGGAGAAGAGGGATACATGAATTATTTTTTGAACAGTCATTCGACTGAGTTGGTTAAATGGAGTTTTACGCAATGTCAGCAACTGAGGCTATGTCATGGTGATTGGACTGAGTTGGAACGGGTAGGGTTAAAGAAATGAGTCACATAAACAAGTGTATATGCAGAGTGTACAGAAACAAATATGGAAGTGTCAAGAAGAAATCTAGCAGTTCAGTAAGCCATGCTGGCCTTTTTGCAATGCTAAACCTGTCTAACAAAGCATCCGGGGTATACAGGATTGAACCACACACACACAAACACAGTATTCATACATACTCTCACATATCCCCGAAGACCCGCCTTTGTGAACTTTCACCGAGTGTTTGTGAACATGTATACACGTGCTGCGAAAGTACGTTAGACAAACATCAGGACAGCTATTTGCCCAACATACCGGAGAAATGCGAGAACAACGAGAGGAAAAGGTCAGATGCGACAATCAAGCGAATTATGAGGAGGTGGCTGCTGCAGCAGGCGTCTGGTCGCCAGGTCGTCAGCCGGCGATGCCAAACAGATAACAACGCCTACAAGTCAGAAGATGCGATGTTGTCGCAGTGCATGCTGCATCTGTTGCTGCTCGAGATTCCGATAATAATATGGAACTGCTTGCCATGCAAACACATTGTTGTGTGAACGTTTATTGTTGACTTTTGTTTCTGAACGAGAAACACGCGCGCGCAAACATACACAGCGCGTGAACGAAAATCAATTAAAAGTGTAATGTAGGCCACAAAACGAGGTGACCTATATTTTTAATTCTGAGGCCACTCACAGACCGGAAGTGCGGACGTCGCCAAGGCAGAGAGCATACTTTTCTGACGTCACCAGGAAGGAGAAGAAACGCAGGTGAACTGTAATTCTCAAAGGCTTGAAATCGCGAGCCGACCAAAATTAGTTGTCAAGATTTAGGGATTAATATATTGTAATAAAGTCAACTCCATCTTTGAAAATACTGTCCTTGACTGGCTGGCATGTAAAATTTATTTTCTCTTCACACTCTTAACGATAACCATAAAGCAAAAAAAAAAAAAACGAAAAAAAAAAAAAACCCGAAAAAAATTGAATAAAAAAAGTGAGATAAAGAGTTGGTCAAGATAAAGAGATGCTAGTCGTGCTGTATTTGCGAACTCTAACTTATAAAATAACAAGCTGTCATGAAAGCACGTGGGTTATCTTTGAGCCGGAGGAACGATGAAAATTAGGGAAGACTACTGGATGCTTTAGTACTGAACTGGCAGAGGCAGAGGACAGAAGGAGGTTGTAGAATGAAAAAGAGGGCGAGTGGGAAGAGAAATGGTGAACAGATGTGTGCTATTAATCCGTCATATTAATCTCATAAATAAACAAGAGTGGGGTAATGTTTGTTTGTGCATTTGTGGCGGCGTGCTTTGTTTGCAAGACGCTGCGTGTGTGCGTGAGAGAGGAAGTCGTTCAAGTGAATGTAGAAGCGGCGGCACGAGCTGACCGGGGGACTGCACATTTATCAGCAAAAATAAATAAATAAATAAAAAAATAAAAAAAAATAAATAAAATAAAAATAAATGAAAACCAAAAAACACAAACAAAACATCAATCACTAAAGCTACAAACAGCACCAAGCTCTCAAGATGTCGCAGACGGAATGAGGTTGACCCTGCCTGCAACCTCACTGTGCATTTATTGCATTTATCAGGTGCAATGACCTCCTGCTGAGGGACTTTGTACAGGAAACTTCACAACACGCACATCATTATTTTTTGTCCTTTTTTGAGCAGAACCACTTTAAACATCATTTAGTGAGGATTGAGCTGCAAGACATGTTGCCATAAGTGTTTGAATATTTTTTTATTCAACACACATGACAGAAGGCATCTTGATACTTCAGACATTTCGACTAGTTGTTTTCTTACACTAAAAAACACAATGAACGTTTGTTGTGGAAGTGATGACATTTCGTGCATCTGAACATCTTCCCATGATATATACCTAGCACTCTCAAACACTTCCAAATGGCCGCGTTTGGTAAATAAACGAGGTCGAAGACTGTTGATTACCAGTTCCAACGACTACGTCAGCTAGAATGATTTTGCTGTTTTGTTGACACGTTAACGGCTGTTTGTTGACCTCCTGCCTGGTAACTAGCAAGACCGGTACATTTTGTAAAAGGCTTTAAGAAGGATTGGGTGACGGGTCGATTTGCAAACACAATATAGCATAATTAGCTTTTGTTTTTAGAGCTGAGGGTAGGGTGGAGGAGAGAACTTGCTCATGAGCTTCATGTTCAAAGGGGAAGGCTGTATCTACATTGACCTACCCATGAGCATGTGAACGATTAAAAGAAGTCTTTGTTTCCACTACACATGAGTTGTGGAAATCATTCGAGAAGAATCGTTTGGATCCACTCTCTGAATTACTTAATCCTATCTTTATCGGTAACACAGACAAATCTCAGTTATAAACACAATGACTTCGAAATGGTTTTAGCCAGAGATGATCATGTTTTTTTATTTCCAGAATTGAGGGCAAGAATTGAGGTTTAAGAGAAAACCTGATCTTAATGTCCTTTTTAACTGAAAACTCATCGTGAACTACTATCACCATGTTTATCCATCCACACTTGCCAAAAATGGTCACACTCAAAAATATGTCTCTAGCTTTTCAGTCTCGGGGAAAGAGAGATTGCGGAATGTCTCTTTGTTCTTCGAATAATTCCAGTGACGCACACGGCGTCCTCGTGGTTCTGATGGGAAAGGTAAGCACCACCACCACCACCACCAGCACCAGCAGATCGATGACATTTAGGTCCGCACAGTGGGCCAGATGTCAAACACCGTTGATGTCGTTGCCTAAATACGTAAGCGAGCTGTCAACTCCGCCTGCCGCGCGGTAACTAATGGGTCAAGGCGGTGGCTGCCAGCTGCACCCGAGGTTGTCGGTGCTCACCAGCTGCACCACACAGTCCATTAATTAGTAATAGGTGCACCACCACGTCCTGTGCCAGTTCTCAGTCTTCGTTTATCTAAGATTTGCTTTTTCATCAGCCACTAGGAAATGGCTTTGAAACCTTAACCCCTCTCTGTGCCGCGGGGGTCATTGTTTTTTTCTATCACAATCTCAGGTAACGCCAGACAGCTTAGCAGGCATAGAGAAATGTTGTCATCAGATTGTTTTTTAGAAATTTGAGCTTACCGTGTTCTTTTTTTTGCAAACGCTGGTTGAAATTTCTCATAATTTTGCTGGACAAGCTAGACATAACTTGATATATTTTGCATAACTAGGTGATGTCGTAGGTGGGTTGCTGACTCTATTACATGTCGAATCAAACGTAGATATAAGTTATTTTGTATACTTTGGAATATTATCCCTTTGTTCATTCCTTCTTCTGACGGTGTGAGTGTGGGGGTGGTGTGGAGGATTCGGTTAGGTCAGGCGAAGTCACCATTTTTACCGTGTTCCTCTTTTTTTAGTCATCGCTCACATTCTCTTTTTTTCCTTTAGTCATCGTTCACATTCTCTTTCTTGTCGTGCGATTCCTGCCCCCACCACAGTTCCCCCCACAGCCACCCGAGGTCGTGTTGTCAATACTATCGGCACATGCAAGTTTCATGTAGCTGGCTAAACCCTGGGGGACACGGGGAGGGCTTAGGAACTCCAGTGATCACACTGTAGAACACACAGGCAGTCTGCTCACACATGCAGACTGAAGAACGACTCTGAATGAAAACTGTTGAGATAAAACATGGTCTTTCGTGCAGTCGCGCACTCACACGTCACTTCAGATTGTTATTTATGGATTTTCTGGGGTGAGAGAAAGGGTACACCAGTTTCCGGAGTAAAAAAAAAAAATTTTTTCTTTACTAGAAACTGAACAGGTCCGAGAATAGTTTATTTTGTTTCTATGGTCAGAGGAGGGAGGGAAAAAGGAAATAAAATCTCTGGGGCTCGCGGCAGATGTAGTAATACCAACAGGAATTTTTTTTTTTTTAGACTAGAATTTGTTTCACTTAATCCAAGTTCTCAGATGTTTTTACTTCGGCTCGGAGTCGTTACCTCCTTGAGGGTGTGACAGACCTTTTTATGCTACGTCTTGTGTGCTGACAGGTGATATTATTGATATAAAAACAAAACACACCCTCCCCCCTAAAAAATCAAGTTTATGGCATAAGCTGTTTTACCTGGATATGTCTTGAGTGTCATTTATGTTGACATTGTGATTTATTTACAGGCCAGTTCAAACCTGGGTTCGAGTGTCCCAGCGAACTCTATCCTTACATGTCGTCAGTGTTGGAAAAAAATTAAAGCTTACCAGATGTTAGTGACAAATAAACAAATATTAAATGCTAAATATTACTGGATCAGAGACAGACGATTAGAATCATGGTTCTTATACAGATTGAAATTTCTGGAGCAAATGTATAACCACTAATATCACACATTATCCTTGCAATTTTTCGTACACTTGCCCAGTTGCCTTGGTGACTTGGACAGTCTGATTAAATATTTGTATTGGAGCAGGGTAGAAACTGTGGAATCCTGTAAACGTACAGTCGCACAGTTATGTGTTGATAACTGTATTATATAGCGGGAAGGGTCTTGGCGGGCATTGCTTCGGGGCAGGTATGACGCCTCGGTCATCAGCCTGCCTGTCTGAACAGGTTGGCCACGAATCCCAGCTATCCTTCAGACTGTAAACTTCTTTTGATGGCACCATGCCCGTGGATTGTTTGTTTGTTTGTCCGACAGCTCTAGACGTTTCTGGTCTGTACGCTCTCTCTCTCTTATAAGGCAGCCACAGTGCCTACACTATCTCCCCTCCCCCAAGTGAGCAATCGCCTTTAGGTGGAAGCACTTTTCTCTCCCAAAATCAACAACAACAGGCTACAATAAAAGACATCTCGACAGGCTCGTGTCTGATCGTCGTGACCGAGTCTGTCTCTTGTTGCACCGTGCCAGGCTCAGGCTGTAGACCATGGAACCTGTCTCTTGTCAGACTGTATTAGTTATACGAGACCGCTGTTTCTTGTCACTCTGAGATAAGCCCTGACAATGAATGGCAAAGACTTTCTGTCTCTTGCAAGCAGGACATCGGTGCTCATAAGTCGTTGTCCCTGGCTTGTGACAGGCCTTGGGTTCTTGCAAGGAGGGCGTAGTTCCCAAGTGACCTCTGCTAGCGTTTTGGATCACATTAGCCACATTGCTCACCTCTCCCCCCCCCAACCACCAGTCCCAGTCTGGCAGCATTTGTCATTACTCTCTGCTTCCCTTAGAAGTTGTCAGCTGCGTGTGAATTATAAAGCATAGTTTGACAATGTCAGAAGCAAAGTACTGCATGCACATAGGCCAGTAATTTAGCTGGACAGAAATAAAAGAACCAACATGTCACTGTCAAGATTTTAAATACTGTATCCTTCCATCGCAGCTTAGTCCCTTCATCTAGCGTGCTTGTATCTGGAGTTAGGGGGTATCGGGAAGAAGGGGAAGGGCAAAGCGGAAGTTGACATGGCCCTCTGTCGCAAAGTGCTTGAAGTCTGTACTCCATGAGACTATAATAAGGCGTTTGCCTTGTGGGGGGAAGTATAGGCATCTAAACTTCACTTTATTAAAACAACGTGACTGCAAAGTACGGAAGTAAGGGATAACAGGGACCCATGTTATTGTTTTCGTTATATGATCATTGGATAGTACTGTAACCTTACCTTGAAGAGTTCCATGATATAACTTGTGTGACACACACTAAGGCAACAGTTTGGGAAGCTACTTTAACACAGAATATGAAGCAGGGACTGTGCGAACCTTCCTCCACCCCCAGTGTATGTGTGAACTTTTCTGTGACCCCCCCTTCTCTCACCCTGAGCAAGAAAGGTGTGAAGACTAAAAGCTATTCTAACAGGAAATATTTTTGTGCATCACCAAGCAGAAAATGTGGAGAATTACATTATTACATTTTAATCCACAAAAACATTTTTCAAGATTTGCATAGCTGCAGGGCGAAACGCGCCATCAATGCCTGGGGCATGAATAAGCTTGATCAAAGGTTATTTTAAAGATTTTTAAAAATTCCTCCTCCCCAGGTTACTTTTGTAAAAGCAGATCTAGTGAAGCCCCATCAAGGGGCTTTGAGTACAAAAACTTATGTTGTCGCAGATACAGACGATTTTTCTTCTGAATTTTGCACGCTGTGACTTTGGACAACATTGATAACACTTCTTACCTAGTCCCCATTCCACCCACAGTTAGCATCACTGCATTTAGGAACAGATGAAAACATGTTTCCTCCAGTTGATACAATAATAAAATGGGTTGATCTCATTTGTTCATTCAAACGATTTTAGATACATTTTTTAAAACTTTAAAACTGAGTGAAGATGAATCAGTACAAGTCCAAATCAAAATGAGACAATGTATATATTACGTGACAGTGTAGGTCTAAATGCTTCTGAAGCATGCAGGATAAAACTTTTGCTGACTAGTCACAATTCAGAGCTACTTGGGACTGGGAGGTTATTATCTTACATTAAACAGAAATGCCAGTATGCCTCTTGCACAACATACCTTTTCACAGTACAAGCAAATATGTCATAAAGAATAATCATTTTTCAAATGGTGCTATGTGCATAATATGATAAACCTCCACTTCCTGTCAAATTTCATTTCTCCCAATTTTTTTTCTTTCTTCCTTCCTTTAAAAGCCAATACCCCCACTTAACCTCCAATTTTGTATTTCTTCCTTTCTTGTCTTCCTTAAAACTGAAGCCAACACAGAGTAAGCGTCACTGGGGAAATATCTTAATTTTAAATTGAATTAATAAAATTAAATAAACAAACTTTTTACACTTTTGTTTTAAAAAGATAAGAGGCAATAGCTGAAATTGAAAAAAAAAGGGTTGAGACCTGTGTAAGCTTTTTAATGTCCAGGAAAGCCATGTGGAAACTATAGCATTTTATTGATGTAATACTTTTATTCGTATGTTTGCTTGCTCAAAAACTTGGGAACGATAATACATTTAGTAATATTACTAAAAATTTGTCCCAGATGCATGATGAAAAAAACTTGAATGCTTTTTTTAAATATAAAAGTTCTGGTCAACTGAGGTGAAGTGGAATTAGAATTCAACCCTGCAGTTCGTCATCATTTGCCATGCAGCTCCTCTTTCTTTTTGAGGGGGTTGGAAAAGAAGGTGCATGAATTAATAATAAATTAATAAGCATAAATTTTGTATATTCATAAAACAGATTTGTTGGTATTACATTTTTTGTCGGCTAAACTGTTTAAAAAAAATCAGGTTTAGAGAAATAGGCAGGACACATCATGTGTATCTCAGCCTGCAGAGATATACGCCTGTCTGGACACATCCGAGTGTATTTTAGTGCACAGGAACTGATGCAAGTGTATTTCTCGAGTACGCACGCAACACCATGCTAGGATGCTATCAGATGTATCCACTGAATAGAATGGAGCTGATAAACATGATGCATCGAGCTGTCTGCCCTTCACGAACTATGTGTGATAAGGATAGTTTACTTTTCTTGGTCGGTTAAAATTAGGCATAGTTTCATGTGCACTGGAGCTGTAGAATTGTACATAGACACGCAATCAACACTCTAAACACTTCATTTGTTTTCTGTAAACACAACTGCTCAATGGTGCACTGTATAAGCGCTGGACAGACAAGCAACACTCACCGCTACCATTGATTCACTTATCTGAGGGAGGGGTGACAGAGACGAGACGAAGAAAAAAGTGAGAGACGACGGGTAAAAATGTAAAAGAGCAACAATGTCTGCAAATCGTACAAATAAGATATAAAGAAACCTTTCACAAACTGTGCGGTCAAAAATCTTTACAGAAAGATCGATTTGTTTTGCTGAACGACGCATAGACTCCTCCCCCTTGCTTCAAGGCCGTTATAGTGTCACTTCCGGTATGTCCGACGTGCCTTGTTATGTTCAGCATAAACGTTAATATCTTCATTATTTTATATTAACGCTATTTGATCATCTCAAAGTCTGAAGAATTCAAAACTTTCTCGATCTAGCTTCCTACGTGATGCTGAGAAATTATTGTCAGGTAGCAGTTGCGTGTACTGAATCGGGTGACAATCATCGACTATCCTCGGAGCGATTGTGAGAACTGAGATATGATTTGTACGACAAAATCCAATTTTCAGTGATTTTATTTTTTAAGTATACGTAATCTTCAGGACGACGAGCATTTTCATGAAGTTATAATGTCACAGAGCAGAATAAATGCCGACAATGACAGGTAAATATTGCTGGAACTGAATCACATATGACGCCTACTGACCTATGATGAAACTGAAACTATTTCATTGTCTCAATCTCTCTACACCACATTATGGCAGAACAATTTCAGTTTTTTTTATGACATTCTTACTTAGCAGCAGCAGCATACACGTGAGAATTAAATAGTAATATTTTTCTTATGTAGTAACATAAGTCACGAAGTGTGACCTAATTGCCCTCTGGAACAAATTTATATTGTATAGGATAATGTTCCCTGAGCAAGTCTAAATTTGACTAATAAATACCTCCTTTACTTTTGTTATTCATAACTTTATTGTTAATTCACCCTATCAATCTAATTCTAGGTTCAAATGGATGATTCATGAGTTTTAAATTGAAAGCTATTAATCCTAAAGTATGGATGTCTTATAAACATTTTTCTTAGTAAAGTTTTCATTCCCACAGTTTATATAGCATCAGAAATATTTAGACATATATGCAGCCATACAGATTTCTATATAAATACAGTAAATACTAACGTGAGTGAAATAATCATACATACATTTGCTGATAACATTTCTGGGAATTTTAGGCAGTCGTGCTGGGTGTGTTTTGCCACTGATGAAGATGATACTGAAGCAGCCTGGGTGCGACCCTGTCGTTGTCGAGGAACTACTAAATGGGTCCACCAGAGCTGCCTGCAGCGATGGGTGGATGAAAAACAGAGGGGAAATAGCACAGCCAAAGTAGCTTGTCCACAGTGCAACACAGAGTATATCATCATCTTTCCTAAGTTGGGTAAGAATACTGTATTCTATTTTATCAATTAAATTGCTGTAAATTATTTGTGCTGGTCAGAAAATTGCTGAACTTTGAATGGAAATTCTCATTTGCAGACTCGTATTTAATACGTAAAGATTTAAAGTAGAGATACTATGAAAAAAATATTCATTTTACTAATACTGAGCTGATCTTTTGTACTGTTTTTATCTGCAGGTCCAGTTGTTTATTTGATGGATATAGCAGACAAGATTATTTACAAAATGTGTCCCTTTGTAGCTGGTGGCATGTTCATAGGCTCGGTGTATTGGACTGCTGTAACTTATGGTGCTGTCACTGTAATGCAGGTGAGCAGATTCAGCTGTACAAGAACTTGGCTCAAGTTTCACACACCTATTTTAGACTTAGCAGACTTGCAGCTATTTACAAAGCATGAGTTGGCTATGAGACAGATCAGTTTATACATTATTCTGGCATACGATATGCTATGCGTTTTCCTCATTAAATTATGAATGGGTTCAGAACTTTCTAATCCAGTCTTGAAATGCCCCCATCCAGCAATATTTCGTGTAATGAGCTAACTTTTTCCCTTGCTCCTTAGTTACCCGTTTTCTTCCATATTCTTGTTATGTGTGTTAGTGTATAGTCATTAATGCAGTTGCTCATGTATTTGTGTGTTGCGCTGTATGTTAAACTGTTTGTTTGCAGTCCTGTGAACACAGCTCATTGAGAAATGTATTTTCTTAAGTTACATTATTACTGGTGTAGAGTGCTTAGTAAGATTTGATTGGTGTCATGTCATAAAGAATAGACTAACCTGATGAAAAAAGCATTTTTCCTATGTCATGAACCTTAATATGTCAAGTTTAGATCTGAGATGTCTTCTAATTAACATCAAAATATGATAAAATAGCAGTAAGCACACAAATGTTTTGAAATATTCATTCTTTGAGGGAAAAAAAGTTTCTGCTGTTTGGGTGACATTTTAGATCCATCTGCTTTATTATCTTCATGCAGCTTAAGGTAAGAAAATTCTTATAAATAGTTTTAGCACAGACTGCAGCAGGCTTGAATGCTTGGTTTCTGTACCAGGTGTTAGGTCATAAGGAAGGGTTGAATGTGATGGAGCGAGCAGATCCTCTCTTTCTGCTGATTGGTCTGCCTACTATACCCGTCATGCTGATTTTAGGCAAAATGGTTCGCTGGGAGGACTATATTTTGCGTCTTTGGCGAAAGCATTCGTCAAAACTGCCGCTTCTCAATTACCTTTTCCCAGATGGTAAGTTTCTTTTCTTTTAGAAACATGGTTATTAAAGTCAGTTAATAAAAAAAATATAGAAACCCTTTCACAGTTCATACTTTGCCCTGATCTTTATAAGAACTTAGGCCTTTGTCAGATTATATAATGAAATGAACACTACAATTATTTCTACTTATGGGTCTTATAATCCCCAGCATGTGTGATCCACAGGCATCTCAGATGGAAAAACAAACAGAAATGTAAAAGTTATTTTCGTGACATGGCAAGTTTGTCCAAAACCAGTTACTGCATATTTCAAAATCACGTTTTTCAGGAAAGATTGAAACTACAGATAGCATAGACCATAAATATTTAGCCATGCAACTACTTAGAATTTTACCTTACTGCATAACTCCAACTCTCTTTGCATTTATTTATTATGCATAGCATTTATTTATTATGCATAAATACATATGTGTACATTATAGAGCCAGGTAGATGGCACTCTTTGAACCTTCTAACAAATAATTAAAAATACAAGAAAAAGAGAGATAAAGCAGACACTAGCTGGCACAAAACATACTTTTCCACGACACAGATAATCAACCAAACTTAAACAGTTATAAAATCTCATGTAAAAGTACATATAAGTAACTAAAATAATATATAAAAACAATTGCTGTAATGCATGATGCTTTCTATAAAATGGACAAACAAAGGCAAGAATGGCATTCTTCAAATGGTTAAGTTTTAAGCAAGCATTTAAATGTTGTCTTTTGAGTCTGAAAAGTGAATTTGATATGGAAGGTGCCATTGTTTAGAAGTGCAGAAGGAGAACATGTTCATATGCTACTATCTTTGAAGTTGGAATGAAGAGAATGCAAGAGTCAGATGATGGGTGGATGTTTCTAGCAGGAGTGTAGACACACAAGAGATTAGAAAAATATGCAGGGGAAAAAATCTGGGCAAATGTACACCTACCAAACATTGCCCATGGCTGAGCCATAACTGAAGCGAATATTCCTGCCAAGTTTATTGAGGATTGGACAAATGGTGTGGATTTGATTAGGATTCAATTGCTGCCTTGCCCAGCAGTCCTGACTGTCTACCCCTCCCCACACACACACATATACACTCACACACAAACACAAACAGACATCCCTGTGCTTTATTTATGAAGGTTATGGCATGTCTGATTTTTATGGATTACACTTTGCCCTATTCCTAACTAATGAAGTCAGATATGTGAGAAAACTTATTTCCCTTTTAAGCCTCAGAAAAGTGCCAGATTATCTTCAAAAGTATGATCCACATTTTGTAAGTCAGTGTAGAAGTGTATGTTTTTAACCCATTTTTGGAACAAGAGGTGTATAGTTGACTTTCCTGCCTAACCAATTGCAATCATTAAATGGCAGATCCTTATTTGAGCATCTGATCGCTAAATTTGCTATTTTAAACATGGACTTCCTTTTAGCTTCATTGTATTCACAAATGAAAGTGAAAAAAAATGTTTCAGGGCATTTGAGCACTTTTGTGATAATGTTGTCATGCCAGCACATAAAACTATATTGATCTGTCAACAGAGTTTAATATGATGGTAAAAATAGAAATAATGATAGTACTGTAATACTTTGATTTCAAAAACATTAACTTTTTTAGAAATACAAAGTAAACACCAAAATTAGTTTTTGGAAGTAGTGAATTTAACTTTTTAAGCTTTCTTATGATCAGCATTTTTATAAAATGGCCAGAGATAATAAGGTAGCTCCAAGTTATACAGCTGAATACCTGCAAAACCTTAAGTTCGTAATTTTAACTAATTTCATAGGTATTCTTGAAATAAACTGTGGTAGTACGGTGCAAATTTGTTTTGAAAAGTGTTACCAGTAATGCTGTTTGACTGCTTGTATGAAGGCAGCTGCCTTTTAAATATTGTATTGAAGAGCTTATTCTTTAGGAGGTATTTTAGTTGGTGGATTTAGGAAAGAAACCTAGAATCCAGTCTATCCTGTGGTAAACATAGCATTCTCTTTTGACATTGCTAAAGTTCTTAATGAAAATGTTTGTAAGCAGTAAAGCACCATTGTGACAACTGAAAATGCAATGCATAGTTGGTGCAATTTGAATGCAATTTCTAGGCATAATAGCAATACTGTAGGTGCATGGATTTGTAATCTTGTATGGATTTGTAATCTTAAAATTTCACTCTACAACCAATGACCAAAGTTTTGTATTCAGAACTGATAGGTTTCAGCTTGTCACTGTCAATAAGATGTTTAATGTTTAACTATGGATAGTGGTTCTAAAGTCATGCATCACATAACATGGTGTCAGTCAACAGGTCGCATATATGTTCACTCTTATGATGTTTTCCGACAACGAAATCGCCGTCATTAATCCACGCATTACCGTCAGAGTCGAATGGAGTTGAGGGCGGGATAGTTGAGTTGGTGATGGTGGGGTGGTGGTGGTGGTGGAGGGGAAGAGGAAACTGTTGTGGCAAATTTGTCGACGTCGAGATAGAAATCAATAGTAAGCCTCTACTCCACAACTGGACTTTCGAATGCTTGTTAACCAGTGATCCATCAACAGGAGACACCCATGGGTGTTTAGTGGGTGGGGGTTGAAGTGATCCCCAGACTTGGCGAGCAAAAGTTGTCTACCGAGAACCTCTGACTTTG